>NC_137949.1:18161358-18598858 GCF_963969265.1 Rhamphochromis sp. 'chilingali' | reverse complement strand
TACATTGTAGCCACAGCCACCCTGGGGCGCACTGACAGAGGTGCCCCAGGGTAAAGAGGAAAATGATTTTTTTTTAGCTTTGTTAAAACAAATAAGCAGACAGTTGCATTCAAATTTTATTAGAGACCTGATGAGCTTCCATGAAGTTTCCTCGTCGGATGCAGGACATCAGCAGAGACTCTGGAGGGGACAACATGGCAGGAACCAGCCAACTGTGGGGACCTCCACATGGACAAAACTCCAATTCCACAGAGCCTGTTGTCATTCCTCCTCCACCATCTCACAAAATATTAATAAATGATAATAAATCAACAACAACAGAAAAATGACTTTGAAGACAAAGGCAGACAAACAAAAATACATTTCTCCTACAGCTTTAAGACTTTAAGGATTATTTACATATGTAAAGAAGAACCAGATATTTTTCCTTACCTGATGTGCTTGTGCTGACCTCTCCATTGTGTTTTTCTGTGGAGGAGTGTCTCTCTATGGTATGCCTTCCTGGTTTCCTTCGCCTCCTCAGGCTCGAGCTCTTGCGGGGTCCCAGAGGAGTGACAGTGCAGCCTACTGTTGAAGTTGTAAGAGGACTTTCTGAACCTGCGGTTAAAACAATGTAACATCAAAGCTCCAAGAATTTATGATGAATAATTACCTAAGTATTAACATAGTCATATGTACTGGGTACAGTACATATGTCAGTTCCCAGTCAAACATGTTATTTAAACATACAGAAGAATAAAGAAAATAAATTGCTAGCTCACCATTTCCAGTGCTCTGGTTGCTGGTAATAATCTGCAGCCTCCACTGAGCCTCTGCAGTGCGTTTGGTCAACCTTTGCAAGCGTGACCCAAATGACTCAGCAGTCACCGAGCAGCCCAAAGTTGCTGCTGCCTCTGCTTCTCGAGGCAATGCTCTTCCTTCCTCCTGTCCATCCTGCTGACCCACCACACACATTCCCTCCAGTCCTTCCTTCAACAGCTTTAAAAACCCCTCCATGCCAGTCACATCAACCAGAAACCCCTTGCAGCCCTGGATAAAGTGTCCGAGGTCCAGGTGACTAGAGTCTGCTGTTGGACTTGAACATAGCTTTTGATTCCCCTTTTTTCTCTCCTCAGTGTTATCCATCTGTCCTTTGTTTTCTGAATCTGTATTTTTGTTTCCTGTATTTGGAAAGCAAGTGTCATTCCCTACATTCTGATTTGAGTTTGCATCTTTTTGACTCTGCTGAACAAAGTCACTGGTGGACAGAAAGAGGAGAGAAAATATATTTTCCAGGAGCTCCAAGCGGAACATCGCCGGCACTGCTTCCAGATAGAGCTGACACTCAGACAGGTAGTGTTGAAACACCAAATGGCAATCTGAAAAACAACACAACCAAAAAAAGTGAAAACATTAGTAAACGATAAACAACCTTGATGGCTTTAATACGTAGGAGTGGAAGTCCTTGTTCTGGGTCCCAGCTTGACCTTTAATGCAATTTCCTGGTCTTTCCCTGTGCTTCCTGTCTATATTTCTGTACTTCTAGAAGAAATTTGCCATTAAAACTTGGTTTGTAAACTGTAATGTGACTGATGCAGAAAAAATGTGTACGTTTTTGCCAAAAGACTGTAATGAGAAAACAAGAGAGAAGACTTTTCTATCATCTATTATCAAAGTAAAGCTTCACTTTATAAAAGAAAGACGGCCTTGTTACCTTCAGAGGAAGCTGAGGTTTTATTTTGGTCCTTTTCTGCATCAGAGGACTGGTACTGTTGCATGGGATCACACTTGGTGCAGTTTGAGTATTTATGTGCATTTACACAGAGTGCATAGATGGCATACTTCATGGCACAGAACCCCTGGAACAAAACTATGTTTCTTTGTACAACAGGGCTGAGAGTGCCAACTGCCCCAGCACCCTCTGCAAGAAACACACAAATAAAAGAACCACAGACACCTTTAAATGTAAATACTATGCAGCATCAAATTCATTATTTTTTACTCATTTGAACAAACAAAATGCATAACACAAACCTGCTTCTGGTAAATTTGGCAGTTGCTGTAATAGATCTAATATCCTGCGTTCTTCAAACTGAGCCAAAGGAGTCAGAGAATGCAGGATATAGAGGGATGAGTGGTTGTCCAGAGTGTGAAGCTTTGCCAACAATGCCTCCATGGAAATCCCTCTAGAGACACAAAACACAAATATATTAAAAGCTAAAGAGTAACTAGTTAAAAATGAAATGACAGCAAGACTTCAATCTAGAGAAAGCCAGTGCTTACGGATTGTTATTTTTACACCATTCAAGTATTCCAAGCTGAGTTGACAAAAGATTAGAAAACTCTTGTAGAACTGAATCATTGGCTGCTGCCTGAAAAGGTGAAAACAGAGTATCAGTAAAGCACTACCGCCAAATATTAAAAAGATGGAAAATGTCTTTAGAGGTTGAGGTGCATGTAGATGTGTGGAGAGCTAAATGATTCTGGCTGTGACCTGTTCTTTGTGAAGGATGCTGAGCAGCTTTTGAGCCGAGCTCAGACTGCGACACTGTGTCCATCCCAGCAGCAGCAGCAGACGGGACAAGGGCTGGAACTCCAGCTGCAGCAAGTTTTTCAGCTGACTGAATTCCTCGTGTTTAATCAGGTCAAGTGCAGTAACCTACAGGAAGAACCCAGCTTTATTACATTACTCGATTTTATCTCATGCTGTTGGTTTACTAGACCATCAACATACAGTATGCATTATAAAAATAATACCACCGAAGCAACACTCTGTGCACTTTTTATTACATCTTGGAGGAATTTATATCTGGTTACTAAACTAGTATTACCAGTTTCCAGTTATTTACGTACCAAGACTTGCTCCAGGAAGTGCTTTCCACTACTAAGGCACTCAAAGTAGATGGTCTTCCAAATGGATGGACGATCTTTGTGGCAACATAAACTGATGGTAAGTTGCTCTGCTTCAGGCAGCTCAACTAACAGGGGAATATAAAAATAGCAATTGAATTCATAACAGAATGAAAATGAATTTTTTTAAAGCAAACCATAAAAAATAAAAATAAAAGAAATCCACACAACCCTGACTTTTACAGAATTTAGTAAAATGTTTTTGATTAGATTTAGTGGGTTAAAATACAGCTAATGCACAAGACAAAAACAATTAAAAACAAAACAACAACCCTATTTTAAGTAATAATAAAATCTAAATCACAATAGTCAAAACAGAAACCAACAAAAACAAAAGAAAAAGAAAAGAGGAAATCTTCTTCAGAGCCAGTTAAATCTGCCACAGCTTTACACCCACAGATGCAGAAGTGTAACTGAAAGAGGAAAGAGGTGATGCTAGCATTTCTCTTTGAGCACAATAAAGCAGAGGATGTCTGGTTTTTAAACTATAAATATATCATCAGTATCAAAACTATAAAAAAATTAAATAAATGTCAAAGTACCACAAAAACAGCTCATGGGGGAACTGACTTACAGGAACATGTGCTTGTACTTCAAAGCAATTTGTCAAACTAACCAACAAGGAAACTGCTTAAAGTAATCACATATTCTAGCTAAAACCAGTAGTTTTTTTTGGATTGCATTGGCCATCATACTGATCCTAAGGATCAAGCTAGAATACGTCTTAATGCATGCTCAATATAAACCCTTAGTGATCCTCTATGTATCAGGAGTATCGAAACAGTTGAGACGCATTTTTTCTAAACACTGTCTCCATGGCTTTTAAACCCCCAAAACACGCTGCGCCAAAAAAAAAAGAAAAAAAAAAAAAAAAAAGGTCCACCCCAAGGATCGGGTCCCCCAACACAGAGTAATACAGTGCCCGCTGTTAAGTGCCAGAAGGATTGCCATGATTTATACAGTGGGGAAACCAAACAACCTCTGGCGAAGCAGATGGCACAACACGGAAGAGCTAACTCATCAGGCCAGGACTCCACGGTCTATTTACACTTAGAGGCCAGTGGTTTCTTTTTCAATGATGAGGATGCTCACATCCTGGACAGGGAGGAACGCTGGTTAGAGCGGGGAGTCAAGGAGGCCATTTACAAGAAAAGGGAAAGGCCACCTCTGAATCGAGGAGGAAGCCTAAGGATACATATTTCGCCTTACATCAGTGGTTGTTGATTAATGGTCATGACAATTTGCATACTAATGATTAAGAAACTGACCTCACAGCCCATTGTTCTTTCAGTGGGCTAGTTTCAGTTATTGTGCAAATGTACTGTTTGTAAGATTGGGGAAAGCTGGAGGACATGGAATGGTTGGCAGAATAATGTAAATTTCCTTAAACGGACTACCTTGTGTGTGAGGTGAGCTCCTCAGCAGATGATCTCTCTGCAGCCTGAGAGCAGTAGAGCAGTATGTCGAGACAAGTGCGTCACATTGAGGGCGAAGCAAGGAGCTGAGGATCCTCTCCTCTTTCAGGGGGCCCACTCTGGCTGCCCACAGTGCTTCACAAAGTGCCTCCAACTGCCCATCGCTTCTACGGGAGCTCCATGGCATCACAGCCAACACAGCGTATATCTCCTCCACCCACTCCTCCACATTCTCTGGCCTTCTCAGTTTCCTTATCAAGTGCTGGATGAATGCATTCTGCAGAGTATGGTCCTCTGTGCATGCCTGGTCAATGGATGAAATTAGGAAAACCAAAATATTTTTTTTAAAGATATGATAATTGCACTGATACATTTTTCAGGTACTTTTACTCATACATGGTAACAATATATTTGACTTTACCTGTAAGAAATGTGCTAAAGATTGAGCGAGTCTTTGCTTTTTTTTTTCCAACAGAGTTAACAAACAAGACTCAACAGTAGCAGCAGTTGTTCTTGAACTCTCCACCACCTTTTGCTCAGACTGTTTATCCAAGAAAGCATGTTGCAATTCCTACAGAAAGATTGTGGTCATATAATTACAGAATAGCAAAAAGTCTTTATTGTCAAATGTAAGCTCGACTCTAGTTGGCAATAAAAAGCAAATTAACCTTGAGAACAGTCTCGGGTATGCCCTCTGACCCCAGTTCCTCCAGAAGTAACAAAAACTCCAGCTCTCTTCTGACATTAGGAGAAACCTAAAGTTAAAGAAAAAGTTTTATATAGGTGTTTTTTCTGCTCTCATACTGTTCAGCTGTGATGTTTTAAATGCCTTTTCACATTATTTACACAACAAAATATTATCTCTTTTTTTGCAAGAGCAAAAAATTTATTTTTTAATGTTCAATATTAGTTTTAAAAATATGTCAATAATAAAATAATAACACAACAGAAATTTAAATTTTTTTCACTTTTATTATATCTGTGACAGTTACCTGTTCTTCTGTCCATTTCTCCAAGACCTGCAGCCAAAACCAAGCCAGTCTATGTGGACTCCCTACTGACTCCCATCTACAAAAAACATTATTGGCACTCAATCATTTAAAGAAGCTCAAATACAAAATGTCTTCATAGCCTTTATTTCTTATTATAGTTTACTTCTGACTCACTTTAAGCTGTAAGGATGGCTGACAATAGCCTTGATCATGTCCCGTAAATTTTCGGAAAGTCCTCCCTCAGAGTTAACCAGCTGTGGTACACATGCCCTTGCCAGCTCCCACTCTCCATGCTGCAGGCACCTCTTGAAGTACTCAAACAGATCCTGAAGCGATGTCTCGGCTTCACAGCCAAAGGGATGCATGGTCACTTTCCCAGTGACGCTTTCTGCTCAGCAGTCACACCTGAAGACCCAACCTCACTACCAGGTAGCCAAGGAGCACCCTTGAGCTTTCTTTACCTGAAACACACAATGATATTTATTTAGGTTTTTCATGAATATTAATAGTAACAGACTATTTGTTACATTAGTCCAAAAACCCACATCGACTGTTCTCTTTTAAAACAGCTGCAAAAGCATTGGGACAACACTTCTGTATTTCTTCATATTTTGCTCCCAAGGAGGCAGAATTTCTTGTCATTTTTAACGTGGTCTTGAGGAATAGTTCACCACATTTTTGAAGGTTTTCTAGTGTTTTTTTCTTTGGCTGCCTTTTCAGTCCAGTCTTTGTACCTGAATATTTTTACAAGAATGTTTCAGTGTTTGTTTGGTTATAAAGCCACTTCACAAAAGTGGCGGTCAAGAAGCCTTAAGGAAGTGAAACAGAGAGAAAAGGCTGAGGTATGCCAAATTACACATGGACTGGACTGAAAGTGAGTGGCATCAGGTCTGGTGGAGTGATGAATCCAAATGTGATATTTCTGTTTTAAAATGTGTAATACTACAGAAAAGGCCTGGGGGGAGTTACAAAAGTGAGTAGCTACAGCCATCTGTAAAACACGCTGCAGCTGCTAGAAAGCCAGTGGTTAATTCAGTTAATGCAAAGCCATTATTAATGCAGAAAAGTATCATTAGATTTTGAGCCACCATACCATCTGATAAGCAGCAGCTTCATTTTTCAGCATCACAATGATCCCAAACACACTGATAACGCACTCGAATGCAGAAAAAGCACACCAGAAAAAACAGACCTTGGAAGACCTGCCTTAAGCCCGGAATTTATACATTTTACATACATTTTAAACGGTATGAAAGAAGAAGTTAAAACTGTACCGACCCTTTTACATAGAAGATCATGAATGGCAGAACACAAGCAAGAGATAAAAAGAAAGTTTGTTGTGGGTCTCGAAATAAGTCTTAAACATTTATGGGGCGCTTACACGTTTAATTTCAATAGTAGTCTACTTATCACATTATTACCTAAAGTGAATTTATATGTTCTTCACTGACTCAACCCAAAAGCAGAATTTATACCAAATGTATGAAAAGCTACAAACTGTAATTAATTAAGCTGTACATCTTATTCGCTGTAGAGAGTGAAATGCTTCCCGTCCAAAGTGAAAACGATAACTTCGCTTTACAAAACGGTTTTCTTCTTTGACAGTTATCCCACTAGTTAGCATTAGCTTTTGTTAGAAATCAATGTGATTGGATGTAGCTTAAAAATGTCGGATAACTTCCGTAACAGTTGGCAGGGCCGTATCGTTGCACTCACATTAATTATTGAGAAATAAATTCAGAAAAGTTACTTACTCATTTCTTTGAGCCGTTTTTTGTTCAAACTGGGTGCAAGTTACTCCTACCTACGACTTTCTCTCGGCCTGTTATGCTAGCTGCATACAGGCTGCATAACGAGAGTCATGTGATCAAATCAGCTGACTCTCCTACTCCGGTTGGGCAAAGGTTGGTTCGAAGAGGGCGTTACGGATTGTTTTGGTTTTTTTTTTTAATTGATGCCTTAAAATGCAGTCGGAAATACTGGCACTTAAAAAAAGGCTACTTAAAAAAGGGCGGGGGTTGTCATAGGGGAGGTATTTGACTTGGAATAATATTTCTAAACCAATCATGTTCTCAGCATTTAAGCTTTTTTTTTTTTTTTTGTAATAATATGATGCTGTGATTTGGGCTACAAAACACTGCAGTCAAGAAAAAGCCTCAGTGACTGGAAAAACTTTGTGATTATTTCTTCTTTCAGTTAATCCCTTTAGGGGTCACCACAGCAGCTCATCTGCCTTCATCTCACTCTTATTCACAGCATCCTCCTTTGTCACACCAACCCCCTCCATGTCCTCCCACCCAAAATCCATGATTTTTTTTCTCCATTTCTATTAATTAGCCTTCTAATGTTCAAATTTCACAATCAGGATGGTATGATTATTATTCTAAATGAAGTGCTTGATTATTGTATCCAATATAAATTTACTTATCAAAAAGACACAGCAGAGATGATGACAGAAACTTCCTCACACCCTGGACAAAACCTGTTTCAGTGCCTTCTCTCTGGTATCAACCACTGCAAATCAAAACATCTGCACAGGTTCTTCCCACAGACCGTCACTCTGATCGAAATTCACATAGTGTCTGTATCTAAACATCATACCTGCTGCTCATGTATATACTGTATATATAGTAACAGGCTATATGCTGTGATTGTCACTTTTGTCTGTTGTTTAGTCTGCTACTGACACTGAGAGGAAAGAAATAACCGGAGTCCAACTACATGTATGTGTACACATACTTGCTCAATAAAGCAGATTCTGATTCTAAGGTCTGTGGTAAACCATGGCCAGTAAACACATCGGCCTGAGGTTGATCAAGCTGAATACTTTGTCATTAAAAATGTTGATAGGGACCTCAGACATCAAAGAGGAAGAAAATTTGTGAGATAACAGTCAACAGATACAAGAAAAGCTGACTGACCTTTAACCAGATTCCTTCATTATTAAAAAGAATGAATGTATGAGTGTGCATTCGGCCGCCCCATCCCTTACTCTCTGTCTGCCTCTCCCACTATCATCACTGGGAGCCAGTCTCTATGACAACGTAGTGCAGGCGGGGTTTGCCAGCTGGAGGCAGAGTCAGTCCGTCCTCAGTGTGTATCGCCGCTCCAAACCTCCACACTGCATCACGCCCTGAGTGGAATGGAAGAAAAGGACAATAAAGAAAATGTACGTAGCTTTCGTTTTGCTTTCGGTTTTTTCCCCCGTTCTTTTAAGCAGCTCGTGCATTGTGACATATCTGCATGCAACAGTATTATTTGAATTAGGGCACGCGGTAGATATACAAATATAGTTTGTGCAGCTGAGTCACTGACTGTTTAAATCCGGGATCAATAAAGCTATTGTTCCGGCCGGTGCAACAGACTGCAACTGACCGCAGATTAAGACATCAGCACGGAGCAGGGATTAGGAGACAGCTTTTATACACATGTATCCTCAGAATAATAAACTCAAGGAGACTCAGGAGAAAAAAGAGCTGTCTTTTGTATCGCTATAGGCCTCATCTGGCTCATCTCTATTGTTTCACAGGGGGAGTATATCGGAGAGATAAAAGGTGGGCTGCGGCCTTCAATGAAACTGGTTGTGATGGGAATTGTTGACAAAAAAGCCAAGAGGTTAGTGCACACCTGTTTTCATTTTAAGCGTCTAAATGTAGGGGGGGAGTGATTACATTACTATTAAGCTACTGTTGCGCACATTTCAGAATTACCAATGAAATTTTAGAGGGAAAGATGCTCATTTAAAGCAGCTGATGTCTGCAAGTGCTTATGCCAGTCAGCTAGTTCCTGTTTTGGGAATGTCTTGGCAGTGCCAATGCATTTCCTAATTAGGGTTAGTCTGTGAAATGTGCGTGGGAGAGGAGCAAATCCCATGAAATCTAAAGAGTCACTGGAATTTCTTTTGGTTGATAACATCGGCTAGCTATTTTTCCTTAGTAATTTAATAGCCTGAGTGCAATAAGAATTAAAATAAATAGGACAGATTTTACAGTAAGATTAAGCACAAAATAAACTGTGACAGACTTTTTTAAATAAGATTTTTTTTTAAAGTTATTTTTGGTCGAAGTATCTTTAAAGAGCTTGAGGCCAAATGCTGTTAAGTTACATCTTTGTTGTCCATTTAAGGCTATAGATTTTCTAAGCTTCCCTTGTGGATTTATCCAAACAAAGTGCTAATACACTGCGTCCTGATAATAAATACTTCATCATCATCATCATAAAAAAAAATACTGATGCCACACACACACTTACTTTATTATGCTGGTTCCGAGAGAGTATGGAAATAGATTTAAAATGCTGAAGGCAAAATTTAAATTGTCACTGACGCAAAGTTTTGTTGTTTTTTCCACACGAAAAAACTGATTTGACTCAAATCTATAATTTAGAAAACATACAGTCTCCTGCAGGGATCAACTAGCATGCCTTTTGCCTGTTTTCTAGATAGTCACTATGTTCTGAAATGGTCTAACACTGATCAATACACTATGTAATTCAGGAGTGGGGACTTATTTTTCCCAATGGATCACATGAAATTGTGACTAGCTAATACTATTTTTTCTGTTTATGAGCTAGTGGTGCCAGTCTCTGCAACAATCTCAGTTTCTTATGTGGCCCCTTGGGAAAATGAATTGCCCACTCCAGATGTAATTTGCTATTCAGTTATCTCCTTCTTACCTTGTTGACTAATACAACTACTTGTAACAGAGACCAGAGGATGTCACTGTTCTGCTGATGACTGAACTACTTCCTTTAGAAGAAAAGATGACAGAAAATCTGTCACTCCTATCTTTAAACATTGTCTTTGTTTATGTCTGATTTGGCTTTCTGCAGCATTGAGGTGACTCTTTCCACTAAGCCACAGGAAGAGGAAACCGAGGGTGATGTGGGTCTACAGTTAAAAGTCAACTTTAGAGATAAGGCCGTCCAAAGAAATGCGCGCTTGGACGGAAAATGGGGCTCTTCTGAAAATACCCTCTCCTTCTTTCCCTTTGCACCTGGAGAATCCTTCAAGGTAAAGGTCAAAGAAAAGATTGTTGGGACAAAATTAAGGAAGGTGGTGGACAAGCACAATATTATTGATAACTTTCAATCTGATTTTAGAAATTTAAACTCAATGGAAACAGCTTTCCTGAAAGTCTTTTGATGGCTACAGATGAAGTGATTGCTCAGTCGTTGTTTTGCTGGACTTTAGCTCAATTGCCATTGAAACAACTGATACTAATTCATCAGTTAAGCCACATGGTGGGGAACTCCAGCCCTGTCTTGGAGTGGCTCACATCACTTTGGGTCACAGCTGGAAATTTTGGTCTGATGTGGCTGCATTTTCATATGGCGTTCCACAAGGATCCTGTTTAAGTCCCTTGTTATTTTCAATTTTTATTAGTTCTTTTAACCCCATTTTTTTCATCATCTGTATGAAGATGACATTCAACTGTACCTCTCTTTTAAAGCTTGGATAAGCTATCCATTTTAACTGACCGACCTAATGCTATGAATAGTTTGATGGCAAGTAATCTTTAGCGAGTTAGCACAGGAAAGAGACAGAGTGTCTAATTCTTGCTTTGGAGAGCGTTTTCCCCAAATTAGAGAATGTCTGGGTTCTATCCACTGCAAAGCTAATCCACAAAATCTTGGGTTCATTTTTGAAAAATTGCTAAACTCAGGACCGTTGGCTAAAAATGTGAACTGGAAAATCTTGTTCATGAGCTCACCTCCTCCCACTTGGATTATTGTAATGCTCTATTTTCTTGTGTGTCTAAAGCATCTATTAATCACCTCCAATCTGTCCAAGATGCTGCCGCTCACACTCATAGATTCTCTAATATTTCCCTATTCCTAAGGTGTCTACAATGACTTCCGATTAGGTTTAGATATCAGTTTAAAATCTTGATTCTTACTATTATGACTTTACAAAGTGAGACCCCCCACTCACATCAATCTACTCCATCCATATTCTCCAAACTGGAGACCCACAGATGAGGTCTTCCCGTCATCTGAAAACTAAGGGAGATTGTGCATTCCAAACCTTAGCACCAAAACTGTGGAAAAGCCTATCTTTCTCTGCCCCCGCTACCTTGTGGCACCTTTTTTTATAAGAAAAAAAAAAAAAAAGAAAAAAGAAAAAGAAAAGAAAAGCTGAAAATACATCCATTCAGACAAGCAGAGTAATGTTTCTTTGTTTTGTATTGTTTCACTTGATTCAGGTGTCTTTATTTGACCTTGTTTTTGATACCCTTATAAAGTACTCCGTGGCAGCTTCTTGTCTTAAAAACTGCTATATAAATTAACTTTACTTACTAGGTACCTTTATAATCTCTGGATTAAGATTTCAAGAGTTCA
The DNA here is from genome assembly GCF_963969265.1 of Rhamphochromis sp. 'chilingali'. NCBI lineage: Eukaryota > Metazoa > Chordata > Actinopteri > Cichliformes > Cichlidae > Rhamphochromis > Rhamphochromis sp. 'chilingali'. Next base: position 18,587,223 of record NC_137949.1, on the reverse strand, counting down.
ATAAGCTTCAACGCTACAATGTTAAATGTTGTCTAAGTTTAGTCTGTAAAACAGCATCCATGTATTTCATACTGCTGCACCCAAAGGTGAGAGTGAAACATGGTTCATATGTTTACACAGTTTTATCTTTCTTTTTTTTTTAACTTGTTGCCATAACAACACTGAATCTTGTAGTAGTGTGTATGATCTGGCAGTTACTTTTACCTTCATTTTGCATAGTCAGCATTTAAAGCTGTATTATAGCTGTTTGTTTTGCTGCCTCAGTAACAAGTTACTGTTTGCCACTGTTTCCCCAGCATGAGAGAGTGCAAGAGGGGATATGACTGATAGAAAGAAATGCCAGTTATGCTTCTGCTCTGAATTTTCTGCATCATAAAACATTTACAAAAGATGTTTGTGCAAGACTTTGAGTCATAATGCATGGTTGTAAAAATTAATGGGAACTGGACGCTAAAGCCAAAAATGGCAACTGTTCACTTGAATAATAATAATAAAAAAAATTTCTAGCTTCCAGGTTTGCTCATGTTGGTGACTTATAAAAAAATACTCCGTGGGCCACAGGGCATTTTTCCATTGCGATATTGGATATAGGCTGAATAGGATGGATATTTTTAGAATAATTGGATTGTGGATGGCCTCTAATCTGGTCATGGAGAGGTGTTATATATTTGTAAAAAGCTATATATCTGTAAAAGCTTAAAAACCAAACACGTTAGCAGTTGAAGGTATTGTAACAACAGTTTTCCACACAGTGTCTAATGGGATTCCCCCCTGTAATATAATGAATGGCAGCTGGAAAAAAATGTCTACAACTGATCCAGCTTCCTAATCCATCAGTGGTTGTTACATCCAGGGGTCTTCCTCAGTCCTGCCTTTGCTTACTGTTTCTTGGCACATTACTGCTACCAGCTGTCAGTACAAAAAGAAGTAACCATCATGTGGCTGCATGCTTGTGCATACAAGATGTACAAGGCAAAATAGGCCCTACTAACAAAAAGAATTCTCTGCCTTGCAGATAAAGGCTGATAGCGCTAGTGAGTTTAAGTTATAATAAATAGATTTAAATGTATTAATCATCTTAGAGTCATATTAGCAAATGTCATTTTCTGTGAATGGTATTTTTCTTATTATCTTCTCTGATGCAGCATTAGTTTGTGGTTCAGGCTCTAGCAGTTTGTTTTTTCACATAAACCTACATGTAAAAACTAACTTTGACTGAATCTATATTTTCTTAGATGGAGATCGTTTGTGAACACCAGCAGTTTCGTATTTTGGTGGATGGGCAGCCTCTGTGCGGCTTCACTCACCGCCTCTCCCAGCTCGCCTCCCTCACAGCCTTAAGAGTTTTTGGCGATCTACAGCTTACCAAGGTGGCCTAACTCCAGCGCCTCATACGCAGACACCTAACATGAGGATGCCCTGGGACAGTATACTATACAATAAATAAGATTAGAATAGACTACTACTTTCTGAGTGCATAAATTTCCCCATGAGGGGAATGTTGTGTTTCCAATTTCAGACAAAGTTACACCTGCCTCGTAATCACATGTTAAGACAAAGTGCCTTCACTAAGATTACCTGTTTGGAGACTTGAAGCTCTTGACTGAATGTACCAGTCATCGATCTCTCAAGTCAAATGAGGAATGTGATTTTAACTAAAGTGAATTAAGTTATAAAAAATGCGATCTGAGCTCTACTATTTTTCCTGAACATACATTTGTACAAACATGATGTGTTACATCAAAAATGAAGTTTTTGTGATCTAAAAAAAAGAGATTTCAGGCATTTTGTCTTTGATTTCTCTGGGGCTAACCTTTGAAAGCACTTATGTTTACGAGCACCCACATCAAGGTGAATGTTTCTGAAACTGAATACCTAACAAAGATTGTCATTCTGTGCCAACGAAGTACTGTAACAGGAATAATAATGTAAAACAAAAAAAGTTACCCTCCATTACTGCATGCTAGTGTGACAGTGTGCTTGTGTCTTGATCAAACACAATGGTGGATGGATGTGAGTCTGTCAAACCTTCAGTTTTTACCAACTTTGGCTTTGAAATCACCCGACAGTTTGTGTGCTTCATTTACAACTAGCACTTTTTATGTGAATGTCTCATAATGACTTTAATTCATTGCAATAAATCAAATTTGTTGTTATGTTTTTGATGTCTGGATTTTTTCCAAAACACATCATCATCTATACAGCTTCATATTCCTGTAGAAACTGCATCATGATTGCTGTGAAAACAAGCATTAAAACACCGCCACCTCAGCTTGAGTCATTCAAATAAAGGCTCGAGTCAGCTTGCTGAGTGGGAGTGTCTGTCTATGATTCCTGGGAGTGTCTCATGCATGCACCTCTTGAGGCTTTTCTAGTCTGTACTTGTATTAAACTTCCCCTTGATGTCATACCCTTTACTTAAGAAAAAGCACCATTGAAAAACAGGCTCACTATTTAGGGATTGCCAGATTAGATTTATGACTTTTTAAGAAAATTTGGCACAACATAGAATGTAATTTAACGCCAATTACACGCTCATGTGGGCCTTCGCATGAAGCTATAGCTAAAACCAGTTATAATGATGTCCTCTATAACTGTTTCCGAGCAGTATGTTACTATTAAGTTGTGCACCTGGACAAACTGTAAGAATAAAGGACAGTGTTTCCAATGAAAAGGACTGATTAGTCACCTTTTTGATAAAATACACACCTTTGATACAATAAACCTCCACTACACCGGCAGTAACTGTGATTCATACAGGTCTTATGGTGCTGATAGAAAATGATTAAACAGGCTCTGTAAGCACCATGCACTTGCACGTGCTTTTAGTTTCTTGTATGTATATAACTCTCTCCAACAGTATGTGCTTTTTATATGTAGTTTATTTTATTTCATTAAACACTGTTTAATAATGTCTAAAGAATTTCTTGAAGGCATCAAAGTCCAAACTTCTTGTTCGGGCAAAAATATGTTTGTTTTTGACTGATATGTTATCATGTGATGCATGAATAGGTTGTTTTTCATTGTTACATCAGGTCTTTTGAAGCTATTCCAGGTGCAGTAAGCGTAATGATCTATTACACAGGTAGTTTAATCCAGTGATTCACAAAGTGTGGGGGTTAGGCCTTATTTACTTTAGTCACAAAGTAAAGCCGAGGCAAACTTGAAACTGTTCAAGCAGTTTGTTTTCCTCTTAAGGCCTTGGCTGTTATTCAAATTAAATAATCTGAGATGTTTGTGACAGCAAAATGTCTCTCAAAGACCTCTATCAACCTCAAAGTCGATCATGGCTTTCACTTTTGCAACTGATTAAATGTCAAAATGTTCAAAACCACTAATTTTTTTAATTTTAACTTTTATTTATATGTTTTTAAGAAATAATCTTCACTTGAAAACCAGTCAAATGTAAAAGGACAAAATACAACCCCAGTTTTTAAAAAAAAAAGTAGTGGCACTGTGTAAAATGTAAATAATAAACAAATGTAAAAATGAGCAAATCTCATAAACCCATTTTATTCACAATAGAACGGAGAAAACAAATCGAGTCGAATCAAATCAAAATGTACCAACTCAATAAAAATGTTGGCTTATTTTCAATTTCATTGCAGGAACAAGTCTCAAAAAACTTTGGACAAGGCCATGTTTACATCCGTGTAGTATCCCTTCTTCAGTTAACAACACTTCGTAAATGTCTGGTAACTGAGGAGACCAGTTGTTGTTTTCCAGTTTTTCCTCAGTCATTTTAAATGAGCTTTGGCAAGGAAAAGACGACGGGATTTCTGGATCATATTTACATACGGTTTCTTCTTTACTTGATTTTTGCTGATTAGTTGCCGCTTCTTTTTAGTACCACTTACTTTTCCAGCCTTTTGTCGCTCCTGTCCAAACTTTTTTGAGACACAAATGCTGCCATTTAACACAAAATAAGCTAATATTTGTCATGAAATTGTAGAATGCCTCAGTTTCAACATCTGATATGGTTTCATTTATTGTGAATAAAATGCGGTTTATTAGAAACACAATGCAAAATATTGCATTCTGATTTTATTTATGTGGCAGAAAATGGAACTGAGAAAAAAAGTAAAGGAAATGTACAGTAAAATTTTTTGTAAATGTACTTTTCACTACTATGTTGTATAAAATTCAGCAAGAGACACAATGTTCATATGCTTATGTTTAATCATTTGCATTTTATTAACACGTAAAAAAAGGTTTAACTTAAACTGTTTACAAGATACACTGCTACAACTTTCAAAACATTCATATCCATTCGTATACTCACAAAGAAAACAATCAAACCAAAAATTGTATTATAGGCACAAATGTACAGAAATGTTATGGAACCAGTAGCTCTGACACTGCTACACATTCTCTGAATATTTAACTTGAATCGTCTTCACCTGCTGAAACATGTTTTTAACATGAATCAGCACTGTGATCTCATTGCATCTAACCAGTCCATTTTCTCCTGGTGAGTTGGCGCCTGGATGAAGTAATGTGTGTCTGTCTGAGTTATAATTTTAAACAAGTTGCCTTGAACGTTGCCTTTAACACCTGCATGGGAAGAGAAAATAAGGTTGGTGAAGTGCATCTGCATGGAAATATCAAACCTGATTTGGATGGAGAGACTGGCAAATAAAACAGACAAAAGCTTAAAATGCTTTTTTATTTCGCTGAGCTTTTTGATCTTAAATAATATAAAAGATAAGATAAATTTTATTAGGAGAACAGGTCTGTAATTGGATTACACAGAAACTTAGCATTGATACACAGGAGGAGTAGGAGCATGTTAGCACACTCACCAAAAATGACAAAAACTTAAACAGTCTTATTTAAACTGCATTTCTGATAGTTGTTGGTCCTATTTTGTAATTGTTTGACAAAATGAAACTAGATATTAGAGGGTAACTCACCTGAGGGAATGCCGTTATCCTCTAAAGATGACACAAGGCACCCTCGCAGTGAGAAACCACCAACAGGGCTGATGTCATCCTGCCAAATGACATAAGACAGGAAGTAGATCAGACTGAGTCACTCATGTAGAAGAATTATTGCTAATTATGAGTAGTTACATAGTTTCCAACACATGAAAACACAACAGTTTGGGCAGTTCGGTTTCTCTTATCAAACATATTAGAATTTTATGTCTTTCATTGTTTAGCTGATTTTAATTTTCTAACAGGTATTTTTCTCATTAGCATTGACTTTGCACTCACCTTGGTTGGATCATAATAGTGAAGGAAAGCAGGTTCTGATCGCAAAACAAACAGTCTCACTTTCCAGTTCTTTCTTCTGTGTCCCTGCGTTTAAAGATGAATAAAGTTTGACTAATTCATTCAAACACAGTGCAAACAAATGACCACCTTTAAGTCAAAGTACATGCACATGGTGCAATGCTAATTTTTGAGCTGCTACGACAGTGTTAATAATATTAGTGAATGGTTGATATATTTAGTTTCTTCAGCCTATTCTGTGCCCTCTTTCTTAGGAATTATTAAAAGGTCCAGTCACCCAGCGGTGTTTTCACAACCTGACAACTCAAAGTTCATAAATATTATTATTTATAGCATCTTAACACATCTTCAATACAGTAGTTTTACCTGTTTAAGCAGATATCCTCTTTTTATCACCTTCCCACTTAGCTCCACTGCAGACAACGATGTCTCTGCTTTCACACTGCCTCTCTTCTTTAAGCTGTCAGACTGTAATAAATCACAAAATATATTCTAAACCAAGAAAACGGCAAGTTTTCATTTACTCTCTCAGATCAATGTGATTAATTAATTAACACTAAAAAGCCACACTCAGTGTTTAGAGCCTGCTAGTTTGCCATTATCCAGTGCTACATACAAAGCTGTACAGAGCAGTGGAGTCATCCATGAATTGCGCGCTGAGGCCGGCAGTGCGAAGTGCCTCCACACTCTTCTGACCAACAGTTCGCAGGAAACCCTCCTCCAACAGGGCCGAGGCCAGCGTCACAGCCTCCACACGGGTAAGAACCAGCTGCATGAACACCAGCCAGTCCACCACCGCTGAACCTGTGGGAGGATCACACATGATAGCACATCCATAGTATAAGATCAAAAGAGCTTTGCAATTAGTATGAGGCTGAAAAACATTGCAGAAGGTCAAAGGTGTGCCTTGTTTCAAATGCTCACCTGAGAAGCAGTTACTATAAGTGCTGCCCTGCTCCACATGGTTGCTCAGCTTGATGCCACTGTGCACGTCATACATTGAGTCCAACACCTTGCTTTTTGAAAGAAGACAAAACAAGATTGAGACATTTGGAACAAAATATACTAAATAAATTCAATCAGGAGACAGTGAAAACTTGTTTTTTACCTCAAGCTAATGTTGTTCAACTGGGATTCAGCCGGGTCTGGCTTGTCTGTCTTGGACTTGCCATTAGTTGTTTGCAGATTGTTGACTGCAGCATTGATATCAGCTGCCCACTCATCTCTCGCCTCCCTGGAACAAGCCTCCAAATAGTGATCCACCCCATGCTTTGTCTGGAGCTTCATCACCAACTATTACAACAACAAAAAGAGACAGATGTTTGCTTTAATTGGTGCCAAAAAAGAAACGAAAACAAACTGTTCTCAGCAGAGGATGGAAATCAAGTCCAGGCAAAAAAGAAACCTGGGGCAATAAATTATCTCTCTGAGTAGGGTATAAGCCTCACCTGGAGAAACACACCTTCAAAGTGGCTTCTAGCTATAAGGAAATGAACAAAGGACTGACTAGAAAATTAAAGAAACAGTACTGGGAACTATGATTTAAAAAGTACAATATTATATGAATGAACATTAAACTCTTTGTTGCATATTAGTCCTCTATCTGCACTTAAAGCAGACTTAAATTTACTAGTTAACTCCTATGTTTTTAATAATTCTTATGGCAATTTTATTATTACGTTAAAGTTTGGAACTTTATTTGATCAATCCACACACATATTATGTCAGAGAACATATTTTTTCAATCTTTAAATGAAATGTTCCCTTAAAATCAATTTTTATTTTATCTATTTTGTAATCTTTTGAATTTTTTGCAACTCTCTCATTTTATTTGCAGAACGCAGTTTACAGTAACCTACCGGCCGATTTTCATACTCCAGGAAAGGACATGTAATCACACAGTCCTTCAGCAGGATTTTCCCTCGCTGGCATGAGTCCCTTTTACTTCCTTCATATTTGTAATACAACAACTTGTCTGGGGTCAGCACAAACCAGCGTGCCTTCCAGTTTTGTACAACATGACCCTGTGAAGAGATCCAAAGTTGGAGTTAAAGTTATTAATCATGTCTTATGTGCCAGAGAGCAACTCAATGAAATCTGTCTTACCCTTTTCACCAGAAATCCTTCTCGAAGAATATTGACTTGCTTGTCTGTATCCATGCTCCTCAGTGGGATCTCAACAACTGAGCTTGCCTGTACATGTAAGCTCAGGCTTTTAATGCAGACGGTAAATGTGTCACCCGGTCTACACCCACATTCACACCCACACACTGAGCTTGCTAAACAGTGTGAATAATCATATATTCTGCAATTTCTACGCATTACCACATGAGGGTACTCTGACTCACTTAGAAACTGAGAGACAATGTTTTCTAATGGTATCCACAGATTTAGTTTTCCATCAGTTATAGTATGTGAAAAATTCAGATTTAAGACATGTGACTGTAGGGAACATCCTCCTAACAGACCAGAAAATTTTATCCTATTATGATTTTAAAAACACCAGCTGGTGGTCCACCACAGCCCTTAGGAGCAGCTGTGCCCGATAGGAATAGAGTTTCATTCAAGTCTCCTACAGATGTTTATTACTGCACAGAGCACATCTGCCCAGTTAATGAGACTCCAAGAAACAAGCATTTTACTCAGACCCCTGCTTTCACAACCATCTGTGGCACTGTCTGCTTCATTTTCCTTTCCTGATTCCTGGTTGTAACAAAACTGATAACCTTTGTGGCGCTTTGGAATACATACATTAAAATGATAATATAGTTTGTGTTTATTTATTTAGACTTAGATGTATTATGGCTGTTGTAATTCTCTAATGAATCAAAATGCTATATATACACACAATATAATAGGCATGAAATTCCAGAAAATTACTTTTCAAAAATGATTTATTTAATATTGTATTAATAAGTGAACAAAGGGCCCTTTTCACATTAAACTGGTGAAGATGTTTTAGGAAAGATTTAAGCTAAATATAGACCTGGGGTTTTTTTCATTGTGACTACTCAAGCTTGTTCTACACAGGTGGGGACTTTATGAACAGAAAATTTGGTTTTGAATTGTATTTGTTGTAATTTTGCATTTTGTATTAGATGCATTGATGTGCAATATTAAACATTTAGTTGAACTTCTGATCATTCTTTGAAAATGTTTTGTTATATTTTACTATTGAACTCAAGCAGTATGAAACCTGTAAAATGCAAATATTTATAACACTTACAGTATTTTAAAGGAATCAAAAGTTAAATAATCGCCATCCATTCACACCAATGGCCAATTTAGAATGGCCAATTAACCTGACCCCATGCCTTTGGACTGAGGGAGGAAGCCAGGGTACCTGGAGAGAAGATGCAAACTCCACACAGAAAGACCCTGGCGTAGTGGAATTGAGCTCAAACTTCTTCTTGCGAGCCAACAGTGCTAACTACCATGCCACCATGTCACCACATAAACTAAAAGGACTAATAGAAAACTGCCCTAGATCTCTTGTGGCTTGGATAAAGCTTTTTGTAACCCTTTCAGCTGCTCACTTTAGGGTTCATCATCATCTGCCTTCATCTTTTCCTATCCCTGCCATTCACCTCTGTCACGTTGACTCTCTGCATCTCGTCCTTCACCCCAATGAATCTTCTCTGTGCTTTTCCTTCTGCCTGGCAGCAACATAGTCAACATCTTTGTCCCATGTATTCACTACCCACTAACCATCTCAGCGTTGACTCGCTAACTTTGTTACCAAAATGCTCAACCTGAGCTGTCCCACTGATGATCTCGTGTCTAACCTTGTCCATTTCGTTTGTCCAATTTTCACATCTTCAACGCTACCTCCCTTCTTTTTGTCAGTGCAGCCATCTCCACCCACTCTGTCACGCTTTAACTATGTTCTGTACCTCTCTTATGCACTGTCTGTTGCTTTTGAAAGTTAGATCCGAGGTTTTAAGTCAACTTTCACTACCTTGTATCTTCCTAATATTTATTACAACGTTTTTGTAAAACTAATAAAAAACACCCAACGTAAATTACGTAATCTACTGTCTTTCTTGCTTAAATTGGTCAATAGAAGAAAACTTCAGATACCAGAAATCATGATCCTTGCCTACAGATTTTGCACATTCGTATCACATCCATAGTGCGTGTCCAGGGCTTTTATTATGAAAGGTAGGGGCAGGAAACATGTTCTCTTATCGACGGACCGTCATGTTTCCGGTATAGATGCAGGCTCTAGCCTCCAGATGTGTTGTTGACGCTGTGTGATGGCTCCAGGTGAGTCTTTTAAAGATGTTGAAATAGATGACTACTAATTACCTAGTTGGTGCGTGTGTTGTTAATAAAAATCACAGCATACGCTTCGTAATAATTACGTCGGGCAGCATTGACCGGTTGTGCTATGCTAATATATAATCAGCTACACGAAATTGGCTGCAAAGGGAGGCGACTTTAGCAGAGATGCAGCTCGGAGAAGCACAACTTTGGTTGAAGCATAATTATTTTATTGTGAAAAAGATCAGGTTTCTACCTAGAACAAATTGAAAAAAACAACAAGGACGAATCCAAAGTTTAAGATAAGTGTGCATAGCATTTGGAATGACTTTCATATTTATCATAATGCTGATGAGTATTTTCAAATTTGGCTCTAACCCCAAAAACTCTAGTGCAGAAAGTGTTGCAGGGTTTTATATACAAAACTTGAAATTTCCCTCCAGTATAATTCTTGGAATTCACCATGAATCATTAATGGCTCTGCCACATTGCAGTAAGAATGGACAATGATGATTGCATTATTATTATTATTATTATTATTATTATTATTATTATTAAATTACATTCATGGTGGTCGACCAATTTCGATTGGAAAGTGTTTGGCTTATTGTCTCAGACTTTTTGCAATTCCTCCCAGAGAGATTAATGAAGGTCTGCCCATGAATTGCCATCTAATCTGTAACCACAGAAAGATTAGCAACATGTTGCAATCAGTTTGAGTCACTCTACAGTGAAGAGTACGACTCTGTGTGTGGAGGAATTTTATGAATTTCTGTGTCAGATCTATGATATCTAGCTTTACTCTGAATACAGATAGTTATCGTTAATTTCTGTGTATATAGACTGCTACAGATTTGCAATTTATGCTTATTTATCACAGCTAATTTTCATATTTTCACAAACAGACTGACCTCATTCGATAGTAAACTGAGTCCATCAAACTGTCTTTTTTATCAGGGCTGCAGTTATTGATTGTTTGAGTGATCAAGCAGATTATTGCATCAAATAAATGTGACATATTTAAATCAAAACAAGAAAACATTTTCTTAATTGCAAAAGTAAATAACTTATAATATCAGTTATAGTTATGTCAGTATATCAGAAATTTTAAAAACGTAAGACATACATACAGCCTAAATTAACTAATAAATTAAAGTAGTTTTTACTCTGTCTTGTTGGAAGGCTTTCTTATATTATTAGGGGGGGGAAACTTATAATATATGTTTTTCTGTTTAGATGTGCTAATAAATGAGCCTGTATGTGTCTGTAAACCTTTAAAGGGTAATGTAGTGGCTGCAGTAAAGAAAAGTGAGCATATTAACTTTCTCAGAACTGAGGTTTTCCCTGTGCAACGTTCTGATGGTGTACATGTTAATAATTAATATTAATAATAACTTAGAGTCCAGCATCACAGCCCCAGGTCAGTAGCTCACAGTTTTACTGCAGCAGAGATGTCCTATTTTGAAATAAAAATATGCTTTAATCAATATAATTTATTGATATTTTATTTTTATATTTTATATGTTCATATCATATCATATTATATTATATTTTGTTGGGCTGTCTTGGTTGACACGCCTCTACAATGTTGCGGTGCTATGGTCCTCAGCTGGAAAAAGGGTGGAGTGCCCACTCCGGGTCAGGGATGAGTTCTTGCCCCAAGTGGAAGCGTGACTGGAGAAGGGTGCGGGAGAACAACAGACGGATTGGTGCTGCGGCTGCAGTGATTCGGATGCTGTACTGGTCTGTTGTGGTGAAGAGAGAGTTGAGCGTGAAAGCGAAGCTCTCAATTTACCGGTTGATCTACGTCCCTACCCTCACCTATGGTCATGAGCTGCGGGTAGTGACCGAAAGAACGAGATCGCGGATAAAAGCGGCAGAAAAGGGCTTCCTCTGAAGGGTGGCTGGCCTCTCCCTTAGAGATAGGGTGATAAGTTCGGCCATTCGGGAGGGGCTCAGAGTCGCCAGTTTGGCATGTGACAAGGGAACGCCTTGGTGTTCCCCCGGATGAGCTGGAGGAGGTGGCTGGGAAGAGGGAGGTCTGGGCTTCTCTGCGTGGGCTGCTGTCCCCGTTACCCAGCCCCAGATAAGCGGAAGAAGATGGATGGATATTTTATATTAATCTTAATCTGCAAAATAATGTTATGAAAGCCTTAAAATAAATATGTTAGCAGAACGTGATGCCCCCACTTTAAACTCACCCCTGCTTGCTTCAGGTGTCACTGCGATAGAAAGTTAAATAAATCCTCTTTTTAAAAACACAACAATTTGCAAACTTTTTATTTACACTTCTGCAGCATTACTGTTGATTTCTGTCATGTAAAACAAACAGCAGCTGTTGTAGTTTGTTGAACAGGTGGTTTAAATTAAGGTTGCAAATTACAGCATCAAGTCCACCTGAGCTCAGAGTCTCGTTAAAGGCTCCTCTCTTTGCACTGCACCACATCGTTGTAGACGGTCTCTGGCTCCACGTTAAACTATGACAGGTTACTACTGCTATTGTGTTATACACACACACACACACACACACCTCGGTTTCTATAGCAGGTTGATATTTAGTTGTAAATGTGGGTGAAATACTTACATGGTGACAGCTGTGCGATGCAGAGTCGTGGATTTTTAAAAAAAGCATCGAAGCAAAGAATTTGCATTGAGGATTTTTTTGCAGTTTTTGAATGAGTCGAATGGTTACAGACTCGCATTTCATCGGCACTTTGCACCAAAGTCTCTGTGAACACAGCACCTGATTGTGAGTGGTCGTGGACCTGAAGCAACCATTTCAAAGACAACAAGATCACAAGTTCACTGCACACGCCACAATAATTTTGGTGTCTCCAACCTCTGCTTTCCCTAATCTGACTGTAGTGTAACCAAGCTAGTCAGTGTTCATGAAAGTTTAACTGTGTCCACTAGAATGTTTATTAACTTCTTTAGCTCAGAACAGTATCTTCAACAGAAATCTGCATTGTTTGCTGTTAGTTCAGGTTACTTTTTGATCATTTAGCAAGAAGAAGAAGAGTGCATATATCGCTGAGTAAATTAAACATCAGGTACATCATAACATTTTATTTCATATTGGCTAGGGGTGAATTTTTATTTCTAGAGATCAATTCCAGCTGTATTTGTGCACTTTTCTTTAGTTGAGATGAAAATACAATTTTTTGAAATTAAATTGTTTAGCGATTTTGAACTAACAGGGCTCTAGACTAACTTTTTGCCATGGGCGTACCGGTACGCCTAACTTTAAAAAGTTAGGCGTACCGGCACAAAAGTTAGGCGCACACAAATTTTATAATAATTTATATAATATAATGTGTTTCAAAGCATTCAAAGATTGATGACACCGTGTCAGAGCACTGGCTATGAATTTCAGAAGGATCAGGCCTTAACTTAACAGAAAAGTTAGCAATAGTTCTTTTCCTATTACAGCTACATCCACTTTTGTCGTGCCTAGGCTGCTCACTAGGGCTGGGTATCATCACTGATTTCTATAATCCATTCGATTCCGGTTTTCAAAGTCCCGATTCGATTCAACTTAGCCTCAGACAGTCAGAAATATTATAATTCTGATCATTTATCAGTACTGACTTCATCAGAATTGTGAACATCACAGCAGATGTTTACGTCTTTGTGTGGAATCCGTGTACCTGCTCTCATTTGCTGTTTGGTTGTTGTTGAAATGGTTTTGTGAGCTTTAACCCTTTAAGACCTATCATAGAACCAAGTCCGCCAGAGCTTATATTATATTTTTACATGCTGTGGAGCCATTTTTGGGAGCATTTCAAGTTGCTATACATCAATACAACCATTATAGCCCAAACTTTAATAATATGTCTGCATTAGGTGCATAGTAATTACATAAATTGCAAAAAAGTGCAATAAACTACAAAAAAATTGAAAATCGTTTTTGTTTTTTTAACATATATTTATAGTTAGAGAAATTTAAGAGGCTCATCCCTCAAAACTGTAAATACAAAAAAGTTGCACAAACTAGTTTCCCACCACAGGAAATTTCTTTTGAGTGTCTTCATAGTTTTATTTTTGAAATACACCAATTTTTATATACTGCAGGAAAAACGAAAATAAATATTATAGTGCAAATTTGCAAAATAACAGTATATGCATCAAAATAAACTATTTCCAGCAGTGCAATATGAGTCCTAAGCATCCCAGAAACGACACAGAAAGTCATAAAGTCAAACATAACTTTTTAAAACACAAGTATAGGCTCATAAGGCCCCGATCGTAAAAAAAACTACATTTCCGCAAAATGACGTCACTTCCGGTTTTGGGCAGGTCATGTGATAGTTCGCGCTGATGGACATAGGAAGTGTTACAAACAGCTGATCGGATCGGCGAAGCGTGTTTCTGGAATATCATGTTTTTGTTGCTGCAAGTGATTTTTATGCAGTTTTTGCAAAGCTTTATGTGGAAGGAAACTGTGACCTAGGACAAGCTGATGGCATAAGATGTAAGTACAACTCCTCCGGTTTCATATGCAAAAAAAATTATTGCGCTAGCTTACGTGGTTGCAGTGCTACCGGGATTTAAAAATGGAGTGTGCCCGCTCCGATCGGCTGTAAAGGGTTAATCTTAGAATCTGACGTTTCTGGCAAAACACAGTTATATTTAAAAGTCGATTCAGGATTTAATGAATTGATATCGCTTTATTCAAGCTACTCACCTCCCACTTCCACCTACACTTTCAACTGGACCACGGCCAATCAGAGAGGTCCCGCCCCTTACTAGCTCTGATTGGTTTAGTCCACGATAGGGGCAAAATGTGTGTCTGTTGTTGACCACAGGGAAGGTTGCAGTTTGTTTTTTTTGGCTACCCGAACATTTGGTCGCACAGGTGCAACCAAATATTTTTTTTTAGTCGCACCACTGAAAAATTTGGTCGCATTTGCGACCAAATTGGTCGCACTCTAGAGCCCTGACTAAGGAAATATATAAAAGGCAGCCAGTACGGCCCAAATATTTTCTACTGTGGGTGAGAGTGTAGGCCAAAGGGAGCTAGATGGCATCAAATGAAAGGCAACAACTATGTTGTGTTCATTCTTAGGCTAATACGCCTGCATATCACAACATACCAAACAGCAAGTTAATTTTTAGCAATAATACTACTAATATTTTAGTTTGAATATTAGGGTAATCATATTATTAAGAAAGCTTCTGGCACCTCACAGAATTAACTGTAACACTTAATTTCCTCCTTCAGTCCAACACTAAATCCACCTTAATCCACCATGTAAGTGAGCAGGATTACTATTGCATAAAAACTCCATCAGTAGAGTAAAATTAACCTGTGTCACAACATTTATAAGGCCTGTGCTAATCTTATAATTCACTGGTGGAAAACCTTAAGTGGTCAAGTTGCCTTCAAATCATAGTTACTTAGGAAACATTGTTACGTTATTGGTGGATTTCATTTTGGCATTTTAATAGTTTTTGCTTTATTGGTTTCTACAAGCAGTTTTATTTAATTTGATCAAATTAAACAGTACTGTGTGTTTGCAGTAGTCATTGAACTCCATAACATAAGGTAATAATACCAGCATGATTACAAAGTTGCCATTGTTCATTATGAGTGTGTGTGTGTTTCAGTGTTTCCTGCAGATGTCCAGCAGCTGTTGGTGATAAAAGAAGAGATTCCCTATGAATGCAGCCCTAATCTGGACCATCATGACTCAGAGCTTCTTCACATAAAGGAGGAACAGGAGGAACTCTGGAAAAGTCAAGAGGGAGAACAGCTCAGTGGGCTGGAGGACAATATCTCTGGGTTCCCATTCACTGCTGTTCATGTGAAGAGTGAAGATGATGATGAGAAACCTCAGTTCTCAACGCTTCATCAAAGCCAAACTGAAAACAGCAGAGAGACAGAGCCTCCAGCTAGCAGCTCAGCTGAACAGATAAAAACAGAAATCAATGAAGAAGACAGTGGACCACCAGAATCAGAACCACATGCAAACTGTCATTTACAATCTAATACTGATGGAGAGACTTCAGAGTCTTCTAAGACGGAAGTCAGTGAGGACGATGATTGGCAGGAACCTTTGTCAGATTTTGGACCAGAAACTGATGACAACGACAGCGGGTTAAACAACAGCAGAGGGTCAAGTGTAAATAAGGATGTGGGATTTAAGATTGCAAAACAGTCTTTAGGTTGCTCTGAGTGTGGTAAACAGTTTGTCTGCAAGCAGTCTCTTCGGAAGCATGTGACATGTCACTCAGAAAAAAGGTCTTCCAACAGTTTGGTTAATGAGAAACATTGTAGAGTGGATCAAAACTGTGATTCTCATATGACCGTCCACACAGGAGAGAAATCAGTTAGCTGTGACGATTGTGGTAAAAGATTTAATCAAATGAGAGATCTTAAAATACACACACGGGTCCACACAGGAGAAAGACCATTTGATTGCAGTGAGTGTGGCAAAAGATTTAGATATCAAGGAAGTTTGTATGTACACATGAGACTCCATGGTGGAGAGAAACCATTTTCTTGTAATAAATGCGGTAAAAGGTTTAACCTCAAGACAAATCTTAACAGACACTTAAGATCCCACACTGAAGAGAAACCGTTTAGCTGTCACATTTGTGGACAAAGATTTAACTATAAAAGAAATCTTAACATGCACATAAGAGTGCACACAGGAGAGAAACCTTTTAGTTGTGACGATTGTGGACAAAAATTTAACCAAAACAGAGATCTTAGGAGACACATGAGAGTTCACACAGAAGAGAAACCGTATGTCTGTGGCGATTGTGGTAAAAAATTTAGTTATCAGTGTAATCTGAAGAGACACATGGCACTTCACAAAGGAGAGAAACATTTTACTTGTGGGGTTTGTGGTAACAGCTTTAACAGAGAGGGGAATTTAAAGATACACATGAGAGTCCACACAGGAGAGAAACCATTTGGCTGTGACACTTGTGGTAAAAGGTTTAACCAAAAGATACATCTTGAGACGCACATCAGAGTTCACACAGGTGAGAAACCTTTTGACTGTGAGTTTTGTGGCAAAAGATTTAGACACCAGTGTAATCTAAAGATACACATGAAAGGTCACACAGAATAGTTTAGTAATAGATACAAATTGAATTTCAGCTGTTCCTTTATTCGCTAGGGGTTGCCACAGTTTTTACACATACCCTTGCTTACGCAGTTGTTCCACATTTTATTCATGTTACAGTTTTACTTCAAAATGTATTACATTTATTTTTCACCTCAAAATTCTACAAACAATAATTTAAAATCAAAAAGCAAAATATAAAATGTACAAAAATACTCACACCCTGTGCCGTGACAATCAAAAGGAAGCTCAGGCAGCTGAGAGATTATGGCAAAAAGGCTTTAGTCAGGGAGGTGACCAAGACCCCAATGGTCACTCTGAGAGAGCTCTAGTATCATTCTGTAGAGAGAGAAGAACCTTCCAGAAGGACAACCATTTCTGCAGTACTCCACCAATCAGGCCTTTATGGTATAGTGACCAGTCAGAAGCCACTCCTTAGTAAAAAGCAAGTGACTGTCCACCTGGAATTTGTCAAAAGGGACCTGAAGAACTCTCAGACCATGAGAAACAAAATTCTCCGGTCTGATGGAACAAAGATTGAACTCTTTAGCCTGAAGGTCATGTGTGGAGGAAACCAGCCACCAATCATCAACTGGCCCATACCATCCCTACATTAAAGCTGCTAGTGGGGGCAACATCATGATGTGGGGATGTTTTCAGCGGCAGGAACTGAAACTAGTCACGGTCAAGGGAAATATGAATGCAGCGGTGTTTAGAGATACCTTGAAATGAGGTGAAGATTGATCTTCCAACTGGACAGCAATCCAAAAAGACTTGAGGCTCTAATTGTTGCCAGAAGTGCTTCAAGGTATTGAAGAAAAAAATGTACATAAGTATTCACAGCCTATGTTTTTCATTTTTTATTTGCAAGAATTTTGAGCAAACATTTTTCACCTTGTCATTATGCGGCAGTGTTTGTCGAGTTAAGAGGTGAAAATGAATTTGTAACATAACAACAAGGAGCAAGAAAACCACTGTGAATGCTTTTCAGGTGCTCTGTGTGTCTCTTCCCAGGATCAAATCTGAAAACCACTACACTATGGAGACATTCATAAATTATATAGAGTAATATATATATGAAGCCATTTGGTTCTGTAGCACATTTTGAGAAACTCCTTCAACATTTTTAACCTTATGTTTTTATGAGTGTGTGACACCAGATTATTAAAGCAACTTCAGATGATAAAGTTCTCTCCAATCTGTATAGGATTGAGGGTCTAGAGGGTATCAATACTTTTTGTAACAGCCTTTTATCTTAATGGAATGATTTCAAGTATCTTTCAGTCATAATTTGTAGGTATTTTGTTGTTTGTAGCGCATAAATAACTCATATGTTGTTCATATGTATATACAGCATGTCACTATTTTGTACATTTATGAGACATTTTGCTTGAATTGGGTTGTATTCATTTTACATGAAGTAAAGTTAAATGCTGATAATAAAAGGAGAGATGTGGTAGTAGGTGAAGTGTCAATAATGAGATCAGTGGCGATGTTACACTGAACAGTAAATAATGTGTTAGTTTCAAACCACAGTGTTGCCATTTTAATGTGTCCTGTGTAATATTTAGAGTATTTTTTTTACTGAATTTGAAATGTGTATTTTTAAAGTTAATATTTGTATATTATGTTTTGAGAGTCAACCTGGAAATTGCACACCAGCAAACTGCATGTGCATCACCTGGGAGACCTGGTCTTCTCTGATTGGTTATCATGTCCATAGCCATCTGAAAAAAAACTCACTGTTTAAGATTAAGACAGAGGCAAATGAGGTGACGAGTGTAAAAAATAGTCAGTGCTCCAAATCCATTAAAATATTTATATTTCACTGTGAGATGTTGATACTTACAGATATTACTCACCAGATTTTGGAGTGAAATAATGCGCTCTTTACCTCACTACACTTACCCGACAGCTGGGATATTAGGAAAAAGTTATGGCACATTACTATTACTCATTTATTTCTCATACCTAACACCTGTTAATATTATTCGTATGAGGTATGAATGATTAAATAATATTTATTAATTATTCATATGGTAGAGTTATATGAATACATATGGTGTATGTTCTTTTTGTTTGCGTCAGCAATCTTTCTTTAGTGTTAGTTCTGTGGGTGTGCATTTGCACATGTGTTTTGTTAAATCTTTGATTAAAATGACAACATGTCTTTAATACATGTTGAGGAAATCTGCTCATTATAATTTCTCAGTTTAAATCATTTTAGGTGGGAAGTCATTAAATATAACTTAATATTTATTACAGTTTTCATAATAGAATTTTTTTCTTCATTTTTTTAACAAAACATAAATAAATGGCTCTGTTGTACCTCATGCTGGATGATGTTCACAACGTAAAAAAAATCTGTAGTTTTTTCACAGGAATATTTGTTATTATTTTTTAATCCCAGAAATATCTGTAAATTGCTTTAACAAACTTCTTCTTCATGAGAGTGTTGCTTTGGTAAACAATCAGTCTGGTACTCTATTACTTCTGCTTAAGTACAAACATGAAACTGCAGAGACAAAGCTTCAATCCTTTTGGTCTAGCCTGTATCTTCAGATAATGGATAATATATCCAGATTGTTTAAAATACAGATAATTTAATCCGGTTGTTCAGTTTGACGTCACTAGCCGTGTCTGGGTCTAAACTCCGCTGCAGGTCCATATATCAAACGATCACTGTGGCATTACTGAGAGTTGAAAAACTGTCTAAAGTCTTCATCTTTAATAAAATGATCAGCGTTCTGCTCTACCAGGTGTAACAATTGAGTTTAACATCCAGGCATCCATGAAAACGGAATTTATGACATTTAACGGAGTTAGAAGTTAGCAGGAAGTTAGCTCGCTAGCTTCTATCTAAATACAATATAGCATGTCCTGACTGCGGGGTTTTGGAAACAAATTAAAACGTACATCTCTGTTATCACTTCCAACATAAATGAAGACAGAAAACGAAACAGTAGTGACGTTTGTAGGGTTACTGAAGTTTGGCTAGCTGGTATATAATGATGTGCTACGTGACCACTAGCGACACAGCTATGTTAGCATAATATGAACAAACTAACTTTTTTTCCACTCGATAAAAGTTAACGTGAGTGTTGTCGGTGGTCAGGAACAAATGTAATCGCATGGCAGGATGCTGTAAAAGGACAAAACTTCAGCCAGGAGAACAACTGAATTAATCCATCCACAATACGAGGTTAGTCATTCATATACTGCTGTATGGGCTGGGCTGTAGTTACATCCTAAGGTTTTAAAAACTGAGCTTAAATAAATGATTAGTGGTAATAAAAGCCGAGGGAGGTCAACAGTGATCACTGACTGTTTTAGGAGCTTTTTGAGATCAAATAGAAGAAAATACATAGCATTAAATATGTTAACAACACAAAAGCCATATTAAACGCAGACTACTTTAGACCCGGAAGTAGGATTCGTCGCGTCATCACTGAACAACCGGATAGTCATCTATTTCAAGCTTGCATTTTGACCTAATTCATCTCCTTTGCTTCACACACACTTTTTTTTTTTTATGTATGTGTTACCGGCACCAGACCTAGGGGAATCTGGACCGGCAGCAAGCGGCACACAGGCTAGAGAGCACTGCGTAGCCAAATATGAGCAAACTGTGGATTAATAGAGAGGACACCGAAGTTAGCGTCTTGCTCAGGCCGGAGCTCATTTATTTCTACATATACACAATACAAATCACACTAGACCATGCATTCTTCCCATAAAATAACAGAGTTCATAAACATAAATAAAGTTACAAAAAGCATTCTCTCAAAAGCAAAATAAATACAAACTAATTCAAAATGACTTTACATACTCACAACTTAAACAAAACACTCGCGGTTAAAGCATAACATCATACCAAAATAACCCATCTCACATTCACACAACCTTTCCCCACATTCGCGCCATATACGCTATTACTTTTGAACATGGCGTCCCCTGAACGCAACACAACATGGCGGCAGACGACTGCAAACGTTGTTTCACCAACAAAAACCTTTCCCCTTAATACATGTACTCAGTACTGCTTGGCTAAAACTAAAACAAACACTAAAACACATTTTCGGAAGTCGCAGGTTGCCACTATCATAGCATATACTTATAGTGCTACGTAGCATTATAGCATTATGCCGATGATACACTAATACTCATTACAACAAAATACCACTCTCATCTCAAAATATAGCCGAACAGTTGTTACTCAACTTACATGACATTTATTACCAGTTCGGTAACATAAAAGTTTGTTTGTCAGTACCTGTGGATTAATAGAGAGGACACTGAAGTTAGCGTCTTGCTCAGGCCGGAGCTCATTTATTTCTGAGCTGCGCATGCGCAGAGCCTATAGCTAGAGTCTCTCTGGTAGTTTCACAGCAGTGCAAGAGCACCATCTACTGGCATAATGAAATATAACCATGGTCTGGCAACACATAACAATGTCAAAATAAGTCACAATAATAAACAAAAAATAAGGGGGTAATTGGTTTTCTTGCAAAAACAAACATGTAGCTTTTTCAACCTGCTACATATGCAGCAAAAACCTACTTAAACGTAACTGGTCGAGAAAATTACAAGCCAACTACAGGAAAGCTCATGGTACAAAAAGTGATGGTAGTTTCCCTTAGACAGAGTGTTTTCCTGCTCATTGTACAGAAGGCGATGGTCTTTGCCATACAGATTCACTAATACAGTTTAAGGATAGTAAAGAATGTATCTATGGCTTTTATTATGAAAAATAGACCGGAAGTATGTGCATTATTGCACAGGGGAAGAACAAGTTGTGTTTCCAGTGCGGGTGCGCATCATCAGGCAGGAGCATCCAGAGGTAGAGTAGAAGGTGTATAATGGCTGCGGGTGAGTGTTTTGAACTTGTTGAAAGAATTACCGGTGATCTGTGAGGTCAGCGGGTTTTTTGTGAATGAAAATCTCCGCATATGGCTCCAAACAGTGCGCAGCTTGCCACGTTTGCGTCAGTCTGAACAAGCGTCCCCCTAACATGTAGTCAGCTACATGAACTGATACCTTCCAATAGAAGGAGAGAAGGAGCTAAGGGAGGAAGCTAAGCGACACACGGACATTAAGCATGGTCGTATGGGAGCAGTGAAGGCAGATACTCGTCTGATAGATACAACCCCATTTCCAAACAAAGTTGTGTAAAATGTAAACAAAGACTGAATGCAGTGGTTTGCAAATCTCATAAACCCATATTTAATTAACAATAGAACACAGAAAGCATACCACATCTATAAACTGGAAAAATTAACCGTTTTAAGAAAAGAAATGAGATCATTTTGAATTTGATGGCAAGTTGGGACAGGGTCATGGGCACGAGAGCATAGGAACAAGAGCAACCAACTTTGACTGAGGGGCATTTGGCTCAAGTAAATTTACTATTCCATTAAAAAAAAAAAAAAATTAAAGGTGCTTGCTCTCACACACAGCCTGCATAACTGCAGCCATGCATGTACACTCAGAGAGCTGTAGCCACAGTTATAAAAGTGCATACATGTCTTTGATTGCAGAGGCAACAAACAACAGAGACATTATCTGTGCAAACAGCTGACTATGAGCTAAAAGTATCCTCAAAACATTAGCATTTGATTTGCAGAATTTTAGTAGACTGATACTTTAAAACTAACAGCACAAGCTGATGTGTGACCTCGTTTTAGAATCAAAGACAAGTCTTCCCAAAGTCTGACCTGCACCTGTCCATCAGCTCAGGGTCCCCCTCGGTCATGCTCGTTAGCACTATTGCTGTACAACCATTAAACCACTGTTAACCAGATAAATAATCTAAGCTTGCAAAACATTTAGCTGTGACATTTGACAGGTTGTCTGTGTTCTATTGTGAATTAAAAAAAATGTGGATTTATGAGACTTGCAAATCTGTTTTATTTACATTTTATGCAGTGTCACAACATTTTTACAATTGTGATGGCATATGCAATTCCTCTAATATTGGATCATTAGCATACAGATTACAGAAAAATTGTACACAAAAAACTTCATAAAATGCAGAAAGTTGAAGTATTAAAAACAAGAAATCCAGCTGTGCAAAGAAGTCAACGTCCATCATTAGCTTGTCCCAGAGGAATGAAAATACTCAGTGAATGTTACCTGCATTTAAAAATATGGAGAAAAGGACCACTTCAAATGATTGATTTTGTATTTCCTGGTCTAAAATGTTTGCCAGTGGATGATCGTTCTTTGTGTAATGGTTAAATGTTAGCTAATCAATCAAATGGTTCACCCTGACAGAGAGAAAAAAATACATTTATAAGTATTCCCTGTTAACTGAAACAGTTCAGTAAAAGGAAATCTATCCTGCTGATTTTTATGTTATAGGTTAGTAGTAGGTAGCAGTAGTGGGTGTAATATTCAGCAATAGGAAATGGTGGGGTGAGAATAAATTTGGAGTATTGTAAAGGTGTATGATACCAATAGCTGTACATATCAGAAGAGGAGCTGCATGGCTAGTGTTGAGTTGTGTATTTCTGGCACAAATGAAAACTGAATACTCAGTCGGACACTCAGAATTGAAATGATTTTTTGAACTGGGAGAATATACGGGCATTTGTGTACCCTTCAGCCGTAAAAGCCTGATAGGGTATTGTCGACACCCCACCTGATAGGTGGACGATGTGGACACCCAGGTTTGTGCATGTGATAAATCGTCATAGAGGTGATGTATTGTTTTTGAAATTCATAACGTCGGCACATCAACTGAAAGATTACACTAACTTCAAGGTCAAGATGAGAAGTCAACTTTTCTGAAAACTACCCATGATTTTCCAACTTATAACATAGGTTCATCTGCTAAGAGGCTGAGGGGCAGCACTGCTGGCTGGATGGTATTGGATGGCAATGTCATTTTCTATTAGGTGGTCACAGTTAAGATTAATTTAGATTATATTTAATAGCACTGTCTATCCACAGTCATCTCAGATCTCACTAACATGGAGTATTAGTACCAGTGATAAGTTATGTGATTATAGAGTTTTTGCTCTTAATTATGAGTGTGTGTGTTTCAGTCTTCCCTGTAGATGTCCAGCAGCTACTGGTGATAAAAGAAGAGGTTTCCCATGAATGTGAATGGAGCCCCAGTGTGAACCATCCTGACTCAGAGCTGTGGAAAAATCAAGAGCGAGTTCACTGTAATGGGCTGGAGGAGGATATCAAGAGGTTTCCATTTACTGTTGTTCATGTGAAGAGTGAAGATGAAGAAGAGAAGCCTCAGTCATTAAAGGTTCATCAAAACCAAAATAAAAACAAGATAGAGACTGAGACTCAAGCGAGCAACTCCTCTGAACAGAGGAAAATGGACCGAAGTACAAATAACAATATACAAACAAATACTGATGGCGAAGCACCGGAATCTTCTGAGACTGAAGTCAGTGAGGATGGCTGGCAGGAACCTTTGTCAGATTGTGGACCTGAAACTGACGACAGCGACAGCCAATTGAATGACGACAGAACACCTGAGTCAGGTGTAAATAATGCAAAAAGGTCTTCCAGTTGTTTGGTGAATGAGAGAAGTTCTAGAGTGGAGCAAAGTGTCGATTCTCAGATGAAGCGATTTGGATGTGATGATTGTGGTAAACGATTTAACCAAATGAAAGATCTTAGAGTACACATGAGAGTCCACACGGGAGAAAGACCATTCTGTTGTGCAGATTGTGGTAAAAGATTTAGATATCAAGGAAGTCTGAATGTACACATGAGGCTCCATGCTGGAGAGAAACCGTATGCTTGTGATAAATGCGGTAAAAGATTTAGCCTAAAGACAAACCTTACCAGACACATAAGAGTCCACACGGGGGAGAAACCATTTAGCTGTGACATTTGTGGACAAAGATTTAACTATCGAAGAAATCTTAACATGCACATAAGAGTGCACACAGGAGAGAAACCGTTTAGTTGCGACAATTGTGGGCAAAGATTTAACCAAAAGATCGAACTTAGGAGACACATGAGAGTTCACACAGAAGAGAAACCGTATACCTGTGGCGATTGTGGTAAAACATTTAGTTACCAGTGTAATCTGAAGACACACATGGCACTCCACAAAGGAGAAAAACAGTTTGTTTGTGGTGTTTGTGGTAACATATTTAACCAAGAGGGGAATCTAAAGATACACATGAGAGTCCACACAGGAGAGAAACCATTTGGTTGCGATTTCTGTGGCAAAAGATTTAATCAAAAGATTCATCTTGAGACGCACATTAGAGTTCACACAGGGGAGAAACCTTATAACTGTGGATTTTGTGGCAAAAGATTTAGACACCAGTGTAATCTAAAGATACACACCAAACTCCACAAGGAATAAATAAGTATTGAGAGTCTCAACGGGATTTTTTCCCGTGACTGGGAGTAGCGATGCCCATCAAAATTATCTCTGCAAACACAATGATGTGCAAAACAGTGTTCTTATCAGTGCTGTTTTTATTTTTGACAAAGCTAGCCATAGGGCTGCTCGATTATGGCAAAAATGATAATCACGATTATTTTCACTGAAATTGAGATCTCGATTATTTGACGATATTTATTTAACAATAACAATGTATTGAATAATGACTTTAAAGATTGTCAAAAAATAATATAAAATAGTGTGCAAATACTGATAACAGTGCAAATGTTTGCAATATAAAAAATAAATGAAAAATGTAAACATCTATGTTTAGTGAACTTTGCAGCGTTGCTCTGTGGTGCAGCTACGACACTGTAGCAAAGTTTACACACTATGTCTACTTGATCCACGTCTGACTCCGCGAACCCATAATGTTTCCACACCACTGAAGTTTTTTTTTTTACCTCTCTTTTCAACCAACGGCAGTCACTCTCCTCTCCAAATAACTTCTGCTTAGCTTTCCGAGCTTCCCTCGGGTCCTCTTAATCAGTGGTCCCCAACCCCCAGGCCTCGGACCGGTACCGGTCCGTGAGTCGTTTGGTACCGGGCCGCGAGAGTTGAGGCTCAGGTGTGAAATGTATAGTTTTCAGGGTTTTTATCGGTTTTCAGCGTTATTTTGTTATCGTTTTTATCGTTTACTCGGTTTTCCTTGGTCTTTTCACGTGTGTTATGAATAAATCTTCTTTTTTTCGGTACCGGTACTAGTTTTATTTTGTTGTATTTATCCGCGACACCTTAAAGGCCGAGTGTTGTGCCAAGTGATTGCCTGCCAAAAACTGATTTCCAATGTTTCTGTTTATTTTTTTTACATGTAATATCTTTACGTATGTTGGTAAATAGACTTCGGTGAACAGGGTTTACGAAGGGGTTATATATAGAATTAAAAAATTATCTGTTTTTCAAGTATCTTTATAACTCTGTGTTATTGTACTTACATTATAACCAATCTGGTCCTTTATCCCCACTTAAAATATTTTTACAGAACTATTGTAATATTTGCTGCCATTTCTGCTGTCCTCTTGGCCAACTTACTCTTACAGAAGACATTTTTAATGTTAATGAGATTTTTGTAACTGCATAAGTAAAGGTTATATAAAAGTCACTGCCAAAAACTGATTGTGGCTTCTACCTTGTTACACGAATGTTGCTTGTGGCTCAAGATGACTTTATGTCATCCATGAGGGATGCATTTGACACGTGTTTCACATGTTATAGCCCAACAAGTTACTTTTAGCAGTTTAAATACGAGCAATCAGTTTTTGGCAAATACCGGAAATCAGTTTTTGGCAGACAATCACTTTTTGGCACAACACCGGTCCATGAAAATATTGTCGGGCATAAACCGGTCCGTGGCGCAAAAAAGGTTGGGGACCGCTGCTCTTAATTGTTGTGACACGTGTTCGAAATGCAGAGAGGTGCGCTCGATTTGCCACACGGAGCAGCGCGAGTAAAGCACGAGGGAGGGGCTAATAATCGGCTCAGTTATTTTTAATGATCGTTGAAAGCCCAGATCGTAATCGTGATTAAAATTCGATTAATTGAGCAGCCCTAGCTAGCCACAACTTCCAATTTTCAAAGGTGGAAAATGTTTGTCATTTTGTTGCCAAAATTCAAAAATGTGTTTGTTTGATTGTTTTTCCTTGACATAACTGTGCTTTTCTTACTCATTAATTTTACTGATCTACTGGTCCAATTCTCGTCTTTACGCAGCAACAAACTGTCCTTGAGAGTTCAGTCAGACTTGTGCCACATATCAAACACACGGTTACCACTATAAGAGATCCTTTTCATAATATATATTGTCTTCATCATTCTGGTAAGTGATAGCAGTCTGTCAGTCAGACGTGACAAACTTTAACACTAATACAGGCATCATTAATATAATTGCTGGTGTCAATAATTTCAGAGTCTCAGCTGAATGTTCACTGCTTAGAATAGTTTTCATTTGCTCATTTCTTAACTTACTTATTTGCTTTATCACACAAGATCACCAAAACCCAGATTTCCAAATGAACAAGGACCGGAAATCTTAACACCAGTTATCAGCCTTCACATGTATTTTGTAACATGATGGAAAATTCAGATGACGTCACATTGCAACTACTTTAAACCACTGAAGAATGGAAAGATAGCCTCTGGTATTTTTAAAACTGTTAAAATGATATTTTTGTGTAGTATATAAACATACTACATGATACTGCACAGTCCAAAAAGTACAGTGGCACTATTGTGTAGTGATTAAAGATTTGCCTAACACCTGAAAAGTCTGAGTCAAGCCTGGGAGGAGACGCAAATCCCAAAGAGGGTTGCGTCATGCAGGACACCTGGTGTAAAAATTGTGTAAAATTCAGTATGAGTACAAAACTTCTTTATGATAAGCATATTGTGTATTTGTGGTAGAATATTCTTTTTATTGATTGATTTCTACTCATTTCCAATAGTATATTTAGCTCATTCAGCCAAAGGACCTGTGAACTTTTCATTACTCATTAGTCCTCCTATAGAAATGTTCAAATTTACACATAATGGTTTTTGGGCTTTACCTTACAATATAAAGCGTCTCAAGATAGCATAATTTCCTTAGGGATTATTAAAGTATTCTGATTCTGACTGTGAAGATCAAGGTTACGTTTGTCACTTTACAGGCAATAATCTGAATTGTGAGAAAACTGAGCTGCTGGGTTATTGACATTATGCTCTAGTTTTTGGTACATTAAAAATATGTATATAGAGTATATTCCACTTTGACTTTTATTTAGTACGTTTATGAGATATTTTACTTGAATTAATCATCACTAATTTGCACAGAGATAACTACTTTGGCTTTTTTTTAATTCATGTTCTTTTACTGTGCTGTAAATAATGTTTAAACCTGGATTATAACAGCACCATGAGGTATGAACAGTGAAATTTAATGGTGATGTTACATTAAACAGTGGTTTTTGTGTTGGTTATTTGTTAGGTGTTACCATTTTTATTATGTACAATAGTGACAAGGTTTTTGTTTTTGATTTGTTAATCAATCTAAAATTTAAAGTCAAGCCAAGTTTATTTATATCACTCATATCACAACAGACATCAACCGAAGTGCAGCACAACAATCGGTAAAACAATTTAAAAGACCGATTTACATAGCATTAGGAGGACATGCTAAAGAGAAATGGTGAGTCTTCAGTTGAGGTTTGTAAGCTGTTATTGAAGCAGGCAGTCTGACCTGGAAGGGGAGATTGTGCCAGAGTTTCAGAGTTACGTCTTTATACCCCAGTCTGATAGATACTGATACTTGTGTATGACCGATGCAAACATTTACAAGTGAACTAAGGAATTTTATAGTGAACTCTAAACTGCACAGGTGTAACGATGCCAAGGCTGGTGAAATGTGTTCATGTTTTTCTTTACCAGTCAGATAAGGCATCTGGTGTAAAAGATGTCCCAAATCAAACATGTGGAGCTACCCACTTTGGCAATAAGAGAACAGTCAAAAGTAGCTGCTTCAAATTTTCAGACCACAAGTTTTTACCAGACAGATGTGGAGCACCGTCTAGAATTAATTCTTGGCGTCTAGCATTACAATTGCATTAAAATCCACTGATAAAATCCTATGATTTGTTCAGACAGACACTTCTAGTCTCTCTCACTCATACATTCTGAAACTGCACAAATATCAATATAATACATTTTTAGACCAGGACATTTCAGACTGTCTAACGTTTTGCATAAACATCGCTGTGGATTCAATTCTGGGACAGTTTGTGATGTAAGAAACCACAATATAAAGTTAGGCTAATACCCACTGCTCTATTGATTGTTAAAATCCAGATAAATTAACGTGAATGTTTCTCTAAAGAAAAAATTCCATTGAATTTTATTTTGATCTCAATAAAGACAGTTTTGCCGCTCATGATCCAGCAGTGCGTGTATCTATGACTTTTATTTTGACAAAACAGAGACCGGAAGTTGTTGAATTATTGCACAGGGGAAGGACGTGGCGTATTTCCGGTACTGGCGGCATATCCAGAGGTAGAGTTGAAGCTGTCTAATGGCTGCGGGTGAGTGTTTTGATCAAAAAATTTACACCGAACTGTGAAGCCAGCGGATTTTCTGTGAATGAAAGTCTCCATATGTGAATCCAAACAGTGCGCAGCTTGTCACGTGTGCACATATCAGACATTACTGTCATATTATGCTGTGGCAATCTGCGCTAGCTTCCCCCCTAATATTTAACCAGCTACATGAGAAATGCTGCTTTCAAAAGGAGGAGAGAGCTGATGGAGGCAGCTAAGAAAGCGCTGCAGCAAGTTTTGATCTCTTGTAGTTTATTATTAAAACTGGGAGCTGGTTTGACAGAAGAGGGGCCTGAAAGCTGAAGGCTCTGCTTCTCATTCTGCTTTTAAAAACCCTGGGATCTACAAGTAAACCTGCCGTCCAGCGTTGCCAACTCCTCAGTAAGGAAAATCGCTATCGGCTGTCCTAAAAGTCGCTAGAAGTCGTCAAATGACGTCATCGCCTAATTTGCATAATTGGTCATGCTAATGTCATTGTAACCTACGCTGTTGGAGAGAGAAATAACATCGTAGAAGAGACATAAAGTGAGTAACAAACGTCCTAAATGCAGTTAGAATTTATTTAGAACTACAAATTAAATTTCTTTTAGCAATTATTGTTTTTTTAATGTCACAATTCCAACCCTGCTCCTTTATCCGGGCCTGGACCGGCAAAAGTGACCTGAAATTGGCACTCTGGTGGAGTTACTTTGTGTGTGAGAGTGTGTGTTTATAAGTAGTTTTTAACCTTGTGATCCACAAAACAGCATAACAGTAAAAGAAGAACTGACTGCGTTACAGTCAGTGCGGGAGCAGCGGCTTCGCTCATGCGCGATTCATTTGCTGTTCGGACGCACAGGTGTGAACGTCTCCTGCTCTGATAGCAGCTGGGGAGGACTATCCTCTGCCTGTGAGCACTTTGGCACGGGTGAGGTGCCCAAGGCAGCACTGCTGCTTGTTGAGAGTAAGAGTGATACGCGTTTTCACGTCAAAAAGTCGTCATAAATAAGTCTCCAATAATACCAGAAAAAGTCGCCAGATTTGTCGCTAGTCGCTTTTTAGAAAAAAAAGTCGCTAAGGGGGTCTGAAAACTCGCTAAATATAGCGACAAAATTGCTAAGTTGGCAACACTGCTGCCGTCTGAGAGCAAAGAGCTCTATTGGGATGATACGGTATATGAGGTCATTAAGGTAAGATGGGCCTGATTATTTAAGACCTTGTATGTGAGAAGCAGGATTTTAAATTTGATTCTGAATTTAACAGGGAGCCAATAAAGAGAAGCCAGTATAGGAGAAATAAGCTCTCTCTTTCTAGTCCATGTCAGTACTCTCACTGCAGCATTGTGGATCAAATGCAGACTTTTCATGCAGTTTTTAGGACATCCTGATAATAATAAATTACAGTCACAATACATACATGAACTAGGTTTTCAGCATCACTCTAAAACAGGATGTTTCTAACTTTAGAGATATGGGACTAATGAAAAAAAACTGTTTAACATTGAGCTAGCTGCCATTGTTCATTATAAGTGTGTGTGTTTCAGTGTTTCCAGCAGATGTCCAGCAGCTTTTGGTGATAAAAGAAGAGGTTCTCCATGAATGCAGTCTCAGTCTGGACCATCATGACTCAGAGTTTCTTCACATAAAGGAGGAACAGGAGGAATTCTGGAAAAGTCAAGAGGGAGAACAGCTCAGTGGGCTGGAGGACTATATCTCTGGGTTCCCATTCACTGCTGTTCATGTGAAGAGTGAAGATGATGATGAGAAACCTCAGTTCTCAACGCTTCATCAAAGCCAAACTGAAAACAGCAGAGAGACCGAGCCTCCAGCTAGCAGCTCAGCTGAACAGATAAAAATAGGAAACTATTCTTCACCAGATCCAGTCAGACACCCCCATCCAGATACTCCTTTACAATCAAGTACTGATGGAGAGGCCTCAGAGTTTGAAAAGACTGAAGTCAGTGAGGACGATGATTGGCAGGAACCTTTGTCAGATTGTGGACCTGAAGCTGATGAAAGCAACAGCTGGCTGAATGACAGCACATTAACTGAGTCAGGTGTAAAAAATGATGTGAGATGTAACGCTGCAAAAAAGTTTCTAAGCTGCTCTGAGAGTGGAGAACAGTTTGTCTGCAAGCAGTCTCTTCAGAAACACGTGACATGTCATTCAGAAAAAAGGTCTTCCAACTGTTTGGATAATAAGAAAATTTGTAGAGTGGAGCAAAGTGTTGATTCTCAGGTGAAACGATTTGGATGTGACGATTGTGGTAAACGATTTAACCAAAAGAAAGAGCTTAGAATACACATGAGAGTCCACACGGGAGAGAGACCATTTGGTTGTACTGAGTGTGGTAAAAGATTTAGATATCAAGGAAATCTGAAGATGCACACAAAAGTTCACGCAGATGAAAAACCATTCGGGTGTGATGATTGTGGACAAAGGTTTAGCCGAAAGACAAATCTTACCAGACACATGAGAGTCCACACGGGGGAGAAACCATTTGGCTGTGATGAATGTGGAC
Organism: Rhamphochromis sp. 'chilingali'; assembly: GCF_963969265.1. Taxonomy (NCBI): domain Eukaryota; kingdom Metazoa; phylum Chordata; class Actinopteri; order Cichliformes; family Cichlidae; genus Rhamphochromis; species Rhamphochromis sp. 'chilingali'. The sequence goes on along the minus strand of NC_137949.1, from coordinate 18,555,667 downwards.
AAAGATTTAACCATAAGGCAAACCTTAAACTACACATAAGAGTACACACAGGGGAGAAGCCCTTTAGTTGTGAAGACTGTGGACAGAGGTTTTACCACAAGACTGATCTTAAGAGACACATGAGAATTCACACAGAGGAGAAACCATTTGTCTGTGATCACTGTGGTAAACCGTTCAGATATCGATGTAATCTGAGGAGGCACATGTCAGTTCACTCAGGAGAGAAACGGTTTGTTTGCAGCGTTTGTGGTAACACGTTCAACCGGGAGGGAAATCTAAAGATACACATGAGAGTCCACACTGGAGAAAAACCATTTGACTGCGAATTTTGTGGTAAAAGTTACAGACATCAGTACAGTTTTAAAACACACATGAAAATCCACGTAGTGTAGAAACTGCACTGTTGCACTTCATTAAAACAACACATTTCCTAATATATTTAGTATATTCTATTTAAAATATTTTATTCTTTATTTAAAAAAGATAACATTTGATCAGTGTACGTTGATCTGTGTCACGAATACAACCCAGGAGTACGAGTGCTGCATGTTAGTTAGCATGAAAGGTAGAGGCACTGACAGTCAAAGATGGTGTGGATTTAAAGAAGAAATGAGGTGTGTAACAGTCAACTGTTTTTAATGTGCTTTTTTACTGTTTTGTGTACAATGTGCATATTCAACACCTGCATTAATTTAAAATGTACAGTATTATACTGATGTCCAGAACTTCTTTACACTTCTACTTGTCTTAGGCATCCCAAAATAATTTCATAATGCATATTGAGATACACACTGCTGTGGTGTCCATAAACGTGGAGTCTTTGTGTTTTATATGCGTTGCCAGCAACAAAAGAAAAAGAATGCTGGGACTTCTTCCCCTACTGTGTCGACTCTCTTTGTTATGCGCATTCTGTCTGTAAACATAGTAGCTCAAAAAGTTTTGGATGAATTCTGATAAAGACTTTGCAGGGGTGTGGAGTCATGTTAACAATCCATTAAAATTAGATTTACATCCATTGAGGTCTTAAAGGCCAACGTAATAATTTATTGCTTGAAAATTAGGGCTGTGCGATATGACCAAAATCTCATATCCCAATATAAACCATCTATCAGCCGATAACGATATAAATCACAAAAATTTAACATTTTCTGTAAATTCTGTGAATCTCAGGTTGCTGAACTGTTTCCAGCTGGGCGTCGTGTACATGGAGTTGAGTGTTTTAACCGATGCATGAAACTACACATTTTTAGACATATGTTGTATCGGCTGCTGTTTCCTTTGTGAGTATTTATTACACAGCGTGCTGCGGGGGAAAGCCTGTTCTAACGTTTGAGTCTAAGGTTTATTTTTTAGCACCACACCTCCTTTTTGCTTCTCATCTGTAAATGCTCTGCATACTTTTTCACGTGATTCCGTTTATTTTGAAAAGTCAACAGGATCTTGAGCTTTATTGTGAAGGGTTTATGTGGAAAATAAACAAGCGGACATGCGATGGTTTTACCGTTGTTGTTGCTAACGACAACGCATAAAAACAGCCGCTTGTCCGTCTGTAGTGTAGTTATATTAAATATAAGAGAAAGAGAGAACTTTAATAAATTAATATAACCACTACAGTGACCATCAAAACGATGAGAAAATATTGCCGTAAACAGTTTATTTTGTGACACCGCGAAACAAACGATAGCGTAAAATGAAACGACGTTTTTATATCGTCATCTGATATATATCGTTATATCGAACAGCCCTATTGAAAATTAGTAAAAGTTTTAAAACTAAAGTATAAAAGTATAAATCTAAATCTAAAATATGTCACAATTGACCTCTGACCTCTCCTTCAAGGCCAAAAGATTGATATGAAGTTCAAAGTGATTAAAATGTTAAATAGGTTTTTACCCCACAGCCTTAAAACACTGATGGGAGATTTTTTACCTTGCAGGGTGGGCGCGCCGTGTGGACACCTAATTTTGTGAATGCGATAACTGGAGAACAAGGCGAGATTTTCAAATTAATTCAAATCTCAGCGACAGGTGCATGTACAAGAAAGCTTAGGGAAAATTCATCAGCCACCAGTATCTTTGTAAGACTTCTTTCAAAAAAAATGCCTTATCTTTAAAGCAGTTCTTAAAATTCTACTCCCTTTGTTTGTATTGGAAGCATTTAGGAAATGATATGGGGATTCTAAATATCACATTATAGTTTGCATTCCAATAGCATGTCATGTTTCACCGCTGATCTCAGTTTTACATTTCATGTCTGCCTTTCTGTCAGGTTTACTCCAGAATGTGTTATTTGTACAAACAAAATCTCCTTCCAGGAATTTGCTGACATCTGTTAATCTTTATAATCAGGCAAGAATTATTAATCTCTCACTGAGAAAAGTAAAATTAAAAAACTGTAAATGCAAGTGGGGAAGCTGAGGGCTGCATCAATGCAATGTGGAGTTGCATTCCCATGGAAGTACACGTGAGGTTACTGCATAGATTACCTTGTAGGTTTTCAGAGCATTTGCGGTTAAAACATACCTATTGTCATGGTGAGCTGTGTGGTAGGCCATGGTTGGACTCAGGTGCAGGACTCAGAGACGAAATATTTAACTTAAAGGTGGCAGTTTTTATTCACTGGCAGAAAACAAACCTAGAAACACAATACATAGGCACTAGAAACAAAACCAAAATTCAAACTAGGAAGGATGATCTAAACTGGGAGTTCATTACATGGCATGACATAACCTGACAAAACATGACAACTGAGGAACACACAACTAACGCAGAGGACGCAACAACAGGCAGGGAAAAACACAGGGCTTAAATACATACTGGCGTAATCAGTGAATGGGAGACAGGAGGGAAACAGCTGGGATAATGCACTCATGACGAGACACGAGGAGCAGAACTGAAATTATAAACATGGGACAAAGACTACCAAAGTAAAACAGGAAACTGAGACAAAGCACCAAGATGCAGACTTGACACTAAGACGCGGAAACATAGGAAGCTGAAGCACAGAGATGATACAAAACAGAAACCACAATCCAAGGACTAAAGATGTAAGCTAAGCAGAAAATCATAATAATAATCAGAACTATCAGTTCACCAATAAACACAAAGCACTGGGTCTGTGACCCAGTACCGTGACAACCATGGCAATATTAACACAGAAGTGTAAATCCAATGAGCGACTTTAATCAAAAGCCAGACTTCCCAGCATGGTGCAGGTGGTGCACGGATGTGATCGATTGCTCCAGCAGAAGATGAAGGCACCTGAAAAATGCTTTCAGTAAGAAATGCATCAAACAGCTGACACCAAGGTGGATTTCATTTATTATATTGTGTGTATCTGAGCTTATGTCTAGCAAATAAATCATTTTTACTGATGGCAGTAAACAAAAAAAGCTGCCCAACAAGGTTAAAACTGCACCAGCAAGAGAAAAACTAGAGAGCTCAGAGACTTGATTTTCAAATAGGACTGAATGTTAAGATTGTGTTGTAAAAATTCAGTGGACTGTTAACTCTTTAATTGTATATATAATATACATATATAATATATAATATCTTGCAAGATATTATATCACAGATCTACATTCGGTCAGTCAGCTTTTTCCATAAAGGCCTGCCATCTGTGGAACACACTTCCAACCAAAATCATATTGATTACAGACATCAGATCCTTTGCATTGAAGGTTAAAGGGAAATCAGAGATGTAGTCATTTTAACTAATGATTTTAATTTTATTTGAAATTATTGTCTATTAACTGTAATTGTATTTATGATGTTATTTGGCTTTATGAAAATGTATGTTTTATTGTAAAATGTACCTATTTTGATTGTAAACCCAACAAGGGACAATTGTTGAAAATTAGCAATAGCTATAAACTTATGTGTGTTACATCAGTTTCATGTTTCGTACTTGGACTATGTTAAACCGCACTGTCCCTTTTAAATAAATAAATTCAAATTCAAATATTTTTGGGAAATAAACCTAAAAATTTAGACAGCAAAGTTCCTCCAGATTCCACTAAATATCCAGGTAGGGCATGCCCCTGGACCCCTATATGTCACCTTCTGGACCAACTGGTACAACTTTTACTGCCTTTTCAGGCTTTTTGGGGGAGGATCACTCTCTTATACATAACCTGCTATTCAGTGATAATTTAAAGACTAACAAAAGACCAGAATTAGAGCACAAATTTCTTGGACAGCCTGTACATCGAATGAAATTCTCATATTCTCATAATTCAATTAACATGATCTAAAGAGCACAAACACAATGGAGAGCTTTAGTTTAATGACTCCCAGTTAGTGAAGTCTAGCAGACACCGATTGGCTACAGCTGCTGGAAAGCTTCATGAAAAGCACCAGGATTTTAGAGAGGCTCTGCTCTTTAATTCTATACGCCTATAACCTCTCTGCTGTCTCCCAGGTGAGAAAACCTGCACAGTTAAGCATGCATTCATGAGAAAATGGGAATGTGCTGTGGACTCGGGATGGCAAGCAGCCAAAGGAATCTGTTAAGCACACAGAAGACACAATAACAGCAAATCCTGCTTTTTCAGACACAAGCACCTTACTTAAGTCAGACTCAAACATACTTATCTAAGATAAAAGCCGAGCGTTAAGCCTTTTAACAGATAAGAAATGTCCGTCTGAATTTCCTTCTGTGTAACATTAACCATAAATCAAACATTATTTTCCATAAAATGACAATGTGTTTTGGCACGCCAGGATGTGAGACGCTCTGACGCAGGTCAGCCCACGTGGTGCGCCCGGTTGTCCTGGTCACACACACTTAAGCACAAACACTCGCTGTTTTTTTGGTTCACAGACTCTTTGTTCGGTGGGTGTGTGTTTGCGTGACCACAGCTGGTTACACAGAACACATCGCTGGTCAAGCTCATGCTTTCTGAAACAGAGAAAGGAGTTCCCTTTGGGATGATAAATGGCACCAATTCACATGCCAAAAATGCTACTGATTATTTCATATGCAAATTAGCATTTCTTGCTATTAAATAATTCAAAGAAATTCACATACTTGTTTATTTTTCTTTCTTTTTGGGCACATTTGCTTGGAGTAAAATTTCAGTGCCACAGGAAATTGTTGTCCTTTTTCCACCAACGACAATTGTTCCTTTCTGTAGTCACTCTAGAGATAAGGATAAAATTGGCCATATACAGCAGTGGCATTAAATTACTTTCCAATAACAGTGAAATCGGGGGAAAAAAACAGGATGTCCCTGTCCGGGAGGACACTGTGGATAACTATCTTACTGTTTGCTTTGACAATCTCTCAATCATAGGCTTCTTCAATAAAAAGTGACAATAGTAGCACAGTGGTTTATGGTTGTTGACTTGTCTCATAAGTACTGCAGAGTGTGTGTAACGAGTGTAATGTGCAGTACATGCTGTAATCCAGTCTGTTTTTTTTATATGTGCCACTTGTATTTAAACCTGTTTTTTCAATCAACACACTTCACATTTTCAAACAATATGAACTTTTTATTACACTAAACTTTTACATTCAACACTTTTTATTTACATTCAATATATAAAAAAAATCAGAAGCACAGAGCTAATGTTTGACACAGAAGCCGCTGTTTTCTCCAGTAACATGACACCCTGTGAAGTTCAATTATGGTAAGGGAAAACCTTCTAGCTCACATTTAGGGAATTTTAAAGGAAGTACATTTTGTTTCTCCAAAAATATTTAGTAAAGTGCCGCGAGATACAACTTAAAATTGTTTTTTCTACAAAACACTTGTTCATTCCTCAAGTTAGGTGCCTGATTTATTCATATGTCATTGTTAGAGCCTAATAAAATAAAATAAAAGCTCCTCTGAAACTGGTCAGGTACAAGAACTTGACTAAAAATGAATAAAAAGCAGCCAGTGTCCAAAGAAAAGCTTTGAAAGGCTGTCTGAAAGCCTATTAAAATTACAAGTAAGTCCATGGAAGCAAAATATAAAGACATGATGAGTGGCTCAAAAGTTTTGCACAGGACCAGAAGAAAAATACTATTTTTGTAGGTTTTATAATTATTTTATATTTCATTTTATGCCTAAAACTATGAAATTTCATTCTGCTGTCGTCATGCTAGCCAGCTTGCTTTAAAAAATATAAATGACACTAAATATTTCTGGCTTTTTTAAAAGAATTTTAAAAGATCTTTAGTTAATAAGTGACTGAATAGCAGACTTTCTATGGTTTTAAAAATACAGAATACCACCAACCTTACACTATTAGATGAATCTTCTTTACAGTCTGAAACCACTAAAGTAAATATGGTTTTCCTATCACCTTTCTCCTGCTTGTAAACTTTCTTTGCAAAATGAAGCAGACTCATAAAGCATGATACTTCCACGTCATGCAACTTGCAGAAAACAGCTTATGTACAGTACAGCTAAATGCTAAGCAATTGAATTGTTAATTTAGGAAATGCTCTACTGTTTTTAAGAAATATCCTTCATTTAGTCTACAGTAAACACACACACAAAAAATAACCTTTCGACCATCTACATTTTGTTCGAAACCCTTATTTATAACTGATCACTGAATACGTGCACTGTCTCTGTGGAAATTTCCCAGAGAGCACGTTCAGCAGTTTACAGTCTGGTCAATCAGAGTTGACTATGTCAACGTACAGGACTGTGGCTGGCCAACTGGAAAAGTAAGCAGGCACAGCGAGATGTGCAGCACGAGAGCACTATGTCAGTAGCTGAGAGAAGAGGTTTAGGAAGAACTCAGCCTGTGCCACGCTGCCACCACTTTCTCTGGATGAGCCATTGTGTCCTTCCACTGCTCCACAGCCTCTGGAATAGGGCTATTGAGTCCCAGCTGAATCTGCCACAGACGCAGAGGAGGCAACTCCTCAGTTTGTTGCAAATAACTTAAAAACATTTTGATTTTCAGGCTAAAATAGATGAAATTGTATTCATTATATTAGAAGTAATGAAAGAATAGGCTAATAAAATACACCAAGGGACTCATAACTAAAAGTAAAATCTTTGGTGCTTGACAAACTCACCTGTCCGAGATATTGTTTCCTCCTGACTGAGCTGCGACTGTAGAGTTTCACTGAGAGTGAGTAGGCGTGGTCTAAGGTGGCCAGATGGAAGTGAAACGTCTCAGCCCACTGACACTGACCTCCAGAGGCCTTGAGCACTCGGGTCTTCTTCTTGGTCACCTCCTCTAACTGGGTCATCTCCACTTTGACAAAAAAAGCTTCAGAGGACAGGTGCAAGAGAAGACAAGTTACCATTAAAGCTACAAAGCTACTTATTTTAGGGGTTAAATATTGAAAAATACAGATGTGTATTTTACAGGTACCTTGAGTGAGCGGTGAGGAGGACACTGGGAGGTTTTGAGCAGCAAGGACCTGGACCTGGATGCGTCCATTCACCGGCTGAAAGCACGTAGTAAGATGCAGCTCAGAGTGGCACACCTGTAAGAGAATGGTGTCAATGAGCTTTTACATTTACTAACATTTAGAAAGAAATAATAAACCTCTTGCGAGCCACTGTCCTCAAATAAGAGCATCACATTTCTGCACCTTATAAGTTATAATTAAGTAAAAATCCATTAGCTGCTTTCTAGTAAATTAGACCCAAAGTAGCTCCAGTCTTGCGCATTTGGAGCTTTAACCACTGTTCTGCCTTTAAAGTAGTCAGTGCAGGTTGTCAGGGCATGTTTTAGTTGCACTCATAACATGAAAGCTTCAACAGATTGAGCTTTAATAATGGTAAAGTGGCTACAGTTACAGTATAGAGTATGCTTTTGGTCTTATCAACAAGGTTTTAGACTACAAGGTGCTTTTACTGCTTTTTCTTGTTACAGGACATATTTCAAAGAATTAAAACAATATAAAGGCTGTTTGTCAAAGGAGGCTATGTAGAGTCATTTAATAATCCAAAATAAATAAAACAAGTTAAACACTGTTGCTCATAAGGCGTTTGGTTTGAAAGAACAGCTGTAAAACTGATGCAGTGACACCATACAGGTTCCTGTTGAACAGCTAAAAACAAAGAAGAGATTGACACGGTTACTTTTCTTTCATTACTCAGTGTTGTGGTTTTTCCCCTTCACTGCCGTCTCCACCATATTGTCAACACTGAGTGCCACACCAGCGCACTGAATCTCATCATGCTTCACAGGCATCTTTGCAGAGCAAGTCCAGCCTCAATGCCAGCCTGGAACAAAACTTACTTCATGGTCTGGAGTAGTACTGGAGTATGAACCCTAATGACCTGATTTCTTCTACATGAAGTGCAATTTTGCTTCATCTCCTACAAATATCCTGAAGTGACATCACATCAGCAGCAGCTGTACTTTGTGTTTGGTGCTACCGAAGTTGACTGAAGGGTAGTCTTCTAATAAGATGAAACTCATAGTCTATAGATGATGAGGTGGGAACATGTCAGCATGTTTACATTATCACCAACACTCTTAACAACTTTTAGACATTAATACAGTTTTGACAATGAGATATTTTGGGACAGTGAAGTATTTTTGGTCATTTGTTTTCTGTACAATAGTCAAGATGAAGTGCAGATTTTGGGCTTTGACTTTAGGGGTTCAACAAAACTATTTCAGTAACTAGTCTGTAATTACAGCCTTTTTATTTTACTTTTCACAGGCTCGAGAGTAACTGGACAAGCTGAATAATCTGAAATACAAGAGATGTTTTAAATACTTGGTTGAGAAGTCTTTGCAGAAACCACAGACCTAACCAGAGGCTGCATTTCCTCTTAAAGATGCTCCACCAAGCTTTTACTGGAGCCATCTTTAGCTGCTGATTATTTGTGGATCTTTCTGCCTTCAGTTTTGTCTTCAGTAACAGAAACACTGCTATGTTGGGCTGATGTCAGTGGACTGCTTAGGCCATTGAAGAACATCCCATTTCTTGGGGTGCTTTTACAGGATGTGTCAGGTCATTATCTGTTTGTACTATGAAGTGCTGTGCAATGAGTTTTGCAAAATTTGGTTGTATCAAAGAGCACAGCCATGTACACTTCACAGTTCATCCTAACCGTAACCATTCTGCCTCTATAAGCAGTCACGTCATCAATAAACTCTAGTAGCCCTGTTTCATACATCCATACATCACCATGCCATGTTGCCTCCACCATGTTTGGCAGATATTCTGGGCGGTAGGGGAGCTTTGGATCATGAAATGCTAAAGAAAAGTTAATCTTGGTAAGAAATTTCTTCTGTCCTAAGACTTTTCCCCAGATCTTTGCTGGCTCTATTAGGTGTTTTCTGACCTTCCTGTTCTTGAGTGTATCCAGTAGTTTGCAGCCTGCTATGAACACCCAACAATGATAAAACCTACTTCTTTGAGTGTGTTCTTAGCGTTGTTAGATGTTGTGAAGATGTGTTTTTCTTAAATAAAGATATGAGGTCAACCAGGCTTTCAGGCCCTTTGGTGTTATTTTGCTGGCCAGTTTATTTCTTCTTGTTGACTTGCCCACTCCACCGGGAGGAGGCCCCGGGGCAGACCCAGGACACGCTGGAGAGATTATATCTCTCGGCAGGCCTGGGAACGCCTTGGTGTTCCCCCGGATAAGCTAGAGGAGGTGGCTGGGGAGAGGGAGGTCTGGGCTTCTCTGCTTAGGCTGCTGCCCCCGCGACCCGGCCCCAGATAAAGCGGATGAAGATGGATGGATGGATGGATGGATGGGTGACTTGCCCACTCTTAAAGTCCTTGTTATCTCTCTGACAGGTTTTGGTTTGCAGAAAAATAAAGGGACAGACCTTACCTCACCAAGAAACTCCTTAATAGTCCATTTTTGATCAGTAGGCAGAAGGGGACTATATAAAAATTGCTGTAATTCCTAAACAGATGATGCAATTCTTTTACCAAACCCCTTGAACTGAAGCTAAAAATCTGCAGTTCAATCACATATTGATTGTTTAAGATCAAATCCACTGCAGTGGTGTACAGAGGCAAAACTACAAAGCACATTTCAGTGTCCAAAAACTTATGGGCCTAACTATGGGCTCTCAGAACTCCTAAACATGCTGCAAACCAGTTTTCCCACTTAATAAGTCTACTTTTTTTCTTCATTGGGTTCAGCTGTCTTCAGCCTTAAGAGCCCCCCCTCTGAATGACAGTGATTTGGACAATTTTGCTCTTTTGTGTCCAGCAGATGGGTAAAATAACCGAGTGAATCAATTTGTCCCTCTGAAATCTAATGATGAGTCACCCTCTGATTTTCCAACTATACAGACAGTTTGTATTTTACCATCACTGGCCAGACATAAATCCATTTATCAACAAAACCACTCTGCACTGGTAAAGTGGTTTAAGGTCTGACCTACTTTCCATGTCTCACATTTCCAGGACATGCTTTCTGCTTTTTACTCTCTTATTGTTAAAGCCTGTTTCCTTATTCCCTGAAAAATGAATTCCATTTCTGTTTTTCCTGTGATTATGCAACAAATTCAGCCACAGCATTAATATTTTTCTGTTCAGGCCAAGAGGATAGTGTGTGTCAGTGGACTACCATGCATCATGGGGACAGTTTTATGAGGCACCTATAGCACTTTCTCCTTATTTTCTATACTTTTAAAAAGAAGTGACAAAGGAAAGCAGCCAACACAGGAAATGGTGAAGAATAGGTAGTAAAAATCCAGGGAATTCCCACACAGAGTTTTTGCTCTTGGCCAAAGGAGTTGGAAAGTTGTGGCCAGGTACAAATCACATACATGGTAGTTAACACTTTTCTTATTATTTGCTTTCAAATAAGTTACAATCTTATCTAAAACTTAGAGCTAACATAAAAGTAAAAACAGCTGCAGAATTCATGCAAAGTACTGATGCAACATTGCCCTAAAACAGCAACAAGATTGGCAGAGATAGATACAGAATAACAACTTTTTCTCTCTGTATACGTCTTTCATTGTCCTGTATTACTATTTAACACATCAGTGATGGAAAGCATCATGGAAACAGCAAACAGACTCTGTAAACCAAGCTTCAGCGCTACAGGCCCACCTAATGAACAATGTAGTGAACTCCTACCGAAGATTTAGACGGAGGGTTGAGTTCAAGCCAGTGCTCCGTCTCCTGAGAACCGAGGTGTCGCAGGGAAAGGACACACTCTGCCACCGTACGTTTTTTGGGGTTGTGTGTCTGCAGTCGCAGCACCAGGGCACTGCAGCGCAACAGCTGGAGATGCAGCGCAAACACAAAGGTCTCCATGAAGGACACATCCTGAAAGCAAAGAAAGGTTAAAGTAGAGATTAGGCAGTTCTGCAATAGCGGTTTAAGGGCCTATAAAAACTTAATAAATATAAACAGCATCAATACCTGACAGTACTCTCTAACTGAGCTCTTGAACTGTATGGGTTTGGGGGTGGTAATGATTGATTTGAAACCAATCATTTGCTGCTCCCCTCCATCCGGATGAAGGTTGAGGTCTGAGCACTGTTAAAAAAAGAAGATGTGGTTCAGTCTGTGTGTAGAACAACAAAGGTTTTATCCACGGCGCTCTACTTGGAACAAAAGATGAAAAAAAAAAAAAAAAAAAACAGTTCAGGTTTTGTTCTAAGAAAGTCATCAGGCCAGACATTAGTGGCAAGATCAAGTGCCACTAATGTGACCTTAGGATAAAAAAACAAACCCAAACCAACAACAAATCCCAAATCAAAGCTGGCAGAAGAGTACACCTTGTGGAGTTAGAGTACATATCTGCAGTAGAAGTTTATTTAGTGTAGGGTTTTGATTTCTGAATAAACATACACTTCCTTAGACGATGTTGGAACTATTGTAACGTCAGTCAGGACAGTTCAGTTCCCTTAGAGGAACTTTTCCTTCTGAGTGTCTGAGCCGGAGTTAATAGAGCATTGAGAGGAGCTAAAGGAGAGCTGTATTCTGGACGCACAGAGGGTCCATTGAGAAATGCTACCAGTGACCACAATAGGGCTTTTTGTCCCTGAATCCCCCTCCTCCATACTGCATGTAACCTTACCTGAACCAGGGTGATCCACACCTGCTCCAGAGCCTCCTGATAGTTCAGCCGGACACACACCTTCCCCAACTCGCGCTCATCCCCAGACAAGGTGACAGACTCTGCAACATTTGGAAACAGACAGCAGGATGTGGCGTTAGCATTTAAATACGAGTTTATGTACTGTATAATATGATGTTTTAAAGATTTTAAAGATGATGCTTTTCAATTGTTAAACTCAAAACTCAAGGCAGAAAGATTTACAAACACACAGTAACTCAAGATTGCTGCACTAAAGGGTGAGAGGAGCATCTCAAGGGAGGAAACACAGAAATTGGTGATGTCCATGAGTTCTAAATTTCAAGCAATTATTTTAATTGTGATATTAAAAACAATCCTTATATTTGGGATTATAATTGTTTTTCCAGCTACTTTTGAACCTCTGAAAATTCCTAAACAGTAAATGCTACATTTTGATTAAACCCCTTAAAAGTCTCCACTTCAGTCACATCTTGATTGTTTAATTTCAAAAACTGTGCCTTTGTCCCAAAAATGATTTGCTTGGCTGTATGAAAAAGCCAGAAACATTATATATCAGGAACTAAGGTTGAAAGTCACTTTTTCTTTTTACATTGGGAAACTGCTAGAACAAAAAGGTTTGTTTGTATGATGTTTACCCAGGCTGCTTGTCATGGAGCTCATCTTGGAGGATGCACTGCTGAGGGACTCAAACCGCTGCAAGGAAAACAGAACAGACGACACGTGTGAGACCAGACTTTCTGCAGTTTCCCCCTTCTTGATCCCACACCCCCTTTTTTTCTTAGCAAATGTGTCACACTTATCATTAAAGAAATTTTAAGAATACAATTTCAGTTATTAGGGGTAAAAAGCTATCCAAACCTACCTGGCCCTGTGTGGAAATGTAATTGCTTCTAAAACAATAACTGGTTGTTCCACCCTTGCACCAAGAACTGCAACCAAGTGTTTGTCATAATTCAAAATGAGTCATTCGCATCATTGTGTAGGAATTTTGGCTCGTTCTGCTTTCCTGAATTGCTTTAAAGAGGCCAAAGTGGAGGAGTTTTTGAGTGTGAACGACCCATTTAAGGTCAGGCTAAAGCATCTCAATCTGATTTTAGTTGAGATTTTGACAAGGTCAGTCCTTTTTTTTTTTTTTGCTTTTTTTGTGTGTGTTTTTTAACATTCGTAGGTGGACTTGCTGCACTTACTTTCAGATCATTGTGCTATTACATAACCCACATGAACTTTAGCAGGTCCTGAAGCAGCAAAGCATTACACTACCGCCACCATGTTTGACTTGTTTGATGTTCTTTTTATAAAATCCTGTGTTTGTTTTAAACCACACATAAAGGGGCTCAAACCTTCTAAAAAGTTCATATTTTGGCTCATCAGTTTAAGTTTTCCTTTACAAAGAATGTTGTTCATTTTATAAATTGTGGTGCCATTTAGAGTAAAATGGAGAAAAAACATAGTATGATGTGGTGTGTAGCTCCCCTGTGATTGCCCTGCAGTATCCTCTGGATTTTCTGCCTATAAAACTTTTGTTTGCTCATGATGGTGTCAAACTAAACAGCTATGCTAATTTAACTGCAGTTGTGCATGCAATGGATGCCGTAGTGAGCCATCAAGCCAAAAGAAATGCACAGAAATGTATCTGTGTTAGTTCCCAGGAAGAAACTGCTCTGACATTTTTCACACCGTGGGCTCTGAATGAGGTTTTGTAATGTTTATTTAGGTTTAGGGAGTGACTAGATTGATTGTAAGAGACAGTCAACTATTTATGTAAAGTAACAAGGAGCTGATGACAGGTGTGTCACACCACATCCTTTATTGAACAAAGAAATCCAACCCAACCTGGTCTTTTTTTAAATTGGCATTACTGATAAATGGCCACTTTATCAAAGGCAATCAACAGGTATGTTCAATCAAAACAGCTGGAGCTGAATCACATGTGGAAGTAGATTTTATCATAGCTACTAAAGTGGAAGAATAAGCCCAAAAATGAATCACGACTTTCAAATTCATCGTCGTAATTTTAAAACAAAATTATAGGCTTATCTTAGCCATAGATTATTAGTTGAGACTGAAGGTAACTGAATGCTTTAAATGAAGTCTACTACCTAAATAAATTACACAGTTACATAACTAAACGCGACTGTAAACATCATCTAAAGAAGATTTCATCTTTATTTCATTGTCAGATCAGTTGATAACTACTACTTGGCTTAACTAATCTCAGAACACTTATTCTCACTTCTTTTTTCTACCAAGTGTTATGGGACAGGAGTCATACCAATCTCATGTCTGTATGGTAAATATAGAGGTAGCTGCATTACACAGTACACATTACACTCTTTGCTGCTTAAATCAAAATACCAGCTTCTGAGCCTTGTTTGCAATTCTCCACTATGCTGCTGAGGACAGTGGAAACTATAAAAACTATATTTAGTCTAGGTTGAGACAAGGTGAGAATTCTGTGTGAATACAGATTAGATAGAGGACGGTCTCACCTGCATGTGACCCTGGGGGTTGGACAAATCAAACATGGAGCTGCTCAGTCGCTCCTGGCCACCTAACTTCATATTCCAACCTGGGAAAAAAGATAAAAAGATGTTTTGAAGCTGTTTCAATCCTGAGATAATTCTGGTTTTCATGCTTCACTCTGCAGCAATCTGTTGATGAGTTCAAGTAGAGCTCAGTAAACTACTGAATAAACTGCTCAGTACTAAGATGAAACATGTGTCTATGTCCAATTTTGTCATTATTTAATATGTTTACCACAATTTTAGTTAAATCATGCCCAAATTCTTGTTTCATATTCCTTTCATCCATCCGTTTTCTTCCATTTATCCAATTTAGGATCATGTTGGAATTGGAGCCTGTCCCAGCTGCCATTAGGCGAGAGGTGGGTATGGGGTACACCTCGGACAGGTATTCAGTCTGTTGTGTTTCATATTAAACAACAAAATACCACTTTTTCTGGTATTTGGTACCTGGGCTTTGTGGACCAAAGCTTCTCTTCTTCATTGTGTCTCGGCGGCTCGAGCCGGGGGAGATGTGCTCTGCCATGTGACCCTGATGGAAGAAGGACTCAGGGTAGTAGATGAAGGGAGTGGTGCTGACCAGCTCTGCCTTCCTTGCTGCATATGTGCACCGGGCTGAACCTGCAAGCAAACAGCGCAGCTGGTTGTTATCATGCTTCAAGCACATTATTGTTCTCTGCATCTCTAACAAGTATGAATAGCTATTCATCAAGAAACAAAGTGCCTTCACTTCAGTGCATTGAAGAGAGCCGATAATATCTTAACCCCTGAGATAGATTTACTGCAGCTTAGATTCTGTTTGTTTGCCGTAGCCTTTGCGTCAAACTAACCCTGAGTTGAGGCATGTTATGTAACTTTCACTTATCTGTCTTGTGGGGCTTCTTGTTGAATTTAAGAGTGAATTAAAATTAAAAGTAAATGTTTCCACTTTTGGCAGTAGGATCCTGCACTAGTTGATCATACCCCAGGTGTAAACTTCCAAGTCAGCGTAGTCATACGTTTTGTTGTGATATTCCCTGGAATCTGAGTGTAGACGTGGGCTGAGTTGAGCAGAAATTCGGCTTCATTTAGAAGGAATTCAGCCCAAATGAGCCAGATTTGGCAAACAATCACCAGCAAAAGTCATTTTTGTTAACTCACATTCTAGTACAGCCAGTCAAATAAAACAGGTACAAACAGCAGTTTTTATTTTATAATTTGTCTGTTAATTTATATGTTTTGCTTTTAGGATAACTCTTAAGGCAGACTGCACATATTTAAATATTGATATGAAGCAGAACCGAAACCAACAGTTCAGTCTCATTACTGGAAGTATCATTATTTACCAGCCCATCCTATAAGTCATCACTATCCTCTCACACGCTATAACTAATTTGGATCACCACTGTTTGATTCTTTAAATCATATACACACCTTAAGACTTAAAATGTACTAACTGATACAAGTACGTACTCTGTGGCTCAGCCTGTAAATTAGGGTAGCTTGGTTGGACATAGGTCGGCACAACAAACGGAACCTCTCTGCCGTCTGGGGGCATCTTGGAAAGTAAGTAATCTTCAGATAAATTTGGTCCTGGGGCTGCTGCTGTGTTAGGGGGCATCTTCAGTGCAATCACTTTAAAACAGAAGATATTATTCAGTGAGACACAAGTAGGTCTGTTGAAACCTGTCTGATACACATCTGTGCAGGACGGCAGCTTACCTTGGGTCTCCCGCTCCTGCTCGTTCTTCTTCATGAAGTTCTTGCAGCAGTTTTTGATGCACTCCATGGCTGAATCTGGAAATATTTAAATGTTGAAATAGTAAGTGGAAGTTGCAGATTGCATGGTAAACAGTAACAAGGTGGATAACAATGAAAAGCCAAAAATTATTCATGGAACATGCCAAAATGACCTGGGTTTGCTACTTCTAATCTAACTGAACACTCAAAGCACTTTGATCTGTAAGCCTCAGTCACTGAGTTACTCTGACATTCATGCAAGCATGCAGACTCAAGGTACCCAGGATTAAACCAGTGACCTTCCAATAAGTGGATGACCTGCTCTGCTTCCTGAGCCGCAGTCACCACCTTTAAAACAAATAGTCCGCTTGCACAAGTCTAATAAATTTTAGGAAAGTCCCCAAAATGTGCTGAACTTGTTTACCTGCTCTGCAGTTGCCACAGTGTGGTAGGCTATTTTATATCTGTTGAATTCCACTCTTTGATATGATCTGAGATCTCAAGGTCCCCTCATATCACCCCCAAATTTAATTTGGTAACATGTCATTTTTTGACAGTGCTTAAATGTGGTATAAGTACCTGTTGCTATGGTGTGACCACACTTTATAAATCGGATACATTAAAAAATATATGTTATCTGTTATATGCTCAAATTAGGAGCACATAAAAAAAATCATAAGACACATAAACATAAGAAAGTTCAGTCATTCCACACCACTTCTACAACTATTCTAGTCCCCAGAAACAAACAACTACATTCACTGCCATGACTTTCTTCAGGGGGCTTTGATTAACCGGGATTATTGATTAACTCACCGCTTAAAACTTAATAACTAGTTATTTAATAAACCAGTTGGGCTGCCAGTGGATGGAGGAATTTCCCTATGGCGCACGCTAAAAATAGCATATCATCAAACATCACTTTAACTTACCAAACAAAACACAGATACAAAAAAAGTTTATAAAAAATAAACTTACCGACGCCTTGTTTTCATTTAAAGAGGATCCGCTTCGACCACCCAGGCCTGAGGTTCACACTCACCGGCAGGCGGGAGAGAAATGCCACCGAGCTCAGGTTTAAGGCTGACTTTCGTTACAGGTCTGGATCCCTCCCTCTCTTACTCCCGCCCACGCTTCTCTCCTCTGTCATTCCCGGACTGACAGTGGCGCGCGCTTCCTTCCCCGAACAGCTGTGATCACAGCGCTTTCTATTATTACCTTTTTGTTTTTCACTTATCGCTGTGTGCTCACTGTCATTTGTTTCTTTTCATCCTCGGTCGATATGTTTGCATTGTGTGCATCATCCCAGCAGGAACTTGGCCATCTCCCGGGATCGGCGCTTACTGACAGATTTACGGCTCCTTGCTGAGATAACAATGACGCAAATAAGAAATTGAAAGAAAACACGTCATAACTTTCTCAAGCTACTGTTTTCCTTCTAAGTCGCCTATACTTGACATATTACCCACCGATTAATTAATGTAGACTGAATTCGCTGATTGCAAAACATTTGCTGATATGTAAATATATACATTTTTTTCTTTATATACCTAAAAACCGTCATGTGTGCCCAAATCACGCAAATTTTCTCAGTCACCCCTCAAATCTATTAACAGTTTAGACCCTGAAAAAATTTACAAGAGGTGTTAAAAATGTGGTTCCCCATATTCAAATCAAGTGTTGCTATAACATCCATATTAAGTAACCCTCACATGGTATAGCACCCAATGGTTTATTATATGCCCTTTTCACAAATTCTGATACCCAAATAAGTGCTGCTATCAACCCATACTTATCCCAAACTGACACTTTTGTATATATGTGTAAATGCAGTAATTCAAAATGTATCACAGTCCCACATTATAATCCATAAATTAGCTGTTGTTTCAGGAGTTTTTGCTAAAGTGACCCCTAAAATGCATTGATATAATCCCACATTTTGTTATAGTGCCAAAAAAAATCCCCATCCCAAATTCCCCAGAGTATCCACAAAACCAGGTGATGCATTAGTTTGGGAGCCGCCTCATGCCAGGGACAGCTGTTTGTGTGGTGAAGAAGTTTATTGGTCAAAAAGAAACTGTGATCAATAATTCAATTAATGACTTGTTGTTACATCATTTTAAATACTGCCTCTGTAAAATGCACATTTACACTTCTGCTTCGGATAACTGGCTCTCCTCTTGTCAGCTAAGATCAGATGCCACTTGAGAGGAAATGACAACATAAAACTCACAGCTTATGTGAAGGGATGAAGGTTCACAGACAAATGGACGAGCTCGTGTGTATATACACCGATTCTCCGTGATGTTGCTGTTGTCAGGTCGTCCTCTGAAATTGTACACCATAAATATCCCTGCATGTCTGTGTGTGCGTGGGTTTGTGTGTTGAAAGTCAATATCGTAGTCGTAAAAGCTCAGTGTCTATTAAACAAGGGTGGAGATTCCAGCACGGGAAAGTCTTCCCGTCAGCTGTTCTCAGCGGAGTCCTGTTGTGTCTCTACCGAAGGTGACATAATGAGGGGGGAAGGGGGGCAACAAGCAAACTATTACATCAGCTGCAGGTGAAAACAGCTGCTTCATGCTTGACTTTCTTTTGTGGCAATGAAGTTCATTTGGGACCCTCAAAACGGATGCTCTGATACAAATATTGTCAGACGGATGATGGAGCTGCCTCTGAAGTTGATGACATTGTTGACCGTGACCATCTCCAGGTCCAGCACCACCTTCTTCGGCCCCTTGATTGGCCGCGATAAGACGAGCGTGGCGCTCACATTACTGGTTTGCTTTAAGAGAAAGAGGACAGAGACAAAAGGGGAATGTGAGGAATGAATTACAGGAAACACTACTGCACACAGCGGAAGAAACACGTGGCTCAGTGCCTGGTTATACAACTTCCAGTAAATAAAACAAGAGCACACTTGTTTAGAAAGCCAACTTAGCAGTTTCTGATCAAACTCAGCTTCTCAGATACATTACACCATCTGCTGGGTGCACTCTGCATTGTCAGGTTCTTACAACTCATTAAACCTGTGGTACACACATATATATATTTATAATTTATTCAAAATAAACGGTATTCCGTAGCCAATCTTATCTAAACACCTGATATTTCTTTGAAGTGTATCTAGAATTTGATCATAATCACAGCTACAAAAAAAAAGATCTAACCCTAACTTTAGCCCAGGATCAAAACTACCATCTTTTTCTTTCCGTCTCTGAGCACAAACTCGAGTCCTTATTTTAAAACGTCAAATCAGTCCTGTGCAAACTGTAAATAAAAACAGAATGCAATGATTCGAGAATCTCATAAACCCACATTTTACTCATAAAACTACATAGAAACCATGTCAAATGCTTAAACTGAGAAAATGTATCACTTATGAGCTCATTTTAAATTTGATGACACCAACACATCTCAGAAAAGGACAGTGCTATGTTTACCACTGTGTAGCAGCCCCCCTTCTTTTATCAACAGTCTGTAAACATCTGGGAACCGAGAAGACCAGCTGTTGGACTTTTGAGAGGAATGTTGTCCCATTCTTGTCTCATGGAGGATGTTGGACTGCTCAGAAGTCCTCGTATTTTTGGTTTCACGATACTCTAGTGTTTTCAGCCAGTAAGTCACATGTACTTTTTTACAGATTGGTCAACCTCTGTCCATTTACTTCTGGGTATAAAAAGAACATCAGCTGACTTGTTCCTAATTAACCTCATTAGTCGCGAATTGTTCCTCGAGCTGTTTCTTTTTAGCACCACTTCCTTTTACAGCCTTTTGTTACCCCCATTCCAACTTTTTGAGACATGTTACTGCCACCACAGTCAAAATGAACTCTTTTTTTTTTTTTTAAATAGCAAAAGGTCTAAATTTAAAATGTCATATTTTCAATGTTCTATTATGACTAAAATATGGGCTTATTGGATTTTCAGATCATTGCATTCTGTTTTAATTTACATTTTATGCAATGTCCCAATTTTGGGAGAGAATATGGTTTGTATTAGAATGAAGATCAAAAACTTTGTGTAATTATTTGTTGTATTTTCGGTTACATGTCACTCCGTGCTGTGGGTGAACAAATCCCGATCATCTCACTGTGTAATGATACGAGGAAGTGCTGATACTATTCACTTAGATAAGTGCCAATACTAGATGGAAATAATAAAGCATTACAAGGAAAGGTGCTCCAGGTGGTCTTACTTAAATCTCAGATCAAACGCCTATTTTGTTACATTATATCATATTACTGAATCAATAAGATGGATTACATTAAATGTATCTTTTAGACAAAAATTTTGTAATGCACTTACATAATTCTTTCAGTTGTTTTCAGTATTTCATTATGAATAAATTTGTATTCATTCATCTTTTTAGATAAATGTCAAGCATTGCATTACTTAACCTTTAAGATAAATGCAATACAATAAAAAGGAGATTTTCTTGCGTCGCATGGTATCTTCTTTGCAGTGATTCTAATATGTTTTTCTCACTATTAAGCTGGTGAATTATCATCATCTAGGACAAGTCCAAGACTGATTTTGGAAACATCTTTGGTAACTAAACAGTCACAGCTGTGGAGTTTCTGGACTGCATTCTTTAACAACCAAACACTACTGTCATTTCCTTTCCTGCCTAGTTCTGCAGTTTCCTTGAATTTGCCCATCTATAGAGTTTGAGTTTCTGTAGGAGTGGGGGCCCACTTTCATTTATTGTGTTACTTTGCATTAATATAGTGCACTAAAGTCTTCCATCTGCCATATCTTCTGTTGATGGGTCTCTGAAAAACGTACCCTCATGTAAAACTCTCGCCCATCGTTGCCCGACTTTATCTGGAAGATGTAGAAGGCGCCGGGATAGCGCGTGGTGGCCTGCATCTGGAAGATATCTGCAGGCACACTGCGCCCCGACGACATGTCCATGTGTCGGTACAAAATGGTGAAGGGCTTATCCCTGCAGGCAGGGTTCTCAGCTGAACACATACACTGACTGCCAAGGAGGAGACACGGTCACTTTAAGCTTTAGAGGATATTTTAAACAAATAAGCAGTGAAACAGTTTAGAATTTGGTGTTAAAAGGCGTCTAGAGAAAGCGAAGAAGTAAGACTCACTTGTCACTAACTTCGATGTAAGGAAGGTTGCACTGTAAAGGATTCAGGCATGTATAGCTTCCCTGGAAATTGAAACACACTTGTGCTGTTGTACAGGTGTTGTTACCAGTGTCACATTCATTGACATCTTTAAGAATCAAACACACAACAATCAAAGTCAGTTTAAACATAATCATCACGAGAGAAGAAGAAGAAGCTTCAACAATGTTGATATTAAAGAAAAATAGATGCATGTGTCCTGAGTCAAGAGAAGTATTTAACTGATAACAATAATAACTTTATCACATAAACTAATGCATTCAGTTAGGAAATGATGTATCTGTGTGAGAGTTCCTCATCTTCTTACCCTCACAGCTCCTGCCGTCCTCATATATATAATATCCGGGTGGACAGATGCAGGAGTAAGAACCGGGGATGTTGACACATCTGTACTGACACAGAAACTCAGAGAAACTGCACTCATCCAAGTCTGCACGAAGCAAGAAACAGAATTAACACCTATCAGAAAAGGACATCAGCACCAACAGTGTTCAGTGTTCAAGCTCAACCAAGCCCGCCTCAATATGTCTGAGTGAAGTCTGCATGTTTTGCACGGTGTCAGTCATGCAGCTTGCTCTTTCTAAACTGTGTCGACCTAGCCTGTGATAAACTGGAACTAGTCTCATACAGCACACCTGCTCTCTGTGATCCTGCTGCCAAAGCAAACATTTTTATTCTGTTCAATTCACCTCTGTCATACGACTTTTTGCTCCTTTTTACAAAAATGCATCTCAGTTTCTGGTTCTTTACCGACTCAATTATTCACACTGCTTCAAAGATAGATTAATATTGATATATCAAAAGAATAAAATCTTCCTCACCGATGCAAGTAGTACCATCAGATGCCAGCTCAAATCCTTCGTCACAGTTGCACATGTAGGACCCGTAGGTATTCAAGCAGCCATGACTACAAGGTTCATCTGCACACTCATCCACATCTGGAACAACAGAAGCTGGAAGCTGACAACACTGGTACACGATATACAGGTGTTTCTTTTCCTGTTGTAAAGCCGTGGCCCGGTGCTTGTGAATGTGTTTACCTTGACAGGTCCGGCTGTCTGGATTGAGGATGAAGCCAGGATTACAGGAACAAGAATATGAGCCGGGCACGTTGGCACACAGCTGCTGGCAGTAACCATAGCGACATTCATCAATATCTGGTACCAAAAAAGAAAAAAAAAGAAGAAAATTTAAGTAGAAGGTAGTCACTGACCATAATACATATTGTGCTGTAGGCAAGTTTACTGTAAGTAAATATACGATTAGTGTTTTGATTTGAACAGACTCTGCTGAGCTGCATTGCACCACAAAGCATGAGGAGGGCGCTGTTCTTCTTTTCTAAATGAGGACAAGTACATGCAGGGACTTTTCTGCATTATCCGACAGTGATCATAAAAATTGACATGACCTCTGATCTATGCTTTTTACAGTGTTAGTACTAAGATATAATAGATTGCTGGTTTTGCATGTCCAAGACTACATTTGCATTTATTAGTGCTTGAAGAAGAAAATCAAAGCTTTTCCATCACTTGGTAATTCCAGAAAATATTGAATTAAAATGCTCAGTGCTTGTTTTCCTAGCTTCCCTTCATTTGATAATTTGCACAAAGTAATGGCAAAATTGAGCGATGGCTGAACAATAATAAACTGACTCTGAGTTCACTTTGTAGAGTATTTGCAGTGATGCAATGTGAATCCCACTGGGTAAAGTGTATTGTTAATATATGCTAATGTTTAAAGAAGTTTCAGGGAAAAACTGGCTCACCCTGACACTGTCCACCAAGGAGCCAGTAACCTTCAGTGCAGGAGCATGTGTAGCCACCTGCTGTGTTGATACAGACCTGGGTGGGGTTACAGTGGTGAGAGTTTGTCTCGCATTCATCAATGTCTGCAATTAAAAAAAAGAAAAAAAAAAGAGGAGAAAAAATTAACAAAATTCAACAAAATTAAAAAGGACGCTCAAAGAGGCAGAAGCGACATAAAACAAAAAAAAGTTCAGCACATTAACACAAAAAACATGTTTTTCTGTTACATTTGGCAGCCAGCCCTTCAAATCTACACAAAAGTAACACCCAGAGAGACACTTTCAAAGTTTATTGAGAGTTAGGAGAAGAGTATCACGTATCATCTAAAGTATTTCATAAAGTGAGGCATGGATATTTTTAAAATGACATCAAAGTAAACAGATGAGATAAAAGCACACTGATAATACTGATTTCCATGTGGGAGTTATGCTTTTTGCACTTCTCGGACGTCAGTAGATTTGATTCCAAACATTTAGGTTTAGCCTTCACCTCACCTTTTATTGACTAACTCCAATGCAGGATTTGATGCTCATGTGCCTTGCTCGAAAGCACATCAGCTAGGGAACTTTTTCCTGCTGGCTTGAAGATTGCACCAGCAATCTTCTGTTTGAAAATCAGTTTATCCAACACTCAGAGTTTCATCGCCCTGTGCTTAAAAAAAACCCAAACTCTTAACCAAACAGTTATCATTTCAGCGCTTATGATCGTTTCTACACAGATTTGCAGATTTCTCAGATTACAATCTGAATTCCATCAACGCCCCTGGAGCAGCTCAAACACTAAATCATAATGCCCTTATGAGGATACGACAAATCGCAAATTCCAACTTCTGTTTATGGTTCTCAGACAATGAAGTCACCGATCTCTAGAAAACCGGTGGGGGGAAGTGGGTGGGAGCCTGGTTTTTTGTTTGAACAGGCAGCTATGATAAGCGATAACGTCTGTCTGTGGGACCGTTGCCCTTTATGCCAGCTGGGACCACTGGCCCTTCACGAGGGTGGAGGAGACCCGGTGCATTAGGCCACCGGCCAAAAGCTACACAGCCACGGCACCTGCTTACAGTTTCCAGTGAAAATCTCCCTGAATGCCCCTCATCTGCACCCCATGTGTAGACCTTACTGCAGATCTCCAACATATACACACACAAGCCGCAGGAGCGTTTCAGTTCACCTCCTTATATAGGCTGTTTTATGAGCTGCCCATGAGTTTTTGGAGTTGCTGACAGCCCTGATCAGCTTCAGAGAAGACATGACAGGGTCAGATGTAGATGCAAAAAAAAAACCAAACTCCTGTGCAGAAAGATCTTGACCACATATGGCTGCACAAACTGATTCAAAATAACAGTAAGTGACACAAAACCAGCTTGCTTTTCTTTATCAAGATTCCAATGAAAATATTATAAAGGATAAGAGTTTATAGCTTCACTACCAGAAAAATGCTCTGTTAAAAGATGAGCTGTTGTGCATTTTTGAGTTGACCCACTGGTTTCGAAAGTGCATAAGGCTGGATACTTTTCTCCAGGCACAACGGAGCATGTAAATCCCTGGACTCCAGTAAAAACCTGAAAATCCCTAAAACTGAGTTATGAGCTGTAATGAATATTACAGTCTCTAGTGGGATGAAAAGCACAGCATCTGAACGTTAATGGTTTCTTTTTTTTTTACTTGGTAGAGAATAAAAAGTGTGCTTAAGCAGTGACAGTTTTGTACAGATTTTCAGCAGGTGTCATTTTTATAATGTTAATTTGATCTATCCTCATCTATCCTAATTATTGTGTGTTTGTCTAGAAAGTAAACTGTAAGCACTTTTATTATGGTCCATTTATTAGAGATAGTGTGGTTAAATAGAGTGAAAGCTCAACCGTATTCAACACCTTCAGGATGAAGCTTATCATTTCTATTGTTCCCCCAGACTGGTTCCATTTGAAACACTGACATACCATTAACTCAGAAACAAAACCACAATTGTTGCAGGTTCAGACGGGAAGTCGCAGTCTGTGTATTTTCTGCCCCACAGCAGCATCAATCAGCAACTAATTACATCACTGCACACACAGTGTGCCAGCCTTCAGGGGTGTGCTGAGTCGCTGCCTCCACAGAGGCATGCCTGTTCTCTTGCCCTGGCCTGGGCACAAATTTGGCAGCATATGACCTCATTTTTGGCACTCACATAGTGTAGTTTACCCAAACAATGTTGCGAGCTGATTCCCTCACAGACCTTCTCCCCTACAAAGAGGGGAAAAAAGTCCATATTTGTCCATGAGCGAACTTCTAGAGCTCTCTTTGGAGGGGGAAAACTGTACCACATATGTACATTTTCCTCCTCCCAGCACAGTCATGGCTAATTTATCCAAAATGACAGGAAAACACCCCAAATGGACCTTAAGGAACCCATTTTTTAACAGCTTGTCCCTGCTAGACCCGCCAAGGAAAGTTTGTGAAGTGTTTATCTAACAGCTGGGAACTCTTGAAGTTGTGAAATTGAAACAGCTCAATTAAAAAAGATGACATTTATTCGCTTTGAAACGTTAAATGGGCCTCTGGGTCGGTGGGGTGACAGCAGACAGGCTGCGGCACAAAACACTAAAAAACATCTGTCCCTGTGATGCGATGGATTCATGTATTTCTCTGGATTTTAACCACACTGAATTCCTATTCTTTATCTTTTCCCACTGATGTTACCTCGTTCATAGCTTGACTCTAATATCTGATAAACAGCAGCAGGTGGCAGATGTCAAGACTGTATTCTGCAAAACATTCAAATTTTTCAGCCACTGCTGAAATCCAGTTAAGAGCCTCAAGACCAGAAACAGCTGCAGCCGCGGATAGACACCTTCCACCCTTATATCTCCTGCAAGCAGTGAGACAGTATAAAAATGAGCTTTGGCAGAGATGGGTTGCAAAGCAACTTGCAGATGTGCAGTAACTTCACGCCCTATGATGAAATTTGCCAGGTGATTTCTGATCAGCTAATCCACAGGGATCCTGGTTGAAATTTGACTTCATAACTTGCCTGAAGTAACTTTAAAGATGCATTAGAGTGGCAGCAAAGGGAAAAGCTGCGATTGTGTTAAGAAAAATACTCCAGAAAATCAAATATGACATTCTTATGTCAGTTAGGGGGTTAGAATCCTCTTAAAGGGTAAGGTAATTAACAAGAGAGGTTACAAGATGACCACACATTTTAATGGAAATTTATGAATAATTACGTCTTCAGTCCCCAAATAGAGTTGTTGAATTTCAGTGTTTTTCTTTGTTTGTTTGTGCGTTTGTTTTTAATAGAAAGGCTGGGATCTAAACCCTGCTTGTGGTTACATTCCCTCACTGTGATGAATGGGTGCAAATGTTGACCCACCGTGAACAATCAAACAAGCGCTTTGTCAGACTGATGTAAGCAAACGACTGAAAACAATAAGCAACTTTGAACTTTCGGGGACTTCTGATGAACACGAACAAAAGACTTGGCTCGAACAATGTTTACTTCATTTTTGAAATTGGCTTGAACGGAAGAATTGTGAAGTTTTCAGCAGAATTTTTTATGAGTCAGTCTCGTATGACTGAACCGAAGCTACGGGAGTTCTCCTGAGCCCAGAGTTAATACTTTCTGCATGCGCAAATATGCAAGCATCCAAGTGACATCAATTTCTAATGGATGCTAATTTTGTCATCAGAGGTTTTACATGATGATTTGCGCAGACAACCACATACCCTATGATTATCAGGATTTAACCCATTAGCAATTACCAGATCATTTCTAAATAGAGTAGTGACTGCACTGGCTTCCTCCAAATGGACAAAAAAGGTTGTATAATAAGAAAAACTGTAAGTATAATCCTGGCTTCAAGCAGGTGACCAGCCCCGTATAGAACAACTGGGGAATGAAATCAGACTGAAAAACCTGCAGTACAATGTTGAGTTACAATACTTTGCAAAAGTCTTGAGCTGGCTCTCACTCCCTTATATTTTGCTTCCAACGGGCCAGACTTTCTTGGCCCGTTGGAAGAGAGTGTAGGAAAGCTGAGCGCAGATGGAGAAAAACAAACCTCCAGGTTCATTATGACATTTATAAAGAGAAACTTCACAATTATAATTTACAACTGAGGAATGCAAGGAGGTCCTACTTCTCTGACATCATCACTAAAAACAGCCATAATGCTCGGGTCTTATTTTCTACAGTTGACAGGCTAACAAACCCTCCTGTGTCAGTGGCAGCTGAACTTCATTCGACCATGGCCTGCAATGACTTTGCCAAATTCTTCACTGAAAAAATCCAAAAAATTAGACAAGCAATTGGTACATCAACAGCAGATCCAGGATATGTACTGTGTCCACCAAAAAACTGTTTAAACACCATGAAACAGTTTCAACCTATTAACAGCAAAGACCTGGAGGACATCTTAGGTCAACTGAACTCCTCCTCCTGCTGTTTAGATGTCCTGCCAACAAGTTTTTTCAAAAAGGTCTCAAAGACTTTAGAGTCAGACCTGTTACAGATCGTCAACTTTTCTTTATTATCAGGTGTGTTTCCAGAACCACTAAAAACTGCTGTAATCAAACCTATACTGAAAAAGGACAATCTTGACAAGACACAAATGAACAACTACAGGCCGATCTCAAATCTCCCGTTTTTAAGTAAGATCATTGAAAAAGCAGTTTCTCAACAGCTCAGTTACTTCTTAAAACAGAATAATTGCTACGATGCCTTCCAGTCAGGTTTTAGACAGAACCACAGCACTGAAACCGCTCTGACCAAAGTGTTCAATGACATATGTCTGAATACAGACAGTGGAAAAATGTCAGTCCTAGTTTTACTGGATCTCAGTGCAGCATTTGATACAGTTGACCACAACATATTACTCAAACGACTGGAGAACTGGACAGGTCTTTCAGGAACTGTACTAAACTGGTTCAAAACATACGTAGAAAACAGGAAATACTTTGTATCAATAGGTAACTTCACATCTGAGCAGACAAGTATCACATGTGGAGTTCCCCAAGGTTCCATCTTGGGACCCCTTCTGTTTAACATCTACATGCTCCCACTGGCACAGATTATAAAGAACAACAAAATAAACTACCACAGCTATGCAGATGACACACAAATATATATCACAATGTCACCAGGAGACCGAGGCCCTGTACAGGCTCTTGGTAAATGCATTGAGGAAATCAATGACTGGTTGTGCCACAATTTTCTCCAGCTAAACAAAAACAAAACTGAGGTAATAGTCTTTGGCGCCAAAGAAAAACGATTACAGGTCACCAGAGAACTTCAATCCATACATCTAAAAACCACAAACCAGGCGAGAAATTTGGGTGTAGTGATGGATGCAGACCTAAACTTAGAAAAACACATTAAGATAATAACAAAGTCAGCTTACTATCACCTCAAGAATATATCAAGGATAAAAGATCTGATGTCTCAACAGGACCTGGAAAAACTAGTCCATGCATTCATCTTTAGTAGGCTTGATTACTGTAACAGCATCTTTACAGGTCTACCTAAAAAATCAGTCAGACAACTACAGCTCATTCAGAACTCTGCTGCTCGAGTCCTCACTAAGACCAAAAAAGTGGACCACATCAGTCCAGCTCTGAGGTTCTTACACTGGCTGCCTGTCCGTCAGAGGATAGACTTTAAAGTTCTGATGCTGGCCTATAAAGCTCTGAATGGTTTAGGACCAAAATACATCAATGACCTCCTGACCCAGTATGAACCATCCAGATCCCTCAGGTCATCTGGATCCGGTCTTTTATCAGTTCCCAGAGTCAGAACCAGACACGGAGAAGCTGCATTCAGCTTTTATGCTCCTTATATCTGGAACAAACTCCCAGAAAGCCTCAGATCAGCTGAAACACTCAGTTTATTTAAATCCAGGTTGAAGACTCACCTGTTCTCAGCTGCATTTGAATAAAGCACCAAATCCACACTTTAAGCTTAAATTTCAAAACTTACATTTAACTACTGATTTTATCTACTGTTCTGATTTTATCTGTTTTGATTTTATATACTGTTTTGTTTGTTTGTTTGTTTGTTTGTTTGTTAATTAGTTAGTTAGGTTATTTGCTTGTTTTAATCAATTTTAAATCATGCTTTTTATTTGTTCTTGTTTCTAATGTCTCTGTAAAGCACTTTGAATCACCTTTTTGTTGAATTGTGCTATACAAATAAACTTGCCTTGCCTTGCCTTTTTTTAAGGGTTCTTGAGCAACAGTTCTCCATCTTTCAGAAGGTCATTGTCTGCTTTTTCACATGAACATTTTCAGAGGAATGTTTTTTGTGTTTGTTTGTTAGGCAACATGGACCTGTGTAATTATGTAAACAATTATTCAAACATAAAAAAGGCACCTAACTCAAGGGATAAACCAGTGTTTTGTCTACAGATCATAGACAACTGAGCAGGCACTTTGTTAACAGCAGCCTGTCTCACAAAAACACATAATTTGTTCAAACTTCTTTAGTTGAATTCTAGAAATTCCAAAGATAAGGCAGTTTGACAGACATAAAGAAGCACTTTTGCACTATTAACTACTAGCAGCTATTAGTTGAAAACTTGTCACACCTCAGCATGGTGTGCAGTCTTTCCTTTAAAGAAGGGAAGCAGGGAGAAAAGATGGAGGCATGTCAAATTACATAGGAACTGGACTGAAAATCAATGGGAACAGGTCTTATGGAGTGATGAATCCAATTCCCCCCCTAAAACTGACAACAATTTGAGGGAAAAATTTGAGGGAGTTGGGGAGAAAGGTACAACAGTAACCTGTGAGCCATCTGTAAAACACGGTGGAGGCTCTGTCATGGTTCGGGGCTTTGTTTCAACCAGTGGTGTTGGAGATCTCATCAAAGTTGATGGAATTATGAAAACTGAAAAGCACCATCAGAATTAAATCCAACATGAAATACCATCTGGAAAGCTTCTGGTTGACAATAAATTCATTTTTCAGCATGACAATGATCCCAAACACACTGCCAATGCAGGAAAGGCATATCTGGACAGACGAACACACAATACTATCAGTCATAAATTGGCCTCCCTAGAGTCCAGACCTCAAAGTTACTGAAGCAGTGTGGGATCATCTGGACTGAGAACAGAACAAAAGGCAGCCAACATCCAAAGAAGAGCTTTGAATGTCCTTCAAGAAGCCTGGAGAACTATTCCTGAAGAGTACTTACAGAAATAACAAGAAATCTGGCCTAAGAGACTTCACACTGTGTAAAGAATAAAGGTTTTCATTTTAAATATTGACTTTCAAGCTTATTCAAATTGTACAAACTGTATTTGTGCCTTTATTTCTGTTTTAATAAATTATTGCAATTATTTCTCATTTGCTTCTCAAAATATAAAGAAATCAGGGGTAGCTCAAAAACACATTACTATATTCTACTTGTGGTAGTAAATATCTTAGACCAGTGAGAACAAACTGCAGAATCCTACTAACCGTTACAGGTGCCATCCTCTGCAAGAGTATATCCCAGGATACATTGCGCAGTGCTGATCACTCTTGGGTAGCTGGGCTCCACAGATCTTGGGGGAGATGGGAGGAAAGAGTTTGGAAATCCAGCTGAAGGGTCCGGGTAAACCGGCTCAGGCACTATGGGATCCGGTCTGTAAGGCTGGTTGTACAAGTTCCTTGGGATGCATAGGTAACCTCCGTTCTGGTTCACACAGCGCATGTCTCCTCGGCAAGCATCTGGCATGGTACGGCACTCATCCACATCTGGAATACAGAGCCGTGCACTGATAAGGACATTCTTGCATCCGGAGCATGTGTGAATCTGTGCTACAACCCATCCCGGTGCTTTGGGATTTGATTTTCTTGCGCACACTGTGTTTGAATTCCAGACACGTCTCTTTGTTCTATAAATGTAACTTTTCAATGCAAAAAAAAAACAGAAGTGATGCCACTCACCTATACACTGTCTTGTTCTGGGTTCATATGCGAAACCTTCTGTGCAGGTCTGAAGAGAAGTGATCAAAATGCGGTTTGAGCATGTTTTTTAACGCATTCATTTGCTGAGATGTCAAACTAGTATGAGAAGAATATATGTTATAATGCATAAATATATTAGCTTGCATCAAAGACGCATTTGCATCTTTATTTGGCTTTGGTAAGTTTCAGAGCAACTTTTTAGTTAAGTGATCACAGCCTTAGACTAAATGGATGAAGGTGTCTTACCTGTCCGCGCCCAGGCTGGACACAAAGCAGAATAAATACCAGAGCTGTCAGCATCCTGCAAAGAGGAAATTTTACGTTTTTAGGCCCTTCTCGGAAGGAGTTCGCAGAAGAAAACAGGAACTTGATACAGGCATTTGTCACATATTCATTCAAACATGCAACGTAAGTTTAAAAAAAAAAAAGAAAAGAAAAAAGAAAAAAAAAAGTCCGTTACGCAAAAGATGCCTGCGGAGAAAATAAAGTGGAGACTACTGACCTTGAAGGAGAGCAAAACCTGAAGCCACGTCCCTCTAAATGCATGGTTTACGACTCCAACTGAGTTCTCTCAAAGGAAAGATTTGAAACGACCCGTAAATTTGAATCCCCTCGCCACTACTCAGCAGGACTCTCACCACCACCCCCAACTATGCGCCTTTACGCGAAAGCCGACACCAGGTTTTCATTAACCGCTGCCTGGTCGAGCTGAAGCTCCAGTACATTGACCAAGTGTTGGAAGAATGCTTTTTCAAAATGGACTGTTCTGCTTCTTCCCCGCTCTGTCGGCGCTACAGATTATTTAGCAATGCAAATTAACGGGCCCCCTCCGAGCACTTTCCCAACAGCTGGATTCAATCAGGAGAGCCAGCCCCCTCCAGTCAGAGCGCACGGAGACGGCGGCCCCACAGCGGCGCGCTCACTCCGACAAGCGGCTTCTCCTGGGCGGTTAGGAGGCAGAAAAGCATAAAGCTTACACACACAGTGTCTGTTTTCCAAAGATATAAACAGCCCACCCCCTCACCCCCTTCCCCGGGTTGAATGACACTGCACATCTGGCGCAGGAAACGTACGCTGTCCGCGCTGTAGTAGCCACATGTGGTTCAGATGCCTAAAATCTGGCGTTAAAATAAATTAAAAAAAACAAAGCAAAAAACGGTAAAAATGACAAGATGCACACAAACATGGGGTCAGCAGTGGTACCTTTATTTGATGATAAAATTCCAATTAATTCACGGGTACTAAACTTAAGTAAAGCTCATCAAAGTCCGAGGCAACCCGACTCCTTTTAGACGCCCAAGTGTTTCAGATTTTACATCTACAAAAATTATTTTCAAGGAGGATTTACAGTTTGTACATTTAATCATTACACCTGGAGAAGCCCTGTAACATTCCTTCTGCAGCAGCTGATTGATGTCTATACAAAAATGTAGAGCAGCTTCCGCTACTGTGGTCCTTCTAAATGTGCAATTTTGTAAATATATTTTTTTTTTATATTATTTTTTACAATCCTGATTATACAACTATGAAATTAGGAAAAAAGACAGGCACTTTTTACTTCCACAACATCCTCAGTGCCTATAAATAGAAAACAAAATAACACCACCCATTTTTACACATATATATATATAACTATATAATAGTACTGTACTTAAACATAAGAGCAGTCTCAAGCTTCCGATCAACCACAGTCAGCAGTTATAGCCATAATTACAACGCTTATTGCATATCACAGTCTAGCCGTCTGGAAAAGACAAGATTTCTGCAGAAATGTCTTTATGGTTTTAACAGATGTACTGAACCACATAAATCTCTATGCAGGCTGCTGCTGCCAGAGTGTTTCAGGCGAGTCCTGGATAAGAAACAGCTCACTGCATTGTTGAAAAGAAAAATAAAAGTATTCAACAAATAAAAAGTTGTCCTGTGAAGGACGTGTTTCCTCTTGCTAACAGAGGTGATGACTAGATTCAGCCCACTTGTATTGTACTGCGCAGACGGAGCTGAAAAAGGTCACTTGTGTTCAGATGTGGTGCGATAAATAAAAATCATAATGTAACTCAGATGACCAGATCTTTGAAAATTCTCACTCTGAATGACTCAAAACTTTAAAATGCTCCGATCCTGCATCGTTTTTGAAGGTAGTCTCATCATTGATCACTTATCAATAATTCTGAGTGGGAAACACTTTCACTGGTGTGTAAAGGGAGAGTCTGTTGCATAGAACAGTAATTGCAAGTGAAACAGAATCTAAAAAAACCAAAGAACTTCCGTTTTAATCATCTCCCCGAAATAGTGACATTAAGCCTTTGTGAACGCTCTGCTCATTTATTTTTGCAGAAAGTAAAGAAAGCAGCAAAAAGAAGCAGATCTGCTCCAAAATCTCAGTCTTTGTAGTGTAAAACTTGTGTTGGCTAAATTAAGACATCTGTGTTGCACTCCTCACAGGGCCGATCACTGCTTTAACAAGTCTTTGAGCACGGCTCCACCGCTGGCCTCAGCTGAGACCGGCACAGGAGTGAAGGTGGGCAGGGTGTCAGAGATGGGCTTCATCAGCAGGTGGCCTCCTGGGCCCCCAGAGCCGGAACCAGCCAGCAGAGGCACCGCTGCAGAGCGAGGGGCCAGGAACGGATTGGAATCACCGGCTCGCTTCTGGGAAACTGGAGCCCCTGAGAAGAAAGAGGCTTAAATTTAAATAAAGCTGGATGCATGAAAGGAAATAAGAAGCAAGTGTTTTTCTTTTAAGTGGGCCATTTACCTGCGGCCATGCTGGAAGTGCCGCTGCTGGTTCTTCCCGCGGGTGGGGCGCTCAGAGGCTTGATGTCATGAACCGGAAGCTTTGGTGCAGGCAGAGAAGGAGTCGACTCCATCTCCAGAAATTTCACAAACATCTCTGAGAAGGACTGCAACAACAAGGAACATGACAGCGAGTGAATGAGATATTTTACTGAGCCAAATGGGGAAATTCTTCCTGAAAACCAAAGTAAAGAGCTAGCATCACAGTAGCATCCTGGTAAAAAATAAGATGAAATTTTCAAAAAGAAACTTGTTTTCTTATTCTTTAAATGTGGATTCTTCACAAGCACTAATATTAAAAAAGCATTTATTTTGCTAAAAAGCAGTTTTGTGTTGTAAAGGGTTTTATTTATAATTGTTGCTATCATCTCAGCCTTTTGCACATTTCTATATCATTCTGTTCTGTCTGGTGTTGCACTGTCTTTGTTTTTTTTTTGCAATTTTTGCACATTGCACTTCATGTAGTCCTGTGTTGATTGTGTGTTATATGTCATATGTGGCACCATGGTCGTGGAGGAACGTTGTCTCGTTTGTGTACTCTACCACTGCACGTTCTATACATTTTGAGGACATTTTAGAAGTTAAGACCCTGGATCAAGTCTGCGGACTGTTTTCTGTTTAAAACAACTAAAAAGTCATGTAAAAAAAAAAAAAAAAAAAAAAAAAAAAAAAAAAAAAAAAAATAGTAGGACTGGGGGTTTGTGGGTCCATGTGTGGTCTTCTGCCAGAATCATGACTTTTCGTTATTTATTGATTTTGTTTGAGACTAATTGTAATTGTGGCTATTAAGTACAGAACACTTGTCAGTATTTCTCTTTAATGAATCCTGTGTCAGTGCTACACTGCATGGTGATGAAAGACAGTTTAAGGAACTGTTGGGCTGGGTTCTATTCTTCAGGGCAAAATATATACAGTGAGAACTGTGAATCATGTCTTACAGAGTTGAGCCCTTGGCCACTGGTGGGTCTCTGTGGAGTGTTTGGGACACTTTGTGCTCCTCTGCCTCCCAACCAGTTCGATACCCATCCAGTAACACCGTGGCCCCTGTCCTCCAGCATCTGCAGGTAGGAGAAGTGCAGATAAATATTTGGGATATTTAGAAGAAATACACCGATTTGCTATGATCAAATACACAAAATAGACTTAATTCTTATTTAAACAAGCACAAGGATGAACAGTGCTGGCAAAGAAAAGGTGACACTGATGATTCAGGCTACTTTTTGGGATTTTCTTTTGTCACAAAGTTTTTTCCCCCCTTACAGCGCTTGCCAAAACTTTCTGGAAAGTTACCCCCTGTCACTCACTCCAAGTCCACAGTTTGTAGAAGAAGCTTTACTCACTGTCACACAGTCCTACCTAATCAGAATCATCAGTTCTCTGGCAGGATTTAACTGGACAGAACCCATATAGAGTTTATGGATGACAGCATAAGACTTAAAAAGGGGACAAGAAAGGGGGTTAGCTTCTCTACAGAGACAGATTCTGAAAACTTGCCTGGTTTTGTGGGACACTTGGCTCCCATAAACACGAGTTGAGTGGAAAATTTAAATAGCATTAACAGGAAATGAAGAAGGGATGAGGAAAAAAAAAGCAGAATGATTTCCAACACAATAAAATGGCTTTTCTGAGGAGTTTTAATCGCATTGCCCCTCACTCTGTATCTGTTTTCTTTTAGGAGGGTTGGATAATATACTTGGAGTACTCTGGCGGGAGCCCTGTGGGAATCGCGCCAGAGTACTTCAAGATCTGGACAAGAAAATGTTTTTTTTTTTTCCAGGGCTGAGCTCCGAGAGGATTTTCAGGGACTGCTGGAGTCAAAAGAAACTGTTGGACAACTTTGTAGTTGACTGAACGATATCTGAAGGACATCATTACCCAATTCATCCTGTCAAAAATGTAAAAAAGGCCTGTTGACAGAGTGTCAGTGTGACCTGTGACGGAGAACGCAAATAACGGAATCAGCCACTGAACTAAACTAATATTGATCAGCCTGACATAAATGTAACATTTTGTGAAGCTGACATAAGTAAATGTTTTTGCCAAGTGTGCCAACGCAGCGTTAACGGTGCAACATTTAAAAATACTACACAGGTGCAATTTTGCTGCAATTAATATTTGACTCATTTTAAACTGAACTTGCTGGAGTTTCTTCTACAGAAAAAGGTGTCGCTGGAGAATCTTTTTAAAATACTGATGGAAGAGGGAGTACAGAAGGCTCTTTTTTTTTTCCCCCCTACGGCTTCTGCAGAAATTCTCCTTTTATTTTTCCTACTGCTACATTCGTCTCCCTCTGTAAGTGCTGTCTGGGAGTCCCATCATCCCACGTGGAAGGAGATGCTCACAAACTCAAGCCTGCTGGACTTTGCATATGCAACTTTCCTGTTATCATTATTTCATCAATTGTGACAAGATCCCTGACAGCACTGCCTGAAACGCAGCCCCAAACCATGACAGAGCCTCCACTGTGTTTCACAGATGGCTGTGGACACTCACTGTTGTTCCGCTCTTCTGACCTTCTCTGTACTTATTGTTGATGACTGAGCCAAAAAAAATCAAATTTCATCACTCCATAAGACCTGTTGTTACTGATTTTCAGTCCAATTCTTGTGTAATTTGGCAAACCTCATCCTTTTCTCCCCCTTTCCCTTCCTTAAAAAATGAATTCTTGACATTCACATTTCCACTGAGACTGTGGTGGCGGGTGTGGTTTTGGCTCGGCTACAGGAGGAGATGTGGAGAGGAAGGTTCAGAGGTTCAGTGTTAAGGAAAAGCTGAGTGGCACAGCTGTCGCCGATCTTTTAATCAACCTCATCTATTTATGCAGTAGCATGTTAGGCATGGACACTCATGGAAGTACCGACAGCAGCTAGCTGATGAGTCTATGAATGCACATAAGAGTGAAACACACCTCGCTGGAGTATAAAGTGTAAATATAATAATAATAGTGAAAAGATGAGTTCATGTGTGAGTGTTTGGGAACCCACAGTAGACAAGAGGCCAATCTGATGAGGCTTCAGTGAACAGTAGATGGATCAACAAAAGAGCCATGTGTCATGTGTCAGGCCTTTGCTCGATTTCTTTTCCCATTTCTTAAAGACATGACTTTCAAATACTGCTAGTAACAAAATGTCTAAAGACACTGCTTTGTTGAATTGCCTGTAATGTGTAGACAAAACTAGTTCATCCCTTGAATTAGGTACCTTATAATGCTATAATGGTTCATAGGTCAGTGTGAAGTGGCTAAACAAACATATACACACAAATACATTCCTCTGAAAATGTTCAGATACAAGGACTGAAAATGATTGAAGAAAAAAAAAAAAAAAGGCAGCTGATGTCCAAAGAAAAACTTTGAAAGGCCTTTAGATTACTGG
The DNA here is from genome assembly GCF_963969265.1 of Rhamphochromis sp. 'chilingali'. Lineage (NCBI taxonomy): Eukaryota > Metazoa > Chordata > Actinopteri > Cichliformes > Cichlidae > Rhamphochromis > Rhamphochromis sp. 'chilingali'. The sequence goes on along the minus strand of NC_137949.1, from coordinate 18,518,400 downwards.
AGAATTATTGCCCAAGAGCATTTTAAAATAATTACAAACTGACTCCTTGGAAGGAAAATATGAAATGATGAAGGGTGGGTCGAGAATTTTGCACGTATAAATCTTTAAACACTTAATTAATTTGGCAAATAACCAATATTCAAGACCTTTTAGTGATTACTGCAGGAAGCATAAGGATGTTAAAGAGTCAGTTTTATTTTTAATTAAACAGACTTTCATTTTTTGGTTTTCTACTAATTCAGAGTTTTAACAGAAGCAAACCAGCTGCTACCAGACAGACGCTGTCGCATTGGTGTCTTTTCTTTATCAACAATGCTTACCAACCTTTTAGGTAATTGGACTTTTTGCAAAAAAAAAAAAAAAAAAAATCAATGAAACAAAATGATTATTGTCAGTCCAGAAATCTCTCACCTTTTCAACATCTTCTCGGTTTAGACCCAAGACACTTCCCATGAGCTTCAGCACATCGGCACGCTTGGTTTTGGGTGTGTGGAAGTATCCTAAGAACAAGTTACGCATCAGGACCCTGCAGAAAGAACAACATGGGCAACAATGCTGACTGATGATGTAATTTCAAGGTTTTAAAAAAAAACAACAAAAAAACCCAAAGATGTGGCTATGATCCATTTTTATGCAGCTGCATGAACAATACCTAAATTCAAAATGCATCAATCTTCATCAAAGCTTATTTATAGCACTAAACACTAGAGTGGCTAGAAGGGTACATTTCTTTTCCATAATTGCTGCAATCCTTTAAGACCACGTATCTCTAAAATAATCCAGTTTCTGTGAACTTAGTACAATTTGGAGGGATTTATGTTGCTAAAGATGGAAAGTATTTTTTTCAAGCTAGAAAAAAAAAAAAGGATTCAATCACTTCAGTTTAACAGAAAAGGTTTAGTTTGATTCACCTGGTTTTCCCTAAATGGGAACAAACTGCTTCAATCATAAGCTTGATCTTCTCAATTTCACAGTTAAAAAAAATGAGAACTTGAAAGTGGGAAATCTACCTGAGGATTTTATAATAATCCATTAAAAACAATGGAAAAATGTGATCATAATCTAAATAAACTGGAACTAATATTTAACAGAAATGCACTTGAAACTTACTTGTCTATTTTACCCTCTGTGCTGTTCAAAAGGTTCATGAGTTTCCTCTGTGCCTCTTCCAGCATCTCCTGCCTCACATCCACTGCAGCATGGACACAAACAGAGCGACAACTTTAACAGTAATGTTCAGGCCTCTATTGCACATGGGCCACTTTGTGCCTCTTGTGTTTCAACATCTGCAGTGAAACCACAGTGACACAAGTTACAGACTCCTCTAATCCTTCTTGATTAAAAATATAACAACGACTGCACAAATACAACATTTTTCTCTCCCGTTTATCAACAGATGTAACAACAAATGGCAAATGACAAGCAATAAATTGTACTATTTTGTAGGAAATTAGGATAACACAACAACAACAAAAAATAAAAATGTGTATGTTTTCTGGCTAAGGTGGAAAATACAGTGCAAAAAAATGTTTGGCAAAGTCTTAAATGAGTCAGAAAAACTTTCAACAAGCTGTTAGTGTTGCAAAAAGATCTGGATTTACAAAGATTTCAGGCTATTTACTTTTCTGAATCTCAGATATGTTAATCTGTGGTTCAAATGACAGAGCAATGCTCCACAGACATACCAAAGCTCAACTGTTCAGTGCGTTCTCAAAGTTAATCAACTATTTTTAGACACAATGTAAATTTTCATATAGGTGACTGATTTGTAAAGAAAATATAGCGCCTCGTATCAGGTCTGGACAAAGTCTGAACAGCCAGAGAGCAGTAAGGAAAAAAACAACAGTCTGAGAATTTGCTGTGATGTAATGGTCATATCTGATAGGAATGAAATCTGCTGCAGAGTGTGAAACAACGAATGGCTTCCCACTTCAGAGAATTACAGTTTCACTCATTTGGTCCTTTTCTTGGCCTATGCAAGGGAAGTAAGTGTTTCTTCAAAGGCTGGCAGGTAGATGCCTTCCACACGATATTTACAAAGTGCTGTGATCTTTAAACCGACAGCAGTTTTACTGCAACCTCACATTTTTCAGTAAAACTGGAAAGCTGTGTTTTATACAGTCTGATAAAGACACCATTAACACAACATTTATAGTTGAGATTTTTAAAAAAAAAAATAAAAAAATAAAATAAAGACATGTTTAAGTCAGTAGGTGAAAGTGCTTGGCTGAAGCTCACCTTGTTTTTTCAGCTCCTCAATTTGTTCCTCCTTCAGATCGAGCTGATCCGTGAGACGAGATGCTGAATCTAGAGCAGCGTTGGCTTCATCCAGGTTTATCTGACAGAGAAAGTTACAGCGTTACATAACGTTTGTCTTACTGATTTTTATTAAAGTGTGACATCCACCGTCTTCAAAAGATTACCGTATTTTCACGACCATAAGGCGCACTTAAAAGTCTTAGATTTTCTTCAAAAAGTGCGGCGCGCCCTATAGCGCGGTGCGCCCTATGTGTTGTAAGGAGGACGTAGTAGAGAACACCATGAGAACGTTAAAGGGTGAAGTGTGGGCGTTGATCGTATATACCGGGACAATCGCACATACCTGTATAAAAGAACAGGTATGTGCATTATGCAGGACATCGTTGTTTTAACAACCCTGAAAATGGCAAAGAGACACGCTTACGAAGCACAGTTTAAACTGAAGGCCATCAGCTACGCGGAGGAACATGGAAATCGAGCAGCGGCGAGAGAATTTAAGATTAACGAATCGATGGTTCGCAAATGGAGGAAGCTGGAAAACAAGCTCCGGCAGGTCAAGAAAACGCAGCTGAGTTTCCGCGGACATAAGGCGAGGTGGCTCGAGTTGGAGGAAAGACTCGAGCGGTGGATCATCGAGCAAAGCGCGAGCGGGAGAAGCGTTTCGACGGTCACCATTCGGCTAAAAGCAGTTTCACTAGCTGAAGAGATGAACATTGAACATTTCCAAGGAGGTCCGTCTTGGTGCTTTCGTTTTATGAAACGGTGCCATTTTTCCATCCGGACCAGGACTACGGTAGCGCAGCAACTTCCAGCGGATTATAAGGAAAAGCTGGCCATCTTCCGCTCCTACTGCAGCAAACACATCGGTGACAAAAACATCCAGCCCAGCCACATCACTAACATGGACGAGGTCCCGATCACTTTTGACATCCCGGTGAGTCACACTGTGGAGAAGAAGGGGACCAGCACGGTAGCGATACGCACAACGGGGTATGAAAAGTCTTCTTTTACTGTTGTGCTTGGCTGCCATGCTAATGGACAGAAACTGCCGCCTATGGTGATTTTTAAGCGAAAGACTTTGCCTAAAGAGAAGTTTCCAGCAGGAATCATCATTAAGGCAAATGAAAAGGGCTGGATGGATGAGGAAATGATGAAAGACTGGCTGAGGGAGGTGTATGTAAGGAGACCAGGTGGTTTTTTCCACGCATCACCATCGCTGTTGATCTGTGACTCTATGCGTGCCCATCTCACAGCCGATGTGAAAAAACTAGTGAAACAAATGAACGGTGAGCTTGCTGTCATTCCGGGAGGCCTGACAAAGGAACTCCAACCGCTGGACATCGGTGTGAACCGCCCGTTCAAAGTAAGGCTGCGAGCGGCGTGGGAGCGATGGATGACCGGTGGAGACCACAGTTTCACTAAGAGTGGAAGGCAGCGCCGGGCGAGTTACGCCACAATTTGCCAATGGATTGTAGATGCTTGGGCTAACATGTCTGCTGGCACTGTTGTTCGAGCTTTCGCAAAAGCCGGCATCGTTTCCGAGGAGCTGCACGGCACGGAAAGTGACTCTGACTCACCGTCAGACAGTGAACCTGGCATGTTTGATGGAGATTTAGCGCAGCTGTTCAATTCAGACACAGAGGATGAGGACTTCGATGGGTTTGATTGATGATAAAAATGTGAGTACCAAACTTTGTTTTGCTCCTGCTTTATTTTTAAATACGCACACTTGTATGCTTGTGTGTTGTTGATGATGACGATTACCGGCAATAGAAATGTGAGTAAGGTACCGAATTCAGGGTTGCTCCCGCTTTATTTTTAAATACGCATACGGTACTTGTATGCGCCCTATGGTCCAGTGCGCCTTATGTGTGTGTTAAATACAGTAAGGGCACACATAACTGAGACTGCGCCTTTTAGCACAGTGCGCCTTATGGTCGTGAAAATACGGTATATGAAATTCTGATATCTAGCAACTTAAAAAAAGAAGAAGAAAAAAATAGCGCTACTGATGCTAATCACAGAAATGATTCTCTGACAGGTGATTGGTTGCTGGTTTACCTGGAGAGCAGAAGCTTGGTCCTCCAGTTTCAGAGCTTTTCTTTTCCACTCCTCTTTCTCCTTCTTGTGCTTCTCAAGTTCTGCCGAGTACATGGCTTTCTCTTCTGTCGGAGAAATGTAGATAAAAGTATTACTAAAAGTAATCAAAAACGGCATTGCCGGGTACACCAACTGTAAAGTGCTATGAGGAAAACACAGTTTTAAATATTCCAGGATAACAGACACACTTATCCTGCTCGAGTCTGGTCTAAGGCTACGTTCACACTGCAGGCGAAAGCGCATCAAATCCGATTTTTTTGACCCTATGCGACCCATATCCGATCATGCTATGACAGTGTGAACGGCGCAAATCCGATATTTTCAAATCCGATCTGGGTCACTTTCGTATGTGGTACTGAATCCGATACATATCCGATGTTTTAGAAAGCGACTGCTGTTTGAACGGTCAAGTCGCATTAAATCCGCCTTTTACGTCACCGACACAAGACTGAAGCCAATTATCAGCGCCCGAGAAGACATCGCGAACGCTTCCTAGCCATCCAGTGTAGATGTCAGTGAAACTGTTGGGAAGACAACGTAAACATTTTATTTGTACTGTATAATCTGCAGATTCTGACAGAAATCTGCAGCTATCCTTTGAAGCACCGCTCCTCTCTTAAACAGCAATAAGGATCATTATTAGGTTATTTACATTATTATGTAAATAACAAAATAACTTAAAGCAAAAATTGGGAAACGTAAAGTCCGAAGTCTTTATATTAACGGCCATCAGTCAAACAATACTGTTTGTTCTTGGTCTAAACAGAGCGCGTTGTGTGTGACATCTTCTTTTGCGCATGCGGGCCGCTTTGAGCGTTCACACTAGAGCGCGTTTGCTGTCGCATTTTATTTGTAGTGTGAACGAGGAGACAAAAAAAATCGGATTTGATCAAAAAATCGGAATTGAGCATTAAGACCTGCAGTGTGAACGTAGCCTAAACAGCAAAGATCTCTTTGAAGCCCTCAAACTTGCCTTGTTGGAATTGCTCTAGCACCATCTGCAGGTTGGAGAGTGATACTGCATACTGGTTGACTTGTTCCTGAGAGGTTCTGAGTTGGACCAGCGCATCGTCTCTCTGCTTCACCACCCCAATTAACTGCTCCTGCAGAGACTCTACCTGCATGCTGGCCTGTTGGCTGGAAGAGAGAGGATGGGTAAGAATGACACAAATAATTTTAAAACATTTTCATGCAAAATTATTTTAAGGTAAACAGCAATGTTGGATCCAAGTGAAAGTAACACAGTTTTATAATCAGTAAATAATTAGCTGTCAACTAGTGGTACAAACAACATTTTAGTTTGACAAAAAATATTTGATCCTACCAGGTTTAAAAGGTCAAGGGTGAGGAAAGCCTACTGTAGATGTGTTATTTCTATGCATTTCCGCTTCCTTGTCAATGAGAACAAAGTGCAATATACATAAAGAAAATACCTGAACTAATTACAGTAAATAACGAAGAGTTCCTGGTGATTTTATCAGTCTTTAATCAAACATTTTAAAACACACATTAGTTTTATGCTAACCTGGCACTCTCCACAGCACTTGAGGATGTCGCCAGTCTCTCATCCAGCAGAGCCACCTTCCTGCGCAGCTCTGTCTCTCTGTCCTCTGCAGCGAGGGCTTCTCTCGTGTATGAATCTTCAATCTCCAACAGGTGATTACGCAACCGCTCTAGCTCCAAGTTTAGGCGGTGCTCTTTGTCTCTCACATGTTGGAGCTGTAAACAATCAAACAAACAAAAACAAAAAAGATAGCTTCAGCAGAGTGCCATTTAATTTGAAGCAGCCATGTGTTATTATCAACAGACTAAGTATTTACTTGACTATACAGTTATAGGGTATATATACACAATGGTTGAGCGACATGATGAAGCAGAGATTCTATACTGCAATAGTCTGAGTATTTAATGAATGAAAACAGAGCATGTATAATGATGCCTGATAATTAAACTTGGTAACCTGGAGGGTTCCATATGAAGTTACAATACCACAAGTAAAATTAAGGGCCATGGGTGAATATCGTTCTTTTACCTCAGACTGTAATGCCGCAGTCTCCATTTGCTTCTGCTTGAGTGCCATCATCACCTGATCCCTCTCCTGCTGAAATGCCACAGCTTTGTCCTGCATGGACTTCACTTCGTTCAGGAGCTGATTCAGCTCACCAGATCTACCCTACAAGAGAGCAATAAACAGTAAATCATAAACAAATTTTGAAAGAATAAATGACAAAGTTTCCTGTCTAAAATGACGCTGATGGATACATTTCATTACTAAAATGCGTCAGTATAAATTCAACTACCAAAAAAAAAAAGTTACTGACCTGCTCTTTGTCTTTGAGCAGTTTCTCCACAGTGGCAGCCTTCTCGCTCATCGCACTCAGTTCAAACTCCTTCTCTCGTAGCAGGAGGGAAACCTGCATGTTAGTTTCCTGCAGAGCTCTAAACTCTGACTCTTTCTCTCGAGAGCGTGCAGCAACCAGCTCATTCTCTTCCTTTAGCTTCTTCACGTCCATCTCAAGAATGAGCGCACGCTCTTTGAGGTTGGTCACCGCCTGCTTCAGAACTTCGTTGTCATTCTCACGGTTACGCAGTGCTTCACTTACTTGAACTAGTTGGTCTCCTTTGCTTTTGATGAGCAAGTCTTTCTCCCTCAAAGACCTCTGCAAGGCCTCCAGTCTCTCTCTGACCTGTCGAGCCTCCTCTGCCTGACTTCGCTGCTCGCTTTCTGAGGCAGACGCGGAGTTGGAGAGTCTGTGGTTGTTTTCTTGAAGAGTCCTGATCGTGTTTTCTTTCTCAGTCAACTGTGCTTTTAGTTGAACAACTTCTTGCTGCATCTTCTCATCTTTTACAGCAGAATCTGGCTGATGGCTTGGAGCATCAGTACTGAGAGAAGAGCCACTACACTGAGTGGCTGTGACTTCAGGTGTCTGTGTGACGCTGTCCAGTTTACCTAACAGGACATCCTTTGTGCTGCTGAGCTGGGTAATAGTTTGTTGAACCTGTGCGAGCTCCAGACTCAGACTTCCCAATCTCCTTTCCTTCTGCTCGTAATTCTGGACCAGTCGAGCGTAGTCCACTGAGAGCTTTGAGCTACAGTCACTGTCGGCAGAAACCTGACTCTGCAGTTTGATCAGCTCCTCGTGCAGCTGAGCCGACTCGTGCTGCATGTTCTTGACTGTTGTGATGACCTGCTGCTTCCACTCCTCCATCTTCTTCACCTGCTGCTTCAGTGTGTCCCGCTCCTGCAGTAGCTCCTCAAACTGGTTGCTGCTGACCCCTCCAGAGCCAGCACCGGGCTCTCCTCCTGAGGACTGCAGTACGGTCACCAGCGTTTGGCACTTCTGGGTCAAGGCATCGATCTCTATGTCCTTCTCCCTAATAATTCGAGACAGATTCTGGATGGTCTCCTTGAACATCTCCTGGCTTCCCGAGGGATCGCTCATGTTAGAGAGGCGCTGATTTTCCTGCTGAAGCTTCAACAGGGCTGCTTCCTTTCCTGCCATGATATCCATGAGGCGGTGATAGTCGGACCGAAGCTGGCTGTTCTCTCTGGTCTTCTCGTTAAGCACGGCAATCACTTGCTCTCTCTCCACAGCGTATGCCTGTAGCTGCTGCTGTAAGAACATGACATCCTGGCTGTGTCCGCCTCCCATGGAAACTCTGGCATGAAGTGCCTGAATTTCCAGGTCCTTCTGCATGATCATCTGTGAGAGTTTTCCCACTTCATCACGAGAAACCACCAGCTGATCCAGCTGCCTGGTCAGTGAGAGGTTCTTCTCATTAAGCTGGGTGATCTCAGTCTCTTTCTCCTTGATGCCCCTCACCAGTCTTTCTATATCTACCTTAGACAGGTCGTGTTTCTCATTGCCATTCTCCTGATTTAGGGTCTGAGTCTTTTCCTCCTGCAAGATGACCTCTCCCTGCACAGACGGAGAGTTGGCTCTGCTCTGACTCTCACTAAGCTGCTCTACATTTTGCTGGAGGCGGGTTATCTCTTCGTCTCTGGCCTGGATGAGTCTGTCATAGTTTAGCGTTGTCTGCTGATGGTGAGCACGGGCCTGTTCAATCTCGCTCTGCTGAGCCTGCAGAGACTGTTGAGAGAGAAGTAGAGAAGCTTGCTGTTCCTCAGTGGTTCTCCTCAGAGTCTGGACCTCCTCTTCCAGGGCATTACGGGAGGATTTGAGTTGGGTGATCTCCGTCTCCAGCTCTGTGATGATGTCCAGAGTCCTGGGCTCAGCCAGAGGTTGAGGTCTGCTCTGTTGATCCCTGAGGCGGTCAATCTCCTCTTTCAGATGGCTGTTCTCCTCCTTCATACCTCCCAGCTGCTTATCCTTTTCATCTAGCGACTGTTTGAGCGTTTCAACTTCCTTGGTGAAAACTGAAACCTTATTATCCAGCTCTGTCTGTAAATCTGCAGCATTTTGTTTTAAAGTGTCCATAAAGACATCTTTCTCTTGCAGCAAATCCGTCAGCTGCTGCTGCCCTGCAACTGTGATCGATAGCATCTCATTGGTGTCTCTGTGGTCAGCTGCCACCTGCTCCACATCTCTTTTCAGCTGAGCAATCTCCATGTCTTTCTCCTGGTTTAGTTTGATGGCACGTTCATGCTCAGTCTGCAAAGCAGAGGCGTCCATAGATCGAGCTCGAGTTAACTCCTCGATGGTCTGCTGGTACTGTTTTACCTGTTCTTTTAGTTTGTTCTCAGCCTGCGTCAATTCACCTTCGAGCTGGTATTTCTCCAGTTTTAAAGCTTCAATACGAGTATCCTTCTCCCTCACAACCCTGTTCAGAACACCCTGGCTTTCCTTCAGCTGCTTGGTTAGTTCTTCCACTTTACCCAAGGTCTGCTCATTGTCCGCCTTGAACCTCCTGTTCTCCACCTTCAACTCATAGTCTTCAGACATCACCTTCTCGTGGGAGCACCTCATCTCATCCAATTCTCTCCTGAGGTCTGACAACTCTCTCTCCTTCTCTGCTAGCGCCTCATTAGCACCCTGTGCCTCACTTGCTCTCTCCCCTCCTTCATAAAGTTTTGCTTTAGCAGCAGATAACAGCTCCTCTTTCTCCTGCAGGGTCTTCTTTAGCTCGGTGACCTCTCTGCGTGCATCCCGGCTCTGCTCCTGTGAGTGTCCCAGTTTGTCTTTTAGCTCTTTCACTGTCCGTTCCAACTGTTGTTTTCCCATATGCAGCTCGTTAAGGGTAAAAGCACTCTGGCTCATTTTCTCTTTTTGGGTCTCCAGCTCTTGCTCAAGTGCCCTTTTCTGGTCACTGGATGTGTTGAGCTCTGCAGTCATTCTTTTCAGCTCTGTCTCAGCCTCTTTCAGCTGTCCAGAGAGCTGCTCTTTCACTGAGATCATATGCTAAAGTAGAAAAACAAAAGTGTTAATGTTGTCTCTACTGTTGGGCTTTGTTGTGTCAAGTTGGACTGTATTTTAGTTTTTGTTTTGTTTTTTCAAAACGATGTTTTTTCAGGGTAAACCATACAGACTTCATATAACTGCTGAGGAAAAGGCTGAGTTGTTTATTGTGCATTTTTCTAATCAAGTAAAAAATTTTAAAAGTCCAAAATGTGTCAAGAAATGACAATCTGAGATGCTAAAATGTGACACTTGATATCAATATCTCTAAATAAGTTGCTGAAATACAAATAAACAAAGAGATAAAGCACCAAAGTCATGCAGACCTGTGTAGCTTCCTGGTTTTGTTGGTCTAGTTCCTCCAGTTCAGACATCAGCGTGTCCCGCTCCTCCTCAGTAGCTCTCAGGATCTTTTCTCTCCTCCCCAGTTCTGCCTTCAAATCATCCAATGACTCCAAATCAGACTCGGCTTCATTTCTGCTGACTAGTTGTTCTTCTGCCACTTTAAGTCTTTCTTGCAGATTAAGCTGTGGACAGAAAATCTGAAACTTACTTACAGAGGCTGAGTACCTTCCGCAACCCATTATTGGCAGGAACCAATCAACAAAACCACCTTTTGGTTTTCTTTGGTGACACTGTGTTGTCTAACTGAATACTGTTTTTCTTCTTACCACTAACTGACACAATTACACAGAAAAAATTCAAATAAATTAATGCGACAAGTTCACAGGTGACTAAAATAATATTTATGTACAATATAAACAAACCTTTTCTTGTTCTAAGTCTTCCTTTTCTTGTCTCAGTGCTCCAATAATGGTGTTCAGTTCTAAGATGTCTGCATGCTCGACTTCTTCCTTTGGTTCTGCCTAAAGTTAAAATAAGTCATTAAATTAATTGGAGAAGCCTATGAAGGTGACTCCAGCCATTAAAAGCAAAAACTGCACACCATTTAAATGTATCTGTTGTCCCCATTTAGGTCTTCGTCTTGTGCAACTCTTTTGAAGGTCGCCTTTCTTTGGTGTCACATTTGACATGCACTAGATCTCCTCTTTCTTTTTTAAAGGAATGGTACACAACCTCCTTAAATTTGGCAAGCCTGATCCTGTTTGCACTCCTGACCTGATGTGTTGATTTTGTGCTTAGACAATGCAAGCTTTCCACTTGAGACTGCTGTTTGATCTGAGTCACAGCTGGAAATGCAAATCTTATCATCGGTGATGATCTTCAACAAGAAAGCTGAATCAATGTGACTGAAGTCCATCACAAAGTGTCCAGGATTGAAAATCCAGTGTAAACAAAAAGCAGCATAAGCACATGAAACAGTGCAGCACATCACTAGATGACAAGATTAAAAGAGAGGTAGCCAAACTTGCACACAGATACAGTTTTTGCTTTTATAGCCAGAGTCACTCAGTTTATGCAAACATGTGCACATTGCTGATCTTCATGCTTACCTCCAGGTTTTTCAGTCTCTCTATTTCCTTTTCTGCAGCTAGAAAGTGGACATTTGAGTTAATATACAGATAAGCAATGGCTTAAAATGTGACGCCTATGACAATTTTCTGCATCTACATGTTCCTACAATAAAAAATAGAATTAGCAATAGCTGCAACATCAATAAAGAATGTTAATTAAGCAGATAACACATCCATATGAATAAGCCATAATTTAACACAATGAATACCTTCCAAGCTATTTCTTAACATTTGGATCTCATGGTCTAGCTGGGCTTTTTGCAAAGCCTTCCCCTCCTGCTCTTGTACTCGTGTCTGGAGCTCGGCCACGGAAGCCTGCAGCCGCGTGTAGTTCTGCAGGAGCCCGGTATTCTCTTGCTGAGCATCATCCTTCTCAAGCTGTAGTGAGGCTTGTATCTTCTGTGCCTCCTCCAAATTGGCAGACAGTTCGGCCAGCTGCTTCTCATGCTGCTCCGCTGCTTCTTGCAGGGACTGTATGGTTTGATGGAGTTCATGCAGCTTGGAGGTGTCTGACACAGAGGTGGGCTGACCGCCACCTGGAGAAAATTATTAAGAGGACCAATTTAATTTGTGTGCGACACCAGAGTTGTGCGACTGAGATACAACTATTTTACATCAGATGCATTTACATATGTGCCTTGCTCTAACACACTGTAAGAATTTAGGTCATAGCAGATCATTGTTGCAATAAACTCTCAAAACTCTCTAATGGCCCAAGCTTCCCACAGTTATTCCAAAAATGAGCTGACCACTCTGAATCTGTTCCTCCAGCTCCTCTATCCTCTCCTCGTACTCTGCCAGCTCCTGCCTGTGTCGCCGGGTGACATCTGCCAGCTTCTGTCGCTGGGCATCTTGCAGAGCTGCAAGTTCATGCTGGTGTTCATCCACCTCACGACTCATCTCATCTCGAAGCTCCTGAAATGAAAATCCCACAGCAGCAAAGTTAGAAAAATGCAATATCATTTGTACAGACAACAATAACAGACCATAACATTTACCTTAATAGTCCTTTGAAGCTTGAGAATCTCACTGTGGTTGCCATTACCAGCTCCTGTTGCTGTTGATGCCTGTTACAAAAAACAAACAAACAAAAAAAAGTGTGTTCATGTGGTTATTTTTAAAAAAATATTCAAAAGGTAAAACCATCTGTTCCATAGTCATTTAATTCTTCTGTAGTCTTACCTGAGACATTCGTCGCCAGTGTGCTACCTCCGACTCCAGACGCATGACTTCTGTCGACAGCCTGTTGATCTCTTGCTGCGACCAGATCACGTCGCTGAGGTCCATTTCTTCACCATGGAAGCCATGGTGAGATCCTGGGTGACGTGACAGGAAAGAGGAAGCAGAAGAGGAGGTAGTGGACGATGACGTAGTGGTTACGGGCAACATCGCAGGGCCAGCTGAAGCAGACTGGGCTGATTGCTGCAGCTTCTGGACTTCTTCTTGAAGCCCACTCTGCCGAGCTTTCAGGTGACTGATCTCCACCTGAAGGGACAAAAATGACAAGACTTTCCCTAAAAGACTTCCAAATGAAACTGGGTTTGTCTTAGTCTAACAAAGCACAAATGCCAAGTTTGATTTAGGCTAGACATACATGTCTATTTAGAGCTAAAATTCCTTTCATAAGTAGCTTTCCATTGCAGATAAATTCCCAGTGTTATTGCCACATCTGCAAACAAGGTTCACATGTTGGTGCATACAAAACCTTTTAATAAATCTAAAACTGAAATAATGTGTCTTAACCACTTTTCAATCTTTTCTCACTTAAAGCCAACACTGTTAAATTCACATGTACATACATCTTTCTGCTGCAGGAGGGTCCTGTATTCTGCAGACTGACGCTTGATTTGGATCTCCGCTGCCTCCAGCTTCTCCTCAAGCTCTGCATGAAGCTTTCGCAATCTCTCATGCTGCAACAAAGACATATCAAGGAGTAAAGACTGAAATACAGAAACATTCAGAAAATTAGAATTATTTACAACTTTTACAGGGATCACAGTCAACTACAAGGCAGACATATTGGATCTCAGAGACACTAAAATACTGCATTTTCGCCAAAACTAAACCAACAATATTAACCCATTTCTGTCTATTTACAACTTTTCTGTCTACTTTTTTCAGTCGCACTGAGCTCCAAGCTTATTTAATCCTTCCAGAGACTTAAATCTGTTTGTGACCATAAAAAGCACATCACAGAGTACATGGCCTTATGCTTTTATAGGGTTAAATACTGGCCACAAAACAGATGGGAACAGCTGTAGCTTTGAGCAACTGTTACTCAAAAAGGAAGATCTAATGTAGCACATTTGCCCAGGGCTATATTTAGCCACAGATTACAATGCATTTGGAAGAGTAGTGAAAGCAGCAGGATAGTGTGTGAGGGACTCAAAGTCAACTATAGCTTGAGTCATGGTAAGACAGAAGCATACAAACAATGTTTTTCACTAATGTGTTTTTAATAGTTTTGTGGGAGCTCAATGTCACAGAGGAAAAGCAATATGAAGCCTAGAGACAGTGCATGCTACTAGGTCAAATTCACTGTTGGCTTATTTATCTTAATTGGCAGGAAGACAAAATACAGAATGCTGCTACTTTTATTCATTAAGGAAGGACCTATTGCCATCTTTAAAACATAGTTCGATAGTACTGATAAAGTTCAACTATGATTATGGAAGTTTGATGACTTGGGGTATGAGCAAAACAGACAAACCAAACAACAAACCCACAGTTAATAATATTAGTTTCACATTTCCTGTTATGAAAGTGCCCAGAAAGGTTTAAAGTATTGCAGAGTAAAAAGACTAACCTCAGATTTCTGAACACCAAAAGCAGACTCGACTTCAGCCAACTTGGAATTGGAAACCTGCAGTTCCGTGGCAGCATCTGTAGTTGCATGTGGGGGAAAAAAACATTTTAAAAAAGTAGCAGTTCCAAAATTATTCATGACTCAATGTAAAAATCACGCAGCACATGATTTAAATCTGTTGCATCATTTTAATGATACAACTACAATAAACACAGTAAAAACACACTTGTGCATTACTTTTCTTTGTATTGAGAGGGGCTTTTCTGCTTTATTCATCATGGTATATGTAGCACATTTAAGTGATTCTAACTGGAGCCTAACCTTGCTCACATGATAAACAAACACGCTTGGCTGAGCAGGCTGAACATTCCTCGCCATCTTGTCTGAGTTATGTGATCTAACAGCTGAAGGAATCTCAGCCAACACATAACATTCACACCAAGCCTCAGTTAAAGATCCAGCAATAAAAGTTTACTTAAAAGTCCCTCCTGCAGTGATAACAATTCACACTTCTTGTTTCTGTCTGGAGCTGTGAGTTGGATATCTGTGGCCAAAGTTCTCTTTCTGTCAGTGTTTTATCATTCATCACTGTTTGCTTTAGTAAGATGACACTTCAGGGTTTAAGTGGGTAAGGTTGATGGGGCTCTTCTAATCCAATCTCTACAATAACTGCATTTTAGTACTATGCCCAAAATTGGCGAATCAGCAATCAGTATTTTCATATTATGCAGTAGTGTAAAAAAATATATTAAAAAAAAAAATCAGACTCTTTGCTCCCTTTTTCATATCTAGCAACTGATGAGTTCAAAACAACACTGACAGGAAAATTGTTAAACACCGACTACAGTTTAACTCTTGGTGTAAACAACGAAGCAATTTAGTGAATGATGATGAGTTCAAAAACTAGATATGAACACCCAAATATGAGCAATTCCGGAAATCAAACAACGCCTCTCTATCAGTGTTGACGATATGCTGCTAAACCTCAGCTGACAATGAAAAACAGGGCCCATGTTTGCTTAAGTTTGCACCTAAATGAACTCAGAGTTGGAGCTTTTACTTCGCAGATAGCCTCAGAGGTGAATCGAGTCGCATATTTGGTAACATGCATTTGTAAAAAAAATTAATAAATAAAAAAATTCCAGTTGATAAAATCAAAGGCTGATGGGGAATTAATGTGTTTCAACATACAAGAATGTGTCTACATGGAATATAAATAACCAGTGGTAAAGCTGAATAATCCAGTAGTGTAACAGGAAAATAACATAATGCATAAGAGGGAAAAATCCACTTTAGGATTCTAAAACAAAGAGCTGAATCTACTTTACAGTTAGTTCTTGAATACTGAAGATAGTCTGACCATGTTCTGATAGCAGATTATGCTGCACAATAGCCATCAGTCTAATCAGGCAACAGTCAGTTTGAAACGAGACACCTTTGTAACTGCACCACACCAAAATCACTGGTACAGACTTTTGTGTTACAACAAGTAAACTGCTGTGTTTCTCCGACCCATGTGTCCATATTCAGCTGCTCTCACCTGGAATTTATCTGTCGGTTTACAACTGAATTATTATTTTTAAATTCAGATATTACTGACTTTTATGTACCATTGAGAAAATTTTGAGTGTAATAAACACAAAAGGAAAATTTTATTTTTTCAGGAACTAGGAGTTCTTTCAGTCAACACATGTCTGTCAGAAGCTCAACCTTAAATATAGTGCTGTGGTGGTGTGGAAATGCAAGTATGCTCTAAAACCTACACTGTAAGTCACAGCGGCTGTTTCAGCCCTTCAACAATTTGGAAACTTTTGGAACTTTTAGTTCACTGCTAATGGATATAAAACTCAAACACTGTTATCATACTAGCTGTCCCACTCATTCAGTGCCAAACAGAGGAGCTCCTTTTAAGATCAAAAAAGTTGTTTAACTTTTATAGACTAATAGCACATAACTATAATTATATATTATTATATACAGCACAGCATGGATTGTTTTGGGGGGGGGGGGGGGGGGGGGGGGTTGTTGGGATTTTTTACATCTAATGAGGACTCACAGTCACAGGTGTCTAATTAGATACGTAGATATTTTACTGTAAATACACAAGAATACAGAAATGCTTGCAACTTATTTGAACTTCTAAAGACTTGTATGACAGGCCTTTTTAAATTTTTAGTTTTGAATTGCATTGTATATTGTGCTTGATACTGAATTCAAATTTTTCAGAACTCTTAATAAACTTTCAGAAGTTTTAATAAACCAATTTGTTTATATTTTATCCTGCATTTTGAATCAATCACCATTTTGAAAGGTATGCATCCCCGTTTAATACATAGCTAGGTATTTCACTGTCTATATTATGTGCTGCTGTAGAGCACTAATGTTATTATTTATTGGAAATGGCCTATATCTCATTTGAGATTAATTCCAAGCACCTAACAAAGTAAACTACATTTACACACTGATTTGACAATTTATAGCAAAACTAAGCTGAAAATGACAGACTTTAACACAACAGCGCTACTGTAATCGTGATGTCAGTTAAGTTTAAATCTTTATACAAAGAAGATGATTCAACTTCAAGTTGAAGTTTGTGATGGTGTTAGAGTGAGCTGTGCGGCAGTGCAACTCGTTTCTGATCCTGATATAAATGTTTGTATAAGCACGGTGCAGTACTATATTATTTTCTCAATTTCTTTCAACAAAAGTGAGTTGTGTCTGTTATCCGTTGTGTCATATCCAAAATGCTCAGTGAAAGTATAATTCAGAGCTGAGAGGCCACCAAAAAGTTCAGATTTTCTTTGTGATGATGTCTATTTTGGCAAGTATTATCTTGTGTGGGTCAGGCAAAACAAGCAATTTATGCATTTCTGCTCTTTCTGTCACATCTGAAAATTAGAAAATGCACTGCAATATAACCAGTTACTTCAAGTCAAAACTTTTGAGGGATTACTTTTGGACGTTTATGAGCTTTAGTAGCAGTTTATTAGAGTGAGGTTATAGGACATATACCAAAACTGAAAATCATGTCCCTACACGTGTAGAAAAAGCCTCACTCAGGTGTGCTCTAAAGGTGATGTGGACATCGCACGGATCAAACCAGGAACACAAACAAACTTACCTCCTACTTCTTCTACACCCTCCAGCAGCATGTCTTTGGTAAAGTTCGATATCTGCCCGGTGAAAGATGACAGACTCCCGCTAACCTGGCCCAGAGACTGGCCGAGGCCGGAGCCGATTCCCCCCAACCACGATGACATCTTCGGAGGAGACAAAAACCAAACAAAAACAAAGCAGGGCCGAGGAGAACAGGGGAGCTAGCCTAGCGTAGACTCGAAAGATAATACAGCTAGCTCGCTCATCAAGCTCAGCTGGAGACTCTCAGCCACGGGGGACCCGTAAATTCTAAAATCCAATTTCTTTCCTGCGTGACAAAGTCGCTTTCCAAACCGACAGAAGCTCATTTAGCAAGCCCACAACCCGGCTAATGACAGCTGGTCGTCCACACGAAGTAGTTCCTGAAGACCGGCGGACATAATATCGAAGTCTGACAGCTAATACCTGAGATGACGACTTTATGTTGGAGTCTGTGTCGTCTGCGGTCAGCCTGAGAGGAATATTCAGCGGTTTTTTTGGCAAGTCTAAACACCACAGCGACCCAAAAGTGCCACCTCGACTGCAGCCATTATCGACTCGACCGTAGCGAAGGGTGTCAAGTTTGACGTGGACACCGCACACGACAGCGGTGCATTGTGGGATACTGGAGGACCAACACACTGAAGGTGCGTTCAAGTCCCGAAGAACACCAAGCGTTGCAGTTCCATTTAAATAGTTTATTATAAATGGTGTAAATTCCACAAAATACACTATACTACTACCAGTGTTGGGCAAGTTACTTTGAAAAAGTAATTAATTATAGTAACTAGTTACTTCTTCAAAAAAGTAACTGAGTTAGTAACTGAGTTACAAGTTTCTAAAAGTAATTAATTACTTAAAAAGTAACTATTGCGTTACTTTAAGAAAATGTTTAATTGGCCATTTTTAACTACTTTTGATGTTTCCTCTACATTTCACCTTTAAAAACTATTTACTTTGCCTTGTTTGGTATCATCCTTTTCAGCACAACCTCACGTGTCTGGATTTACAGTTATGTTTTCATTTTGGCATACTGTATTAACACAATTGATCTAAAATCAGATAAAAAACATTTAACGTTGATTGAATAATATTTCATAACTTTAAATGTAAATATAAATTGTAAATTTTAAAATCATATACACAAGTTTTGCAAAACAAACAAAGTTATTTGCAGCCATTTACCTTTTACCCTTTTTTTAACCATTTCAAACTATTTACATAACAATCAGGTGTTCTGCATTCAATAAGATGCCACACAAATTATTTGTGCCACTCCAAATATTTCTGTCCACTATAAAGGAGAACATCACAGCCTGATACCTGCAGGTCTGACAGCAGCAGGTGTATCACTCCTGTTTCTACCTGGAGACAGCAGTCACCTCATTGTTCTAACACACAACACAAAACTATCCACAACACTACACACTAACTACACAAGACAACACATTAACTACACACTATAAACAAGCTAAACGTCACAAATCTCTCTTCCTAAATAACCAAATGTCGTATTGCCATATCATTTTTGATTGGTCGCGCGCAGCTGCTTAAAGGTGTAGCCCCAGATTACTTACAGCTACTTCCGTACAACTGATGCGGTAAGATGCGGTAAGCTGAGCACAGCTTCAACCGTCTGTTTGTTGAAAAATAGTAACGCGACCGCACCGAATTTTCTTGTTAGTAACGGTAACGGCGTTGTAACGATAGAAATAGTAATTAGTTAGATTACTCATTACTGAAAAAAGTAACGCCATTATTCCCATCACTGACTACTACTATATCTTCTTTTCATAAAATGGAAAATATTATTAAGATAGTTGATTAATTATTGTCAAATAAGCAATAAGTTAGTTTATTACAGTGCTTATATCTTCCACTCAGTATTTTGAGAAAGAGCTTTATCGAAATGCATGCAAACATATCGAAAAACAATTTATAAGGGATAAGCAGAGCTTGAAACTCAGTATTTGGTCTGATCACCTTTATCCTTCAAAACAGCCTGAAGTGTCTTAGGCAAGCTTTATTATAATTTCTTCAGACAGTCTTCAGTTCTCCAGACTTCTTGAAGGACAGTCAAAACCCTTTTTTGGATGTGGACAGCCTTTTGCTCCATTCTGTTTAAAGATGATCCCACACTGCTTCAATAATGTTGATGCCCAGGCTGTGGGAAAGCCAGTCTATGTCTGATAGGGTTCCACTATGTGTTTTCCTATCCAGGTATGCTCTTACACTGGCAGTGTGTTTGGGATCATTGTCATGCTGAAATATGAAGTCGCTGCTTATCAGATGCTTTCCAGATGGTGGCATGGTGGTTCAAAATGTGACTGTACTTTTCTGTATTCAAAATTCCATCAACTGTAACAAGATCCTCAACACCACTGAATGAAGTGGAGCTCCAAACCACAACACTCTGTGTGAGCCTCCACTCTGTTTATGGGCACTGTTGTACCTCACTCTTTGCTTGTGGTGCACAACAATGATGATTTCGACCAAAAACTTCACTTCTGGATTCATCACTCTATTAGACCTGTTGCCACAAATTTTCAGTCCAGTTCTTCCTTAATTTGGCGTATCTCAGACTTTCTCCTTGTTTACCCTTCTCCAAATGATTTCTTGACACCCACCCTTCCACTGCAACCATTTGTCTGGTCTTGTGCCAGGTCTTTGCCGTCTTTCCTGTTTCTGAAGGACATGACCTTCAGATACCGTTTGTCTGCAGTTTTGTCAAACTTTTTAAGGATACATTGCTCACCAAGTTAGGATATGCTGAGTTTTCAGCTAACAACTCTTTGGAAACCATCTTTTTGGTGTGAAAATACTTGTTTGTTTGTCAAACCGTGTTATCACATCATCCTTCTGTTCATCCATTGTGTTCTTCATAGCCCGCAGAATTTTGATTCTGTTCATCTGAACGTATCGTATTCAATCCTCAAATACTTTTAAACTGAGTGTTGTGCAGAAGATCTGTGAAGGTTCCATTTCTGTTGCTTTGTGGCTCAAACAATGTGACAGAGAAGAGCCAGTCTCTGTTTTTCCTTCTAATTCATTTATTAAAAGATTATTTTTTGTACATAGTGTTAAATACAATCTCTCAGAATTCTGAAACCAACACAGTTTTTGATTCATGTCCATTTAAAAGACCACCGAGACAATATCACTCTGTAATTACTTTAAAACTCAATGCTAACCATCTTGATTTGGAAACAATATAGAAGAAATTAGAGGAAATGTCTTTTAATTCATAGCATATTTGTGCAAAACAGGGAGAGGTCCCAGAGCCCATATTCCAGCAGCTTCCTTACATTAAAGGCCAATGAAAACATCTTTAAATACCCAACCATAAAACTCAGGCCTTCTATCTTCCATCAGGACGACCATGCATTTCTGGTGTGTAGGTCAGAAGAACAATCATGACCCACAGGTGCAGTACCGCCTGCAAAGAAAGAAAAAAGATCATGAATAAACTATAGATGTTACAGACCACTTTACCAGCTACTGAGCACTCTCTCATTGAACAAAGGGTTCATATCATTTCAATACTAACACTGACCATGTACAGGATGACAAAAACTCTGGCCATTGGGTAGCGCCTCAGAAAGATTCCCAGTCTTATGCTGTTAGAAATAAAAGTATTGGTCACAGTGAACAGTTTTTCACTTGTAAAACAATGGAACTGTTGCACAGTAAAACGGTGAACAGTGAAAGCTTACCTGAAGCGGTCAATTGTGCTGGCTGCCTTACGTACTTTTCCATACACTCCTGGACTGTCCTGGTCACTGAAGAGCACAGGTGTGTTTCTTTGTCTTGCCCCTGACAGTCCAAAACAGAGAAATGTAAATGCATATATTATATATTAGGTTTTTTTTAAATAAAACAACTGTTCAAAACAGGTCTCATTTACCAAAACAAAAAGAAAATGACAGCTTCTCCTACCTGCTCCCTCTAAACCGCTCATGTTGATTGCCGGCCCTCCACTTTGTCCTCCCTGAGTATTCTTCAGCTGCTGCTCCAAGCGCTCCAGCTGAAAGACGAGGGAGTTTTTTTCCGTGCCAAGAGCTTCCACCATTGTCTGCTTCTGGATCAGTGTCTCCGTCAGCTGGTGGAGCCGGTTCTCCAGCTCTGTTTGGCTGTTGCTGAGTGTCTTGTTGGTCAACTGCAAAAGGAAATTCATCAGACATTATTATTCAGTGGTTTTAATAGACACAAAGCAAATGTTCCCTAAGTTCTGATCTGGGAAGGAGACTCCTCAATTTTTTTGTATAACTTTAAGGTACTGACCTGGTTCCTGAGTTTTTGGATTTCATCTTCTCTGTCTTTGATTCGACTCTGCAGAGTGGTTTTGGCTCGATGGTGCTCTTCCTCAAGGTACTGAAGCTCCTATAGGCACAAAGATTAAGTTAGTCAAAACAACAGCTTGTGCACAGCTTTTATCATTTTTAGCCTATTATTATTATTGTAACTCTCTTTTACCTGTTTGTAGCGCTCCACCTCAGCCTCTACCTCCTGCTTTGCTCTGTTCTGTAAGGTCTGCTGCTCCTGTAACTGCGCCTGCTGCTCCCTCCACGTCTCTGCCTCTGCCAGCGCCTGATTCTCCAAATCCTGTAAGCAAAAATTCAACCTCCACTGAATTACTGGCCTCTCTCGCTAGTAAGTAATTTTGCTTTTTCCTACTGCATATAGTATCTCACCTGTATTTCAGTCCTCAGAGTGAGAACTTGCCCCTGCAGTTTTTGGATCTCCTCCCTCTGCAGGTCCTTTTCATGACGTAGCTCCTCAAGCTCCAGAGCCATGGTCCCACTGCCGTCCAGGGTGTCTAGACCAGATCCCTCCTTCAGACTGCTGATCAACTTCTCTTTGGACTAAACAAACATTTAAAAGTATTAAATAAAAGTTCAAACATATAATAATGAGATTTACTCCACTTTACTCCAGGGTAAAGCTTTCAATGAAATCATTTTTCGGGAGAGCCTCCACAAGCCTTACTTGTAGGATGCGTGAAGCTTTTTGCTTATAGTCTTGTAACTCTTGCTTGGCAGACTCAGCTGCAGCTTTGGCACTTTTTAATTGGTGTTGGAAGTCGTCGACCTTGAACTTCTCCTCTGCTGCTCGCCGCTCAGCTGCAGTCACTGTTTCTGCAAGGGTTTGCCTCTCGGCCTCCAATTTAGAGAGCCGGCCAGCATATTCAGTCTACACAAGAACAGAGAGTTAAGTCTCATCATTTCCATATGACCAGTCTATATTTAACCGTTGTAAATACAGAAAATGAATGGCATCATGTGCACCTGCATCTGCCGGTAGCTGTCCTGTTCTCTTCTGAGCGCCAGTTCAGCCTCTCGCAGCCTCTCCTGTAAGGTTTCCAGAGCTTGGGACTGCATGCTGTTCCCTTCTGTGTGGTCTTGCATAATTCTAAAAAAATCAAACAAGACAAGAAAATGCTATCTAAATCAGTTCTTTATAAGTTTAGTGTAATTTCTATTTAAGACTTTGGCTCCAAAAGCATACTTTGACTTTTCCTTCTGTGCCTCCTCTAATGCAGCACTGCGGGATTTTAGAAGCTGATCGGCTTCATCGAGTCTGATTTTTAGGACTGCAAGCTGACCATCTTTGGCTGAGAGAGCTTCTGTTAGGTCATCGACTTGTGACCGAAGTTCTCGTAACGTTCGGTCAGTCTGGGACTGCTCCGAGTTCCATTTGTCTGCACGTAGACGGGCCTGGTTTAGCTCTAAGAGAGAAAAAAACAAATTAAATCATAGGAAGAGGTGTAGCCAGGTGAATGTGTGCCATTTTCGGGTTTCAGTATTGGCTTTTTTTTGCTAACCATCTTGTAAGTCTTTTGCTCTCTGGATAACTGAAGCCATCTCTTGATTCAGGGAGGCCACCTCACTGCGCAGCAACTGGTTCTCTAGACGCAGGCTGGACAGGATCTGGTTCTGTGGTTCTTCTGTTGGTGGAGGAGGCTCTTGCCTGCTGGACTCCAGAGGGACAGCCAAGCTTGAGTCTGAACTCTCAGGTGTATCTGTGGTGGCCAGGCAAAATGGTAAATGGTAAATGGCCTGTATTTATATAGCGCTTTACTAGTCCCTAAGGACCCCAAAGCGCTTTACATATCCAGTCATCCACCCATTCACACACACATTCACACACTGGTGATGGCAAGCTACATTGTAGTCACAGCCACCCTGGGGCGCACTGACAGAGGCGAGGCTGCCGGACACTGGCGCCACCGGGCCCTCTGACCACCACCAGTAGGCAACGGGTGAAGTGTCTTGCCCAAGGACACAACGACCGAGACTGTCCAAGCCGGGGCTCGAACTGGCTTGGACAGTTACAAGAGTAAAGAGAAAACAGCATTTACAGATATAAGTGTGGTAGCTCTTATGTTATACTTCTAAACAGCAACAAACTGGCATAATAAAGCATTAATATAAAATTATCTTATTTCATACCATTGTACTTTAAGGTTCCCTGTCAAGTTTTGGACACCAAGTGGGTTAATTCTTTAGTGGGACGTGGTAAATTTACCATTTTAAAAAGGAGTCCCACAAGGTTCAGTATTAGGTCCCATGTGGTTCATATTAACAATATTGCACCCTCTCTCTATAAGAAAATATACCATCCATCTTTATTCAGATGCTACAGTTCTGTACTGTATTAATAATATTCTTTACTCAGCCACTGAAATCCAACAGCAAGTCTTTCTAAATTGCAAGAACCACATAACTTGAAATTAGCTTTGAAAGCAAACAAGTTATCAAGAGCTTATGAGAGATTATGGAGACTATCTGTAAGTACACCTCTGACTCCATTCTTAAACCCCCTTAATTAATTTCAGCTCTTCAACCAAAGATTTACTAATAAAAACATTGATTCTTGTTTTTACTGGGTTTCATATAGAAAAAGCTGAGTTATGACTGTGGCACAGTAGTCACTGGTTTTCATTCACTTTCTTTAAAGACCTTTATTTTGTTGTAAAATATTTTTATCCCTTCAAGCAATTGACTATTTCAATATGCAATTACAAACCAGAATGTTCTTGAAGGTAACTTTTATCTTACCAAGTGACTAATTATTAGTTCCTTTTCATGTGTTTATTCACTCCATTTTCACTGTACTCTTTAAATCTTTGCAAATTAGAGCATGCTATCACTGATTTATTTAAACAAAGGCTGCTTTCATGTGCACCTGCACATAATTTTTCTCTCATAGTCATGAGAGCCTATCAGTAGAAGTAATGTGACAAAAATGCACTGATGCGCCAATAAAGGTGAAGAAGAAGTTAAAAAAAAAAGTGTCTTAACTGTAAGCTGAAATTTTCTTCTCCTGTGAATAAAGTTTATTGTTTATAAAATGTTTGAGTGTTGTTAATTAGTCAGACAGTGCGCTGTTGGCTTTGCTCATACCTTGGCCTTGCTCTTTAGCAGAGTTCTCCTCTGTTTTGATGCTGTGAGCAGATAATGAGCTCATGCTTGAAGCTCTTGATACACCCCGGGTGGAAGGGGGTGTGGAGGGGACTGATGGGGTTGTATGAGAAGTGGTGGAAGCGGGAAATGTTGGGTTTTGGGCCTCTACCACTTTTACAAGGTCCTTTCTTGAATCTCTCCGATTGCTGACTTGAGGCTCAGAGCTATTCAGAAAATCAAAGAGCATGTCATCGTCCACATTCTGCTCACTCTTTTTGGGCCTCACAAACCCAGATGAAGTCTTGCCAGTGTTGGGGGCGCTGCTACCAGAGCCCAAGGGTGTACTGGTCACGTTGGCAGACCCAGCCAGCATGGTTGCATTAGATTTCTTGATGTTGCCAGCTGCAGCAGAGATGTAGCCCTGGGCATCATGAGAGGATGCATAGGTATGATGTGTCACAGCTGGGTTGGTCTTGTAACCTGCAGAATTGTAGTCCGTTTTAGCAGTGGATTCTTCTCCATAGGCTATTGAGAAGGAGGAGGATTTTTCCTGGCCTTTACTCAGGGCAGTAGCAGCTCCCTGGTCCACTTTATTAAGGAAGTCTTCAGCTTTCCCAGCCAAGTCAGTAAACCAAGACATTTTGCAACCTAGCGATAGAGACAAACAGCAACATGTAAAGATTTATTTGACGGATAATATATTTATTTACTTTCCAAGTTCTTGGATTTCTATTTAACAACATAAGGAAGGTCAGTGGTGGAGTAACGGTCACTATGTCAATGACAGACGCTAAATCTAGACACGCAGTTTAACTGTAAATAGCATTTCACCTCCCCTCATCATTATCACCACTGAGATACCATCCAGTGAGGCCTTCAGTTTCGAAAGCTCAGGATACACTGCCTAACTGTACCTGTGCATGACAGAGCTACTTCTGGTGTGGCTACTATCAGCCCAGGTAACCATAGCAGATCTTCTGCCTTCATCCCCCTCTTTCTCTAAGGCTACGTTCACACTGCAAGTCTTAATGCCCAATTCCGATTTTTTGATCAAATCCGATTTTTTTGGTCTGCTTGTTCACACTACAAATAAAATGTGACAGCAAACACGCTCTAGTGTGAACCCTCAAAGCGGCCCGCATGGGCAAAAGAAGATGTCACACACAACGCGCTCTGTTTAGACCCAGACCAAACAGTATTGTTTGACTGATGGACCTTAATATAAAGACTTGTTTTGGACTTTACATTTCCCAATTTTGCTTTAAGTTATAAAGTTATTTTATTATTTACATATGGCCTAATAATTATCCTTATTGCTGTTTTAGAGAGGAGCGGTGCTTCAAAGGATAGTTGCAGATTTCTGTCAGAATCTGCAGATTATACAGTACAAATAAAATGTTCACATTTCTCCAACGTTGTCTTCCCAACAGTTTCACTAACATCTACACTGGATGGCCAGGAAGCGTTCACATTGTCTTCTCGGGCGCTGATAATTGGCGTCTGTCTTGTTCAGTGACGTAAAAGACAGATTTATTGTCTGCCGGTCTGATTTTTAGGACTGCAAGCTGACCGTCTTTGGCTGAGAGAGCTTCTGTTAGGTCATCGACTTGTGACCGAAGTTCTCGTAACGTTCGGTCAGTCTGGGACTGCTCCGACATGACCATTAAAACAGCAGTCGCTTTCTAAAACATCAGATATGTATCGGATTCAGTATCACATGCGAAAGTGACCCAGGTCGGATTTGTGCTGTTCACACTGTCATACCATGATCGCATATGGGTCGCATAGGGTCAAAAAAGTCGGATTTGATGCGCTTCCGCCTGCAGTATGAACGTAGCCTAACAGTCTCCTCTGTTACATCACACCACTGTATGCCCTCCTTCATTAGATCTATAATTCTACTCTGATGTCTTCCTGTAGACTACAGGAAGAGCAGAGCAAACCCCCTCCCCCTGGCTGTCAACAAAGGCTGTGTAGAGAGGGTTTCTCAGAACCTTTATTGCTGACAACCTCACCTGGTCTGCTAACACAACAGCTGCAGGTAAGACAGCTCAGTGGCGCATTCGCTTAATAAGGTTCCTGAAGAATAACTGTCACGGATGAGAAACTACTTTTGGTAACACTGCAATATGCCAACTGCTTTGCAGCAGCTATACATGTTATCCACAGGGTTATAAAGACAACAGAAAAGATCAATGCCTGTGCTCTTCCCTTTCTCAAAGCAACTGCAAAAGCAAGAATCCACTCAAGAGGGTCAAAACAGCTCTCACCCTGGGCACTTGCTGTTTGACCTGTTGCCCTCTAGTAGGCACTACTGATCCAACAAAGCAAATGCAGGCAGTTTTGGGTTTTGTTTTTTTTAATCCAAGTGCATATTGTCCAAAATAAATGTGGCAATAAATGCATTCTGAGGATAGCATTGAAACTAGACAGGACCGAGCTAGATGGGAAGAAAAACTGCGAATTGATCCATATTAAATAAACAGGATCGCAGCAACAAATTGTAGACAGTTAAAGTTGGGACTCTTCCAGCTTTGTGAGCAGCCTCTCAAGTTCGACTCAGGACTAAAACGGTCCCTGCGACAAATGCTGCACAGCTAGCATGCTATAACAAAAAACTAAGCAGCGAAATTTAATCAGCTATAATTTTTAACGACACCACGCTTTTTTTTTGTAAAACGTAAATGAACAAATGGGGGGTTATTGGTTGTGTTTTAACTCTAACGTTATCGTAAAACGATGTAAACACAGTTGTTCAGGATCAACTCCATCGGTGCTGCGGCTAACAGGCTAGCTGGCTGTTAAAGGAAACATTTAAAGGTACCGTTTGACAAGAGGTATCAGTCTCAGGGTGTCTCCAGTCACCTGGCTGCCGCCGAGGTTAAACAGATCAGAGTGAAAGAATAAAACTGCTTGGAAAACAAAGTCAAATATCATCATCTGTCAAGGAGGATGTTGGTGATCCTCTCAATACGTGGACCAGGAAGCGCTGCAAATAAGGACCCGACAACAGAGCGCCCTGAGAAAAGCCTGATCGAAAATTAACCAACGGTGTTTCCAAAGCGCAGAACTCACCTCTGTTAAGGACTTTACTTTACTGTAAATAAAAATAAATTAATGGAGAACAACAACAACAGCAACAATAATACTAAGAAGAAGGAGGCGGAGGAGAAGACCTGACCAACTGGTAAGTTGTTTACTGTATTTTTTAAAGAAAATTAAACATAGTTTTTAAGTTTAAATATGATCCTATTTTAATTAATATTCGGATAAACACGTATAAAGTACTCATCTTTGGATAAAAGCTTGCCGTTTGAAACAAATGAAGCTAAACACTGGGAAAACTACTATAAAATAAAAAATAAGAAATAAATTACAGACTATGGCCAGAGTACTTTATTTTGTTAAGACAATCGAGATATTATTGAAGTGCAGACTTTCAGTTTTATTTCAAGGGGTTTACCAAAAGTTTTATCAATTTTGTAGATTGTACCTCATTTTCAGAAGACCAAAAGTATTTAAGATATTAAAAAATAATTGCTTGTTTGTTTGTTTGCTTTAGTCCACTAACCTTAATTATGGAACACATGGACGTTGCCAAGTAGATGTTCTGCTAACCCTTTACTACTGTCACCTTCCAGTCCTTGTGACACTTTCCGTATTCAGTTTTTAATTTTTTTTGCTGTATGCAGCTGTATGGGTTGCCTGTGAAGGTTCTCAGTCATCCAGGTAATAGTAGTCTAAGGAGCTTGGAAAGAAAAGCCTCTGGACTTCTTTATGTTTCTTCAAGACGTTTCACCTCTCAACTGAGAAGCTTCTTCAGTTCTAAGACCAATTGGTGGAGAGTCCCTTTGAGCTATTATCCATTTGCACTATGAAGCACTGTTCAATGAGTTTGGGAGTATTTGGCTGAATCTGAGCAGAGAATATAGGTCTGTAGACTGTACATTTCATCCTGCTACTTCTATCAGCAGTCACATCATCAGTAACAACTAGTGACCCGGTTCCACTGACAGCCACACAGGCATATGCTGTAATATTATTTCCATTACATTGGATGCGGTATGGTTCAGCTGTTTCTGTGCTTCTTCGTACTTTTCTCTCCCATCATTCAAGTGCAAGTTCTTCTTGGTTTCATCTGTTCAAAGATTTTTTTCTCAGAACTGCACATTTGAGGGTTTTCTGGCAAACTAATCTGTCCTTCTTGTTCCTGAGTGTAATCAGTGTTATTGTAAACCTTCTCTATACATCTCCTAAATGTAGATCTTGACAATGATATGCCTACCTGCTTGAGTGTTCTCAACTTGGTTAGATGTTAAGTTTTTCATCTTAACCATGGATATAATTCTTTTACCGTGCCCTTTAGCGGTCTTGTTTTTTTTTGGGGCCATTTAATGTTGCTGAGCTGCCCAGTGCATTCATACCTTTTAAGAATTTACCAGAATGTTGTTATGCAGTTCCTGTGACATTCAGCCTAAGGATGACCTCCTTTGCTTGCATCTGCATGTCTTTGGACTTCCTACTTAAGAGTTGTCAAATACAAATTCAACATTTGGAATCAGCTCCAGCCTTTTTATTGGCTTCATTTGTCAACAAATGGTGAACACTTGTCAGTTAATTGCCTTCTTACTTTTGAGTGGGGCACTAGCATACAATCGAATGCGACTGTCTTCTTTGAGGGCACAATTCATTTGCTCATGTCTTGGCAGCTGTATCCAGACAAAACTGTCACTAGTTTTCTTTCCAGTCTTTGAAATCTCTCTCTTCTTACCTCTGCTGAGCTTGTTCTGTACTTGAAGGCTCTCTTTAAATTTCTTGATTACGTCTAACTCCAGTTCCTGAAACTTGGAAACATTGTTCTAACTTTGTATATTCACTTGTCCTCATCTGTAGTCCATGCAGAAGACAGACAAAATGACACAGAAGTTATGAAACAGTGCCCCTTTATTTTTTTCCGCACTCACTCAAAAATGCATATTTACATGGCATGCCACATCAAAACAGGAACTGACTATGGACACAATCAATAACACATAGAATCTGCTCTGGGAGTTGAGGGCATGGGAGTTATCCCATGAACAACCAACCGAGGGAAACCAAAAATGAAGCAACACTTAGAATAAGGTCGGCCATACAAAAGAGTTCCTCTTTATTTAGGTTGATTAAAAAGTGACAGATGTCCAGCTGACCTGTACTGAACGTTTTACATTTTTCATGAAGGGCCAACACTGTGGTTAAGTCAGAGATGATGATAGTGTGAACTCTGCAAATAACCACAATGCTGTTGAAATTTAGGATGGAATGCAAGTACAGATGTTCATACATACAGAGGGGGAAAATGTACTATTTTAATTTATTACTGATGAGAACAAGCTGGTCAAATCTGAAGATGTCCATAGACTTTAAAATGCCTAAACAACCTAAATTTTCTAAGATAGGTTCCTTGTTCAAGGTAATAATCCACAAGCGTCATGTTGTCTTTGTCCTCTTGGAGAAAAATGTAAAAAAAAAAATTAAAAAAGGGAGTTGACTCCAGAAGATCCAGAAGAGTAGGAGAGAAGTTAAATACATTAAAAAAAACAAACAAACACACAAACAAACTCCGTATACAAGTTTGTCTGTGAATGCAAAAAGAACAAAAAAAAAAAAAAAACCCCCAAAAAACAAACATAACTGGACAAGGTTTTCTTTTTTCTTTTTCCCGAGAAAGATCCTTTGAGAAAAATGTTGTCTCCGTTTAATCAGTATTTCCTTTGTGTTGGATGAACAGTCTATTTTATCATCATTCAAACACACATCCTTCAGGACATTCTCGCTCTTGCTCATACATACAAACACCCAGTCTCTCACTTTCACTCACACACACACACAAACTCTTGCTTACACATGCAATGTGGGTTCTCGATGAGGTTCTGCCACATCAAATCAGCCCCCTCCTCTTCTTGTAGTCTTCCAGGTTGAGGGACCTGCGGGGAGCGCCGTCCTTCACTGGCAACGCGTTAGAGCTCACAGACAGAGACTTCGCCTCTGCAGACGAAGAGCAAAATTACACAACTTCACTATATCACTGTGATACACACTGGCATTCACCTTGTGCTCCAAGCAAGCAGAACATCTAGGTCATATAGCTTCAACAGTACCACAAAACACACAAGGTTAAAACGAGGGTCTCACCTGCATTGGGAACCTGTAGGTCAATCTTTACATCAAAGTCGTGAACTTTAAACAAGTCTTCCGAGAGGTCAGTGGTTGGCTTCGGGACATCTTTGTCTTTCGGGTTTGTTTGACCCTAAAACAAACAAAGTAAAGATTTCTTCAGGATAAAGAGCTACAGTTCAGGTTAGTACTCATTTCCAGTCCAATCTCTTTTAACAAGACCTCAAAGAAAAATACATTATTTTCTGCTATAGTTTTGCCATATTCTAAAATAATAGTTTTGTTTTCATTCTTTTAAATACGACAGCTTATAATTCATGAATTCACCAAAAAACAAAAAAAACAAAACAAAAAAACAAAACAAAACACTACAGTGCTGAACTCAGTTTAGTCTTTCAAAAAGTTGAGTTTATCTCAAAATGTCTTTCCTTGGATAAAGCCAAACTTCAACACCAGTTTTGGCATAATTTTTATGAGCTATCAGAGAGGGTCCTGCTTACCAGTTTGTTCTTCTCTGGACTTGAATTGTCTGGTGTTGAACCAGAGCCATATTTCTGGTTTAGGTGAGCAAGAATAGCTGCATGGACTGACGGATCTCTGGCCTGCCAAATTAAAAGAATCACAGTGACAGATCAGATCAACGGAAGTAGAAGTAGTGGTAGTTTAGGGACATTTCAGACTGCTGTTATGCTGCGTGCACATAATTAAGCATGTCTTCAGTCTTATTTATAACAATTCAGTCATTTAAACTGTCACCTTCATGATTCAGGTATAAGTGTTTGTGAAAATGAGGCACGTGTTATTTCAGTGTGTTTAAACAAGCACAATTATCCAATCTGATAAATTTATTATAGAATACTTACATTAGACACCATGGTGGGTTTGCACTGTCTTCGTGTGAAAGGATCCATTTGTTGGTTTTTGGCATTTTGTCCTTCAGCCTGTTGGAAAAAAATTAATAATATAAAAATGAATAAACTAAAAATTAGTATATAGAAACCCGCACTATCAAGGTGATGTATAATCATGAAAGCTGCATTAAAATTCATAGGTATGTTATTTTTACTACACATGCAATAGGACGTGACGGTTTTAAGCCTCTGCAGGTTGTCTTGGACATACAGGTGCTATAGTATAAAACTCTTAGGCTGGCAGATGCCTGAAGTGAACCACAGTGATACTGAACACGGTCATAGTAAAGCAGCACCAGATTAAGAAAACACCTGACATGAGGAAGCACTTTGAGGAAGATTATGAATGTACCTTTTTTATAAAATGCTGCAAAAACAGACTCCAAGTGTAAGAAAACAGACTTTATAGCCTGATGCTTGAGTCATTTATGGTTTTCCTATCCATAGATGTATTAATATGGTGTTATGCTGTCAATATTTTAGCATAAAGTTATGAATAATGAGTAATTGCATTATGTAATATAGCTTTTTTTTTTTTTTTTTTAGCTCATCTAAGGTTGTGATGACTGTCTATGGTGCTGTTTAAGAAGGTGAACACTTACCACAAGAGCTTTCTCAGATTCAACAATGTTCCAGCTTCTGTTCCTCTGATTAATGTAGCTGGGTGGCAAAAGAACAGTTTAAGGTCTTTACAGAGTAATGATAAAGGACTGTATTTACATATCACAAAAAGTTTTTTTAAACATAATACCTGGCACTACCAACAAAACACAATTTAGCTGTTTTTCTGTAGTTTCCAATAACTTTATTTAACATTAGGTTTACTAAAACCAGTGTTTTAAACTATGTATTTTAATTCAGGAACTTTGGATAAGCAGTTTTATTAAACAGTAAAATGTTTATAAGTGTAGATTGTGTACCTAATAGCAGAGATGTTCTTGGTCCTTTGTCTGTCGAGGGCTTCTGCCCTTTCCTCAAGCTCATTCAGTTCATCCTGGATCACTTTCACTCGTTCACCATCTCCACTTTCCTCTGCCATGGCCTTCAAACCAAAAGAGAAAAAGAAATGAAAAGGTAAGCCTGATTAGCCTTTGTCTCTCATCAAAGTTCAGTTCAATGACATTTGCTGTCAGTGTCCATGTTTTGTTGGTACAGATTTACAGGTTATCAGGGTGACATTTAAAGGGATACGATAATTCCACCTTAACTTGGAGTTTAAAAAAAAAAAAATCTGGTTTTCTTTTACCTTATCTTTGAGTAACTGCGTTTTCTTCATGGCATAATTTGGTGGTGCTTTCCGGAATCTGTCCTTTTCTTTTACAATCTGCAGAGAGTTTAGACAAAATTTTTTATGATCGCTCATAATTAATGACGTCAGAAAAAAGAATGAAGACCTAGTAAAAAAAACAACAACAAAAAAACGACTTACATCCTCAATGTCTTTATCATTGAACTTGTAGTTGAGAGCTTCTTTGATGGATTGCTCCTTCTTGGTGATTTCATCCAGAGTTGGTACTTGCATTCCAGCAGCAATCATCTGAGAAAAATCGATGAAACACATTTCAGCATCACTTTATCGATTATATATTTAGGACTGTTTAAACATTCTTCTTTTTTAAAAATCACCTACCGCCTCTTTCCACTTCATGAATTCACTTTCTGTGAACTCTTGATTTGATACAAACTCAAGCCTGAAAACCCGTGTGTCACCACCATGCCTGTAGATGATTTACAACATTAAGAGTTGTGTTTTTGGAAACCAGGACAACTAAATGATCCATGTATCCATGACAGTATGCCTACCTTAACTGTAATCCCTTGTTTGTTCGTGTTGATCCAAGCTGGTAAACCTTCGCCGTCTCTACTACATCAACAATTTCAGCAACCTTTCAACAACAAGGGAACAAGAAACTCAAACATAAGTAAAAATACTTCCAAAATAAATAAATAAACCTTACAATAATATATTGGTGGTAGAGGAGATGTAACGAGAATATAAGCTCACCCTATAAACTGGTTTACTGCTGCTGTTCCCGATTCCTATCCTTACAAAGCAGCCAGTCACAGTCTTAGCAAAGAAGGGCATGTGGCACCAGCGCTCCAGCTTGTGTCTGGACAGGCGGATCCTGTTGAGTTCATCTGGCAGGGAAACGGGCTGTGACTTTGGTGGAGTCTCCTCTTTTCTGGTAGCAGAACACAGTTTAAAAAGTTACTCAGAATCAAGAGAAAAGCATCAAACTTGACCATTGCTCTTGTGATGGCACTGTGGTGAATGCACTGGTTGATACACTTACTCGTCTTCATCGTAAGATGATGAACGGGAGCTGCGATCGCTTTTGACAGATGACTTGTCATCATCCTCCTCCTCTTCTTCCTCATCGTCAGAGTAAACCTCACTCGTCTTCAGCGGCTGACGCTTAGCCAGCAACTCCGCTGTTAAGAGACGACACGTCAGCGTTTGAAAGACAATCAGATTGGCACAACAACCTGTCACAAAGGAGTACAAGGCATGCCAACCTGTTTTATTTTTCTTCTTCTCTCGTTCAGCCTTTAGTTCTTCCATAGCCTGGGATTTTTTGTCAAGTTTTTCATCACGCTTGGATCGTCTTTCCTTGTTGTGGGACATGACCTGTAGACATGAGCACTTAGAGGTTAGAATTAGAAATATGATAAAGACAACGTGTAATGCCACTCCTTCTCATACCAGGCAGAAATGAGAAGCAAAAGAGGAATCTGATTTCACTTAAATTACTGAGTGAAAATAAAACTTCAGTTCAAGCTCCTATTTAGGCAAGACTATCAATTATTGATAGAGGCTTCATTAATCCTACACTGGGGAAAATCAGTTGAATTAGACACCCTAAAGTATTATAGAAGTGTAATTTGTACTATATACAGATTACTACTATATACAGTAAAAGGCACTAAAAGACGTCACAGAGATTTTTTTGTTGTTGTATATATTATAAAGTGCAGTGGGAGTACTAATATACTCCCACTGCACTAAAAACATATTGCTAAAACAATATGTTTTAGCAGGTACTGATACACACTGTTGTATAGTATGTAGAGCAGGGCGATATGGCCAAAAATATTTCGCACGATTGAGTGGAAAAGTGTTAGCATTCATCCTGCAGCTTCACTGTGTTTATGTTATGCTAACATAGCTGTGTCGCTAGCGATCACGTAGCACATCATTATATACCAGCTAGCTCACCTTCAGTAACCCTACAAACGTCACTGCTGTTTAGTTTTGTCTTTATTTATGTTGGAAGTGATAGCAGAGCTGTACGTTTGAATTTTTTCAGAAATCTCTCAGTCAGAACATGCTATGTCATAGGGCTGTGCAATATGACCAAAATCTCATATGCCGATATAAGAATTCTATCGTCCGATAACGATATAAATCACAAAAATTTAACATTTTCTGTAAATTCTGTGAATCTCGGGCAGCTCGACTTGCGTGAAGTGTTTCCAGCTGCGCGTCCTTCAACCGGAGTCGAGTGTTTTAACCAATGCATGAAACTATACATTTTTAGACATAAGTTGTAACGGCCGCCGTTTTCTTTGTATTTATTACACGGCGTGCTGCGGGTTGCCTGTTCTAACGTTTGAGTCTAAGGTTTATTTTTGAGCACCTGGCGGCTCTTTTTTAATTCTCATCCATAAATAATCTGCTCTTTCACGTGATTCAATTTATTTTGAAAAGTCTCAACAGGATCTTGAGCTTTATTGTGAAAGGTTTATGTGGAACATAAACAAGCGGAGATGCGAAGGTGTTACTGTCATTGTTGCTAACGACAACGCATAAAAACAGGCGCTTGTCCGTACGTAGTGTGGTTATATTACATATAAGAGAAAGAGAGAACTTAAGAAATTAATATAACCACTACAGTGACCATCAGAACGATGAAAAAATATTGCCGTAAATCGGTTTATTTTGCGACACCACGAAACAAACGATAGCATAAAATGAAACGATTGACGTTTTTATATTGTCATCCGATATATATCGTTATATGAACAGCCCCACTATGTCATGCTTAGGTAACTAGTGAAACTAGCGAGCTGACCTCCGCTAACTTCCTGCTAACGTCTAACTCTCTTAAATGTAATAAATTCTGTTTTCATGGATGCCTGGATGTTAAACTTAATTGTTACACCTGGTAAAGCAGCAGTGCTGATCATTTTATTAAGATGAAAGAATTTAGACAGTTTTTAACTCTCAGTGATGCTGCAGTGTTCGTTTGA
Source organism: Rhamphochromis sp. 'chilingali' (assembly GCF_963969265.1). Classification (NCBI taxonomy): domain Eukaryota; kingdom Metazoa; phylum Chordata; class Actinopteri; order Cichliformes; family Cichlidae; genus Rhamphochromis; species Rhamphochromis sp. 'chilingali'. Next base: position 18,482,547 of record NC_137949.1, on the reverse strand, counting down.
CTTTGGGACCTGAAGAGGACGGAGTTTTGGTCCCAGATTACTCCCAGATTTACGAGCACCTTAGTCCGACAAATACAGCAATAACAACAGCCCGCTTGCATGTTGTACAAAACAATGTGCTTTGGTGGGTATCTGACAGACAAACACTAAACCAGTTCCACATCACTGAAGTTGCAACATTTTTACAAACCAATTCTGTTTCATCCGTTTCACTCAACGATCCGCTTTCCCTCCCCTTCTCATTCTCAGTTGCCGCCATGCTTTTTCGGCCATGTGCGTATGAAAACAAAGGCACTGTGCATGCGCGTTTTACCCATTTTCTATCGCGATATTTTATTTTCTTATCGTTGCCCAACATTGTACCGGTATTACCGTGAACAGTATAATATGGCCCAGCCCTAATAGTGTGTCTAATATTGTTTTAGATGTGTGTGAAACTAGACTCACCACTTGTGTATCTTGAACCTGAGATTGCTTCCTTTTTTCTTGCTCTTCTTCCTGCTTTTTCTTCTTCTCCTCCTTCTCCTTCTTCTTTGCTGTCTTTAGTTTCTTCTTGATTTCAAACCTTTGAAAACAAGCAGAATCCTGAGTGAATAAACTGTGAGCTCACGTCATAACTTAAAAATGCCACGTTTTTGCATTTTTTGGCAAATTTGTTGAAGTAAAATAGGAGTGCTCTAGTGTATTTTAACAAATAACTATCTTGTAGGATTTTTTTTAACAACTAAGAAAAAGTTATTTATGCCAAGTACAACTTTTTTTAACGATTTTTATTCCCCACTCACCGTCTCTTTAGCACCTCTCTTTTCTCAATTCTGTTGAACAGCTCTTGTTCTCTCTCCTTTTCTGTCATCTGCTCAAGTCGAGCTCTGTCCTCAGCATCACCCATCAAGTCATCATCATAACCATCCCTGAACACCTCGTCCTCAGAGGAATCCGAGTCAGAGCTGGAGGACGAACTGTTGCTCTCTGAATCAGACACCTCGCCTAAAAAATTTCAAGGAACCAGAGACAGGGAACACAAAAAAAAAAAAAAAAGCTGTTTTCAAATCAATTACAAAACAAAAAGGTAGACACGTCATCAGAGAGATTTTAATTCTAAGATATCTGACTTTTGTCTACGAAATGTGTCATAAACAGCTTTTATAAGCAGAATTTGGAAGGGAAGCTTTTAACTATGAAGCAGTTCTAAATCCTTTTAACATTGCCAATGTAATTAGGTCCCAAAAAAAGTAAATAAATAAGTGTAAATGGCTTAGTGAAGTTGTACTGTAGGCTTTTCCTCACTCAATGTAGACAGTTTCATGTTAGTGGATTACCAAAACTGAATTGGATTTGTGAACAACCACAAATTCCCAGGAGAATTTTTTTCCAGGTTTTTCTTAATGCTGTCAGCCAGTTCACACCAGGACAATGTGACAAAAATAAACAACAGCTTAGATGCTTTGCTGTGAGACACCTGAGATAAACAGGATGAGTGAGTGAGTCATGTAATCCTAACCTCTTGAAAAACCTGTGGATGCAGCACTCTAGTGATGTATAATCTACAGTTCGTAATATGTCTGGATGTCCCGCTCTACACTTCATGGAACATGTTTTGAACATGTTTTGAACATGAGAACGCGTGCAAGTCTGTTTTGCTCACCAGTTTAGTAGCATTTCAAGGATACTAAACTTATGAATAGATGTGTGACTTAATAATAACTTAATCTTAATAATAGATTAAAAAAAAAAAAAAAAGGCTGCAAAGAAGCCTTATTTGAGAGCAGGGAAAATCTTTTTCAATGTGAACACTGAATTAAGAAACCCACCTTCCTCCGGTGCAGAGCTTTCAGCTGAGCTGTCCCCATCTGAGCTACCAGACGCTGTCGCTTTATTAACCTTCTTCTTTGTAGCGTTCTTCTTTTCAGACCCTTTGCCCTGCTTAACCTTCTTTTTGCCTTTGGTGCCACCGACCGTCCACTACACAAAAGGAATGAAAATGTAACTTTTGATTATATAATTGACAGAGAATTGAGGTTTAGTCTCCTGTGCCTCACATGTCCAAAACTGTAAGGTCTTTTAGAGTAAATACTAATAGTGCTATACCTCGTCATCACTGTCAGATGTCTCAGAGTCTGTGGAAGCTGCTGCTTTGCCAACAGGTTCTTCTTGCTCACCCGAATCAACCCTTTTCCTCTTTGCCAAAGACAGCAGCTCCTGAAAGTGACAAAACAGCGATGTGGTTCACCTACAGTGAGGGAAATAATTATTTGATGCCCTACTGAATTTGTAAGTTTGCTCACTTACAAAGAACTGAACAGTCTTTAATTTTGTTCCACTTTAATGAAGAGACAGAATATCAATCAAAACATCCAGAAACAACACATTACATAAAAGTTATAAATTGATTTGCATGTCACTGAGTGAAATTGACTTGTTTGATTGACTAAAGCCCAGCCAGAATTAAGGCTCCACAGGTTAGTACTCCTGCCTACAGAATCAATTTCTTCCATTCTGATCTCATGACCACCATAAGTAAGACCAAAGAGCTGTCAAAGGATGTCAGATATAAGATTGTACACCTGCACAAGGCTTGAATGGACTACAAGACCAGCAGCAAGAAGCTTAGTGAGAAGGTGACAACTGTTGGTGCAATTATTTTGATCTGAAGACAGTTGGGACCACAGTCAGTAAAACACCATTCGTAACACATTACACATAATGAACTGAAACCTTTCAGTGTCCACAAGGTCCCCCTGCTCAAGAAGGCACATGTACAGGCCTGTCTTACGTTTGCCATTGAACATCTAAATCACACGTGTCAAAGTCAAGGCCCATCAAGTATGGATGTACTATTATTGTTATTCATGGCCCGGCGATATGAGGCGCTAATAATATACAAACTACATATCCCATAATGCAGCGCTGCAGCCTCCTTGCTGAACGCTAGGCTAACTGGGAACATTCCAGCGTCAATCAAGTCAAACTTCTGTTATTGCGAAGCTAGCCGCTCACAATGGTGGAGAGAAAAGTTGATTCTGAAAGCAGAGCCTTTCAGCGCCAGTGGGTGACTGAATATATGTTTACAGACATTGCTGGTAAACCCGTGTGTCTTATTACTGGAGCTAATGTGGCTGTAATTAAGGAATTTAATTTAAGATGGCACTACAAGACAAAACGTCAGGATAAGTTGAAAAACCTAAATGCAGAGCAGAAACTACAGAAAGTAGAAGAGCTAAAGAAGAATCTGACATTTCAGCAGACGTTTTTCACCAGAGCAAAATCAAAGTGAAGCTGTTGTGAAAGCAAGTTTTATTGTAGCAGAGGAGATAGCCAAATCAGCCCGGTACCACTCTGAAAAGCTGCATGATGAAGGTGTGCGGCGTCTTGTGTCCAGACAAAACGCAGATTTTGGCAAATGTGAGCCTGAGGAGAAATACGATTGCTGATCGGGTTTGGCCACTGATTTAAGAACACAGTTAGAAGCAAAAACTTTATTGCATACTCTCCTGCTGTAGATGAAAGTACAGACATGATGGACATTGCACAGCTGGTCATCTTCATCCGTGGAGAGGAAATATTGAACATTAAATCGATGCACGGGACGACGACAGAAAAAGACATTTTTTAAAAGGTATGTCAAAGTGTAACCGACATGAAACTGCCCTGGGACAAACTTGATGGACTTACAACAGATGGAGCGCCGGTGTTGTGCGGTGAAAAAAGCGGACTAGTCAGCAGGATGTGAGTAAAGATGCAGGAGGAGAACTGTACCGGTGAGTTATCAGCATATCACTGCATCGTACACCAGGAAAGGCTGTGTGGTAAAGTCCTAAAAATGGAGCATGTAATGATCACTGTAACGCAAACCGTAAATTTCATCTGAGCAAAAAGTTTAAATCACCGTCAATTTCAGTCTTTATGTGGGAAATAGATTCAGAGTTTGCCGACATTCCTTATCACACAGAGGTCCGTTGGCTGAGTTGGGATAAAAATGCTCAATAGAGTTTTTGAGCTCAGCAAGGAAATCTGTCAGTTCATGGACATGGCATGTATGATGCGGTGAAGGCATTTCAAGTGAAGCTGCCACAAATGCACCAGTGCAACCTGCCTCACTTTCCCTGTTGCCAAGTAATGTTGAACCAAGTCAGCGGACTTTGCTGAACTGCACCTGTGCAGATTCAGATGGAGCTGCAGTGTAATGATACACTCAAGGCAAAGGACGACACTGAATGGCCCACACAGTTTATTAGTTCCATTCCTGAAGCAATGCCCAGCTCCGTCTATATGCGTCTCGAACCTTGCGTATGCTTTCATTTATTTTTTCGGGGGTTTTTGGCAGCATGTTCATATTTCTAACTTGCATAATTTTGACAGGATATATTTTTATTTTATTTAAAGTTAAAGTTTATTTTTTTAAGTTTATTTAATCTGGAATAATATTCCTGTCTGTTTTTATTCATATTTATGTTTAAAAAAACATTGTTTTAGTGTGTTCAATAAATGTTTATCTTGTTTGGCCCGCGACCTAAAGTGTGCCTTGAGTTTTGGCCCCTGTGCAATTGAGTTTGACACCCCTGATCTAAATGATTCACAGGTTTGGTGAGAAAGTGCTGTAGTCAGACAAAACCAAAAATCAAGTTCTTTGTCATCAACTCAACCTGACGTGGTTAGAGTAAGACAAATGCCAAGTATGATCCAAAAAACACCTTGCCCACAGCCAAGCACAGAGGTAGAAACATTACGCTTTGGGGCTGTTTTTCTACTAAGGGTAAAGAACATCACTACATTGAAGAGTCAAGTACCAGAAGATTTTCTGGTATGTGAAGAGTTTTAGATAAGAGACCCTTTCCGTCAGGCAGAACACTCCGGAGAGGTCGTGGATGGGTCTTCCAGCATGACAATGGACAAAAGCATACCACCAAGGGATCAGGAGTGGCTAAAGAAGCAGCAGATTAAGATAATGCAGTGACCTAGCCAGTCTGAAAAGTGTGAAGGGAGCTGAAGCTTTGAGTTGCCAAGCAGCAGCCAAGAAAATTAAAGAACTTCTTTATAAATGAGCAAACATAAAAATTCAGCAACGGGGTCAAAAAAAAATTATTTACCCATACTGCAGTACAAATGGACAGAACTTCTCAAGCCACTTGAACTGAAATTCATATAGTGGGACAAAGTCAGCAGAAGTAGAACACTTTAAATTTAATGATCAAACCCATGGAAAGCTTCTCTTTCTTATTATTTAGCAGCAATCTGTTTCCCAGAAGTAAAATTACATGTGCCTTGTATTTCTCAAAACACCTTCTGATACTAGTTTGATGATTAACTTGCCTCATTAATGCGGTTATTCAAGACAACTACTCAAACAGACCTGATAACACACAAAAAGAAAGTGAACCTGCATACTCCACTACTATAAAATGTAGAAAAAGAAAAACAAAACTATGCTCTCTCTCTCTCTCTCACTTGAGAGCTTTCATTAAATATAATTTCTTTCCCTGTGACATAATATAATGCAGGGAGGATCAAGTCGGGACACTGGTCAAAGATGGTTTCTCTCGTGAAGTTCACAATAGCAGCTTGCTTGTTTAACAAAGACTCCATTTGGTTTATTCAAGGTTACCGATTGTATAGAGCAGCAAAGAATGTAAAGCCTGACAAAACTGCTATATTCTCACATGGATGAAGCAAGACATGTGGTATTTGTACTAAAGAGCAAGCAGCGTGGAGAACATTCGCAATTCAGCTTAGAAAAACAACCGCATTTTCATATACAGCTCCTGCAGTTAATGTTAAGATTCACAGCCACATGCCTGTGAAAACAACCTGTTATACTATAGCTCCTCCAAAACACTGAGGGCATCTCTTTAGCTTTACATGCATTTATTAACCATTGCTCCATATCATTAACAAGTCCTCTCAGTCTTGCAGTTTCTACTTTTTACCTGTACCCAAAGAAAGCCATGTACATCTGCAGTTATTGTCCTCAATAATTTGGCCAAACACATATCCATTAACTCTGAGTCTGCTTCTATTGGAGGTCTCTTCTTGTTACAAAGGAGCTTTCCTCACCGCTGTCTTGAAATGTTTGCTTTGGGGCTAATTTGAGGGTTCATCTCTATGTTAAAAAGATCTAGAAATTCAATTTGTAAAAAAAAAAATCAAAAACCTTAACTTAAATTTAGCTAATTTAAATTTTCCAATGACCTGACTTATTTGGGTTCGGAAACTGCTGGCTCTTCCAATGAAAACTCAAATTCAATCTTTGGGAGACTCAAACCAAGTTTCTTCAGCAGCGATTATACTCATTGTGAATTTTGCTTGAGTGTTTAAGGTCCATGGCGAAACTTTTAATATCCACACTGAAGTGCTCAGAAAAGGAGTTCCAGGAACCAATCTCAAAATAGCATTGCAGGAAGAACCAGCGCAGAGACTGGACATGAGAAGAACGGCGCCTTGGCTACAAAATAAGGTTGGTGAATTAGAGGCTTATTAAAATGCCTTCTCCTACATGCATGTTCTGGCTGTCATCTTTGACACATTGTGCCACGGATTCACAGACGTCTTACACATCCATTTTCTAGTGCAATTACAAAACAAATTTGGTTATTCAGACCATGAGGGTACTATTGAGAAATACCAACAACACTATCATGCTGTAAACATGAATTGATGCATGTTGCTCAGATTAATGTCAGGCTTAAACAGCAGCAGCGTTGTCGTCTTTCTCACAAACTGTGTAAACAGGCATGCATGACAATGAGTAACTATGGTTACAGTGTGACGCTGTGAAGCTCATGATTGCCAAGAAAAGATCTTAAATTATTATGCATACGCAAAATCAAGTATGAACCTCAGTGCTTACGTTTAAGTAATATGGATATATACTCTGTGGGTGGCTGTAGCTCAGGAGGTAATCACAGGGTTGGTAGTTCAATCCCTAGCTGTTCCAGTCTGCATGATAATATCATTAGGCAAGATACTAACCCCGGCTTGCTCTCAGATATATCCATCGGAGTGTGAACGCTAGATAGGAAGCACTTAACCATAGAAAAGGTCCTTTTATGAATAGGTCAATGAGACAAGATGTATAAAGCGCTTTGAGTCCTCAGAATAAAATAGTGCTATACAAAAAACAGTCAATTTACTATGTAGCATAGATTACCTTTTCAAACATAATATTATTGACACAAAACTATATACTGTGTGAATAATCATATTTTAGAAGGAAACAATTAACCATCTGTGTGCATTTTATGTAACTTACCCTATAAACATTTGTTGTGCTATTCAGAGCTATGCATGTCTATTTATTCAAAGTGTGCCATAATAAGAAGAATATTTGAGTCTGATTAGTGCATACTGATTCTTTTTATATCCTGGACAGGAGGAGAACTGATTGCGTACTTAAAAAAGAAAGGCAGGCTAACACACTTGATTGCAACTGTTACAGAGTATGATGTTTTACTATAATGTCTAATTAACAACTTTAAAAAGTTGCTGTTATCAAGTGAAAATCCAAAATATTTCTGGGTCCTTTTAATCACCCAAAGTTTCAAGACCCGAGCAATGCCTCTGGTAACATTCGACACCTCATTCCTCAAATTTAAGGCTCACCACAGTGGATCATCTGCCTTGAGCTCACACCATCCCTAGAATACCTGCATGTACTCCTTTACTACATCCATGAACTACATCTGTGGCTTCTATTTTTCTCCTGCCTCACAGATCCATATTCAACACCTTTTTTTCCAATATATCCACTATCCCTCATCTGCATATTTCCAAACCATCTCTAACCGTCTCCAAACTGCTCAATCTGAATTGTCCCTTTGATGTACCCCCCCTTAAATCTTGGCATTTTCTGATCACTCCCACTGATCAGTGATCATCTCTACCTACTCTACCCTGTCTGCACTCTCTTTTTCACCTCTCTTGTCTGTTGCTTTGGATGGTTAACATCAGGTATTTAAATGCATGTATCTTCACTACCTCCTTGCAGCTTTAGTTACACCTGTTTCCCTCTCGTTCACATACGTTTTCTGTTTTGGTTCTACTGACTTTTATTCCTCATCTCTCCAGATTTACTTCCATCTGCTCCCAGCTCTCAATACAGATCACTATGTCATCTGCAAACATCTTAGTCCATGGAGACTCCTGCCTGATCTCACCTGTCAACCTGTCCATCAACACTGAGAAGAAGAAGGGGCTCAGAGCAGATCTTTCAATGTAATCCCATCCCCACCTTAAACCCTTTCTCTTACCACACACCTCACTACTGTCTGTGTCCTTATACATTATCCTGCACCAGCCTCACCTGACTTCCTCATGCAGCACCACAGATCCTCTCATGGCACCCTATCACACGCTTTCTCGAAATCCACAAAGACCGTGCAACTACTGAAGATAACTATATTAATCCGCACTTGGTCAAAAAACACGCACGATCAAACCTACTGACGGTTTGAGCAACCAAAGAAGCTCGTCTTACTGACCCAGTCTGATCTTCTGTGGTCACAGTTTCTGTTTTCTCGGGGGGGGGGGGAACAAACGGGTCAAATACACGTGAGTTTACAGGTGATGTAAACAGCGTTGGCAGCTCTTCAGACTGACATGTTTCTCTGCCAGCTCCAGTTTGACAACAACACCACCGAAATAGAACTTCGTCTCATGACGTCATGCAGGAGATAATGTTCTGACTAAAGCAAACGCGACTCCAGAACGATTTCACTTTATCAAAAAACAAACAAACAACACACTCCATTCCAGTTTAGTCTGAACGCTAACGCACCAATTATTCAACAGAGCACAGCTGCAGTCACGCAGCTTACGGCTCGAAACCAGTCAAAGGCCCACGGCGCGGCATTTTCATGGCTACTTAATACTGCATGATTGCAAGCGTTGGGTACCTTTCATAACTTAACGAGCTGGCTCTGTTCAAACTCAAACACTTTCCATTTTATCCAGTACCAACCCGTAAACGCTTAGTAGAAACCTAGCTCCGTGTTAAGATTTGAGTGTTTTATCACAAAGGAAACAGCGGTTGTAAATAAAATAGGCCCACTCAACGCAATCAGCTAGCACACATTAGCGTCAGCCTGAAACTGTTGTCAACTTCAGAATCCACCGGTGGGGAAAAGGGTAAAAATAACACCTACCTGATCTAAATTATCGTCACTAGCGCTGTCTTCGGAGTCAGAGTCAATAACGACTCGACCTTTCCGCTTCTTTACATTCACCATGATTAGCTGCAGAGCTAACCCACTAGCTACCACTGTGTCGTCTAATGTAATGTTCTCTACGATAGCTGTCGCTGCTACCTGGCTAACTCCGGAGTCGATCACACAAAGGCGGCACTGCGCATGCGCGCCTGTATTACCAGCTTGATTGACGAAAACATGTTTAAGTGAGATATAACAAAAATTTCTGTTCTTGGTCCCTGTGTATTAAATACGAAGATTCAACCAAAGAACATACCGCAGAAACGGAACCGCTGGATATAAGAGCATATACAGTTAGCAGAGAGAGGAACCATATATGAGTACAGGAGTCAGGACAGTAATCTTTGATGCACGGAAGCTGTGTTGAGTGATTACCTTGTGGCTCATTCAGTGACATTTCTGGTCGAAGGTTTGCTGAAGGAATTTCAGTCGTGTTGGTTTACCTATTTTTACTAGGACAGCGTACACCGGCAGTCTATATATTCTTTTGTACCTCATAGCATAGTGTATGATGAAACCTAACCCAAACAAGCCCTGATGTATCTACGAGACATTTGCTTCTACATCGTGGTCAAGGTAAATGTAAACAGTTTACACTGTGTTAAGTTATTAACTGTAGTTTACGTCATGTAATTCTTTCCACGAAGTAAACAGTTTCAATCATTCCAGTATGGTTAAGCTTTTGATTAATTTGTGTGTTTAGACAAATATAATTCGAAATGTATCTGACAGTCATTCTAAACGAATAGCACGCAATCAATTTTAATTCTAAGGACTTAGAGGTAACAGTCTTTATTCACCAACTGTGTAGACAGAAAAAAGTAAGTAAACCTCCTCATGACCTCTCCCGAAACAACCTGGAGTCAGGTGATCGAATTAAGAAGTGAGAGTGGGAGTGTGATTATAGAAATGCCCCTCCCTATTCTAGTAAGTGTCTTGGGTTGAATTTCTCTGTCTTTAATGTTTTCCCTGTTGTGAATAATTTTTCGCGTTGTAAAACCCTTCCAGAAACCTCTTTATGATCTTTGCTAATGTCATTTTTCATCAGCATTGTGTTTACACACATGTGAATGCTCCAGACCAGCAAACTGCCAAAACTTCTGCTCACACTTGCCGATATGTGAGCAAGTGTGAAAATGGGATTATACGTAAAGAAAACCCATGAACACATAATTCAAACAAGAAACCTTTCATTTTTCTACATAAATATAGTTGTTTGAAGTGGGACATTTTAAATGCCCTCTATTGGATAATTATACAAAACGATATAAATATTGTTTTAAGTGTGTCAGGCCATTATTTTGTTTTTGAGAAACATATTCTTATTTATATTCATTTTGACTCTGTTACTCTGTTTTGTATCTCAGCAGTGAAACCTGCAGATCAGCGTTGAAATGTCCCTGCCGAGGATCACACACCTCCCTTCTGGGAGGCTGCTGAGCACAATCCTCCACCACCAGCCGCTTCTCCCCTCCATCATTCCTCTCACTGTGCCCAAAAGAGCTGTGATCCAGGGTGAATACAGACGACCTGGCCAGCCCAAAAAGACCAAGTTTGCCTGGCAAAAGATTAACTTTAATTTCTCAAAAGGTTTGGAGGGGATAAAGAAACATTTCACACTCCTAAAAAAGGAGTTTACCGACCGCTGGGTTGGCCCTGAGGGTAAACCGATTGTTGAGCACATGCTGGAGCAGAACAGAGTTGTATGGGAGTTCAGAGGTCCAGAGAGCCTGAGGGAGTGGACGGTGTCCTCTGATCGTGAGATTGGAGGCCATAGTGAAGCTTACCTGAAGCTGGGAAGGAACAATAATACCTGTTTTCTGTACGGGACACTGAGCTCTACTCCCCCACGAGATGGAGAAACACGCTACAGTGGATACTGCACTATGCGCTCAAAGCAGCCTCTGGTTAGTGTTAACTGCTGGATACCATGTTTTTGTTGAATTCAGTAGCGCAGAGAGAGATTAGTCTCCCTCCCGTGATTACTTTTCATTTAGAACATAATATAGGATGGATGCAGAGGGGAGGAGGGGGTTCCCCCATTGCAGTTTATCAATGAAAGTTTACGTAAATGCCAATTTCCAAGTCTTTTGTGTCTTCTAGGCTTCCTTTGATAGAAAAAAACACCATGATTGGAGCAGTTTTAACACTCTGCAATTACGTGTACGTGGTGATGGTCGCCCATGGATGATTAACGTCTCAGCAGAAACATACTTCTCTCACCAGAAGGATGACATATACTGTTATTTCCTATATACCAGAGGAGGGCCCTACTGGCAGGATGTTAAGGTGAAGTTTGTTTTTTTTTTTTTTAAAGTAAAATTATTTAATAAATCTATATAGGTCTGTTTAAGAGGCATGATAGTATCAAATACGTTGATCAGCCTGACTTCAAATGCTCTTCTGCAGATACCTTTCTCCAAGTTCTTCCTTACACATCGAGGGAGGGTACAAGATGACCAGCATCCTGTCTGGCTGGACAAGGTAGTGCAAAGAAAAATTCCCTCACAAAGTGATGATAAAACTGATGTATCATTACCCTAATCCCTTTTTAGCTTGTGGCCTTCACATTGTTTTTCATATTTGTATTTACAGGTTAACACCATTGGGTTTACTTTGGGAGACAAAGCTGATGGCCCATTCCAGCTTGAAATTGATTTCATTGGTGTTTGCAAAGATTATGCACACACAGAGGAGTTTGCCTATGAAGCATACAAGAGGAACCCAGAAGTCTAAGAACGGTTAATGCTGCAGTCAGACTGTTGGGAAAAATTTGAACTTATATTGACACCATTTCTGTAATGTCATTATAGATTTCAAACTATTAATATTAATGACTTGTGCAGACCGTTTATTATTAAATTATGTATTAAATACCACAATAGAACAAATATAAAAAGACAAGATCTTGGGTCTTATGAGTGCCTCAATTCTAGCAAAGTAATAAAGCAAATGAAATTTTTAATTAGTAGTTTCAAAATGCAGCAAAACAGGACAGACTTATATCACATCAAAATATCCTTTTAAAAAAAGGTATTAGCGTTTGAGCTAAAAGTATTTAAAAGAAATGCAGGATTTGAACCTCAAAGACGCTGGACAGTATATGTAAGCTTCTACTACTTTTCTATAGGGGCTACAAAATGCTGAAACTGAAGCTGCAGACAATGAAATATTTACACTTCAACAGGGTTTACAAACGGCCCCAAGCAGGCACAATATTTTATGCCATGACAAGGCCTCTTCTTGCCCCAAGCATACTTTCTTTCTTCTGCTTCCGATCTTGTATCTGCTTTGCTCTCCTGCCCTGCCTAAAATAAGAATAAAGATATTCAGAGATGTGGCATGAGCCAACTGCAATGGGAGAATTTTCAGCATCAATTAAAAACCTACCTTGACTGGACTTTGTGCTGTTTGTAAGCTTCCTGGTGCGGATTTGAGACAGACTTGTTCATGGCCGTGTTTTCTTTGACATCTTCAAATGGCTTCAGTTTACCTATGTATAAAATAAATAACTCAATGCTACATCTTGTCCAATCAAATGGTGTTTCACACGAACAGGGAAAATGAGAACATTTTTATACCTTTATGAGGCTTGTAGGTGAGGGGACGTGACAGACTCGCCTTCAGATCAAAGCTGGGTTTCTTGTTTGTGCCAGGCGTTGTTGAAGTGCTTGTGTTGCCAGTGAAAACAAATGGTCCTTTCAGAGGGGGGGGAAAAAAAAACCAAAACATAATCATCTACTTTTTAGAAACATACTTCAAATATATCATTCCAAGGGTTGAAAGGCCAAAGTACCTGGAGTTTTTGTTGCAGAGAACGATGCCGTTTTGACACTGCTGGGCTTTAATCCATTGGCAGTCGGTTTCTGCGGGGTGCTGGAAGCCACGCAGGGTGACATGCGTGCAGGTGTCTTCACCAGTGACCTTTTATATTCATTGTCATGAGTAGCTTCTGAGAACCTGTATGTAGACAGTTCTCATTAAAGCATTAGATTTAATACAAAACTTAAATTTGAATGTTTCCACTTTGCAATACCACTTAAAGTTTATTTTGGAATATCCACTCTTGAATTCAGGTTTATCCTTTAGAATGAACCATTATTTAACAAGTGTTTGCAAACAGAGACTGCATCGCTAAGTCATAAGTTTTATACACCTGTGCGAAAGTGATTGATAACTAATGAGAAGATTAACCCCTTAGCAGTCCTACAAATTTTGCCTAAAATTTGTGAAAAAGGCATATCCAAAATAAATTGCATGCTGCTCTTGAACCATTTGGAGTATATGCATGGTTTTGGTCTCTTTTGAAAGGAGACAATCTGTAGTTTGTTCCTGAGGTGTCAGAATCACTTTATGTCATACTGCTATTGAGTAATAGAACTTTGAACACACTAAAAAAGAGAGAAAAAAAAAATCCGCCCAAGTTTTTTTTTGTAAGGAATGCATGCAGATGCCTACCTTGTGAGGTATTAGCTGGAAAACACAACAGGATCAAAGCATGAAGCCTTACCAAGCCACAATTCAAATTTGATAACAATATCTTAGAAAATGAGTGTTCTATGCAAGTTTATTTAGGTCTATGTATAGGCGCTACCCAAAAAAGGCCACTTGGAGACTCCAAATGGCCCTTTGTAACAATCAACACATAAAAGGCTGTAATTCTTGAATGCTTTTATGTACAGTCCTAATTTTGGTCTCTAATTAAAGGTTACACTCAGAGCTATTCTTACATCCAGATTTATTGTCAATACTTTACAAAATTACAGGAGCATAAACATTATACAGTGTTTTTTTTTTCAATTTCGAAACAAATGTAAAGGGGAAAAAAAGTATTATGGCATTAAAACTCACTATATATACACATTATGTATATGCATCTGTGGGTGTATAAATATATATATAATTTTTCACACAAATGTATTTTTACAATTATATTTTTTAGAGATCATTGGCATCATGCCAGTCTTTATAACAATCTCGACTTGGCAAAAAGCACAAAGGCACATCACAGGAGGAGCACTTTACTGGTGTCTTTGCCTGGCAGTGTCTGCACCTCAGACGACCTGTGGTGCTGTGTCCACTGATATGCACAGGCTTGTGATGTGCTCTGTTTGGAGAGGGTGATGGTGCGGGCGATGGAGCAAGGCTGCCAGCTGCCGCTGCCAGCTCCTCAATAAGTGTCTCCCGAAAAGCCTTTTGGTGCATGGGTACCTCTCCTTTACCCTTTGTGATGCTCTTGTGAAGCAGGAAGGCATTCACAATAGCAATGTCCAGAAAATGATAAAAAAATGTCTTATACCACCTCTGAGTCTTGTGGATGACTTTATAGTAGTTTATCAAGGCATCGGAGTGGTCCACCCCACCCATGCACCTGCATTGACAGAAAAAACAAGAACAAACAGAATTGAATAACAAGAACAAACAAAATTGGATTTCCAAAAAACAAAATAAATAACATAATAGTTATATAGATTGTTGAATATAAAATACATACCGATTATACTCCTTCACTGCTGGTGGAACAGAGATGTCTTTCAGCACCCAGTGTCCATCTGCATCTCTAACTCTCCTTTGAACAGTGTCCCCAGCATGGGCTGTGTGGAGGGTTGAGCACAGGAACACATCCCTTGTGTCTCGCCACTGAACGAAGAGAAGGGAGTCCTTTCGGATCCATCTTATGCTGCCACGGGGAGATTTAGAGTCCAGGCAATTTTTTTTGGTTTTTGGAAATCCAATTGTATTTGTTCGTATTGTTCCACATACCCAGATCCTCTTCTGAAGGAGGTCACAGAAAAGGGAGGGACTACTATAAAAATTATCTACAAAAAGTTTGTATCCTGTGCCAAGCAACCGTGTATCGATAAGCTCCATCACGGATTCATAACTTAGTCCCTTGCCACTGTTTCCCTGCAGCTTCCCTTCATACACGAAAAAGTCCCATGTATATCCGTTGCTCGAATCTGCCAAAACAAAAAGTTTGTATCCCCAGCGAACAGGCTTATTTTTCATGTATTGCTTTATTCCAATACGTGCTTTGGAGGCAACCATTCGCTCGTCAATGGAAATTTCTTGGCCAGGGTTATAGTTTATTTTACAGACCTCCCTCATCTCCGTGTATAATGGTTTTATTTTGCAGAGACGGTCAAAATCTGCCGTACCTCTTCTCTGCTCATTAGCAGCATTGTCCTCCAAACTGCTTAGTTGAAGGGAGCGGCAGATCCTTTGAAACTTCTTACCAGACATTATTTTTTTAGGGAATGGAAGGCTGTACAGTTTACTACCTCGCCAGTAATCAGTGATTGCAGGGAGTTTGACCAGACCCATATAAATCACCATGGCCATAAAAGCATACATGTCCTGTAAAGTCAAGTCAATCCATGGGTTAGAGGGCTTGTGGCATGTTGATCCAAAGTCATTTGTGTTTTTAATTATTGTCAGCAACATGGAGTTTGTGAAATAAAGTTGAAAAAGCTGTAAAAGTGTGTATGAAGCTGTAGGTATGATCTGAGGTCCTGGTGATTTGATGGGCCTGAAGGTGGGCTGTGGTGGTATTATGTCTGGAGCATCTGTATCATTCCATCCCTCTTCAGATGTACTGGCTGGCATCTCAGCTTGACTGCTGCCAGTTCTCCCTCTTCCTCTTCCTCTCCCCCTCCCTCTTGGCCTTCTGCTTCCAGAAACTCTTTGGAAAGTGGAAGGATGTGGCTCCTCTTCTGACGAAATGCTGTCATAGTGTTCCTCTGTACTTGTCTTTTTACTGGCTGGCTCCCATAGTTCATCTGATTCTGATGATTGTCTGTGATATACAAAAAAACAACAACGATATAAGTTAGCAGGAACACCTCAAAACACACACACAATATATATATATATATATATATATATATATATATATATATATATATATATATATATATATATATATATATATATATATATATATATATATACACACACATTATATAAAGACACACGACGTGAGTTAGTAAGAACACAATCAAAACACAAAGATGCACACACACAAACAAACAATATAAACACAGCAGGAGTTAGTAAAAACGCATCAAACACACAGAGGAGCAGGCGCGCACACACACAAAGGCGCACACACACACAAAGGCACACATACAAACAGTAATATCATTGTATGATATAATAAACACTTACATGTCGAGAGTAGCGTCTCCTCCATCCAAAAAATATCCTCTGCTACCGAGTCAACAAAGGAAACATCACTGTCTTCTTCGGAAATATCTTCCTCCGACTGATCACTGTCACGCCGAGTGCATTGTTCGAGGACTTCTTCCAGTGAGAAGTAAGTTTTCCTCTTTGCCATTTTGTACTTACAAAGCTCCTTTGGTCGCAAGTTCTCTCAAAATGCTGTATGAACACAGACGCTGTCGTCGCTATGAAAGTTTACGCAAAAGCGCACGAGTGACAAAAACCTTTTGCGCATGCAAATAAAAGGGGAAAAACAAGTGTCCTCCCCCTTAAGCTGCATATCAATCTTCTTTAAAGATCATTGGCTATCTGATACGCCAATCATTTTGACACTCTGCCACAATTGGAAGAAGTTACTGCCCATCAAAGGGGGGCTGGCCAGACCGCTGACCACCAGCTGTGTTTGGCTATCGCTGCTTGTTCACACCTGTGTGAAGCACCCATTGGTTCAAATGAGGTGTCAATCGAAAGTGCAGAGGTCAGCGGCCATTTTGAGATCAAAATACCCGGAATATTTACATGTCAAGAGCTGCTAATGCTTCAGGAAGCACCGAAAATAGGATTATTCGCCGGCTACTTTGAAACAATACTATTACATTCAGTGGATGTTTATCAACATATAAATGTCTCAGAGACTAAATATTGGACTGATTTGGATTGCCTGGACTCTTGGCAGTCTAACTACACCGTTTTTGTTGGAATATTATGAACCAGTGGACTAACAGGTGCTTTATATGTGAGTACAGACCTTATTGTGTGGATGCCTTAATAGGCATCCACACTATTGAGATCCTGTTTCTCTTTCTTCTTTATTGTGTGGATGCTTTAAGCATCCACACTATTGAGTTCCTGTTTCTCTTTATTGTGTGGATGCTTTAAGCATCCACACTATTGAGTTCCTGTTTCTCTTTATTCTTTATACTTTATTGTGTGGATGCTTTAAGCATCCACACTATTGAGTTCCTGTTTCTCTTTATTCTTTATTGTGTGGATGCTTAAGCATCCACACTATTGAGTTCCTGTTTCTCTTTATTCTTTATTATTATTATTGTGTGGATGCTTTAAGCATCCACACTATTGAGTTCCTGTTTCTCTTTATTGTGTGGATGCTTTAAGCATCCACACTATTGAGTTCCTCTTGGGACTTCCGTACACTTTTTGGCACTTAACTACTTCCACAATTTTCAGCCGATTTTCACCGTTCAAATTTTAAAATATTCTGCTATTTCTGCTAATGTGTGCTATGTCTTTTGGTATTTTTCACTATTATACTTTTTAAAATATTAAGCTTAATTTGTCCCATTGAAATGAATGGGAAACTTCTGCAATTCTGCTAAAATTTGCTTGTTTTCGAAACTTAACTACTTCCTCATATTTTCACGTAGAACAAGCATTCAAACTTTAAAATGTTCTCAAATTATTGGGCTATTCAGGTATAAATCAGCTTTTTCAAATCTTTTACCGTTTTACTTTTATGCCTCTTAAAGTTTTCAGTTGCAAAATTGTGATTTTTCACAAAATACATGCGTTGTTATGGTTGCTATGCACTTGGCTTCCAGTGTGCCACTGAAGGTTTTGCAGTCTTCTCTTCATGTCCGAACAACTTCTTGCTACTTGCTCAATTTTCACTCAACTTCCACAAATTATACATCAAAACGTAGGTATTTTTGCTGGCTTTCCGAAAATGTCACTATCATTGTTGTGGGATTTATAGAATTTTGGCAAATCTCCTCAGACCAACACAAAGTCGCAAAACTCTCCATAGAAAGTCAATGGAGAGCTTGTTCAAAATCACCGCTTGATTTCTGTAATGAGAGGCATATTCCAATCGTCATATCTCCTTAACGAAGCAAAGTTAAGACATAAGGCTTGTCCCAGTATATCTTCAGACACTCCTGACGCTCACAATTCAAGAATTTTTTTCTCACCTATTGCCGTTCTGAAATGAGTTAGACTTGTTTGAGAGTAGGAAATTTGTCCTTCGCTCAGATTTCTTCAGATTTCAAACTCTGGAAATGAACCACTTTTTTCTCTCGTCATATCTTTTTAATGGATTTCCACAGAGACCTGAAAATTTCCATGATTGTTCACCAAAGCCTGCTGTCTCTTACGGTGAAAGAATGATATCGATACTCCAAATAGATTTAGAGTTACAAAGCGTTGTTTGAGGGCAAGTCAAGGCAGTTTTTGCTTTGCTCTACTCAGTTATGGTGCATTAGAAGTCAAATATCTTTAATAATTCATATTTTAATGATAAATTGTCAACACTTTAAGATTCCCCCATCTCTTCTGAACAAAACGGTGTAAGAATGACCGTTCTAGCCCCTACGGTTAGGAAATTATGGTCATTTGTTTGAGGGGAGTCGTCATTACGAGAAATAGACTGCAAAAATCCTGTGTCTCTTTGTGCTGCGTGCACCTGTTTTGGCGGGAAAAAGTGCACAGGCTCTCTGATTGGTGGATTCAAATTGAGCAGCTCCCAGGCTGCTTGACTGAGCATGAAACTTGCTTCTCTCTCCCTGTGTGTGTGTGTGTGTGTGTGTGTGTGTGTGTGTGTGTGTGTGTGTGTGTGTGTGTGACAGAGAGAGAGAGAAAGCCTTTTTATGGGATGATCTCATTGTAAGATTCAAATTCAATATATTTAGACTGGTTGACTGAATTGGATCTTGTGTGTGAGAGAGAGAGAGAGAGAGAGAAAGAGAGAGAGAGAGAGAGAGAGAGACCCTCTTTAGGGCAGCATCTCATTGTTGGAAAAAATATAATATATTCAGACTGGTTGACTGGCATAGACCCTCTGTGTGTGTCTCTCTCTCTGTGCATTTGTGTATACATATTTGATTTTGTGTGTATCTGTTGGCTGTTCCTTCTTGTTTTTTAAATTTATTTTTATTTCTTTATTTTTTTTTCACAGGTGAATAACAGTTAGTTTTGAGGGAACTTAACCATGTTCCGTTTTTTTTTCAGCTTGTCATCTTACATTTTCCAGTATTTTCACTTAAGTTATTACTATTCTGTTCAATCATAGTATTTGTTCTAAATCATTGTTATTATGCTATATTGTAGTATTTCTGCTAAATCATACTATTTCTACTATATTATATTTTTCTTTCTAAATATAGCATTTCTGCTATATAATTGTATTTCTGCTATGTTATAATATTTGTGCTAAACCAGAGTATTTGTGCTGAAACATGGTATTTCTGCCAAATTATAGTATTTCTGTCAAATTATAGTATTTGTGCTGAAACATAGTATTGATTTAAAATTACAATATTCATAGTTCAACACAGTGTCTCTGGTAAATCACAGTATTTCTGCTCTGTTGTACTATTTTTCTAAATCATAGTGTTTCTGTAATGCTTAAGTATTTTTGGCTAAATACATTCTTTCTGTTATCTTATATTATTTCTCCTAAATTCTTGTATTTTTGAGAAGTTATCATGTTTCTGGTAAGTTACAATATTTCTGCTAAGTTCTGGTATGCTATTGTATTTCTGCCAAGTATTATGTTTCCTCTAAGATATTGCAGTTCTGCTAAGTTATTCCATTTTAGCAAAGTTCCTTTGCTTCTGCAAAGTTTTTACAATTTCTGCAACTTTTCAGCCTTTTCAGCTAGTTTTTGCATACAGCTTCAGCTTTAAAGCATCCACACTGCATTTTCGCAGGAAATGCTAATTTTTCTAGTTCTTTATTATTATTGTGTGGATGCTTTAAGCATCCACACTATTGAGTTCCTGTTTCTCTTTATTCTTTATTGTGTGGATGCTTAAGCATCCACACTATTGAGTTCCTGTTTCTCTTTATTCTTTATTGTGTGGATGCTTTAAGCATCCACACTATTGAGTTTCTGTTTCTCTTTATTCTTTATTATTGTGTGGATGCTTTAAGCATCCACACTATTGAGTTCCTGTTTCTCTTTATTGTGTGGATGCTTTAAGCATCCACACTATTGAGTTCCTGTTTCTCTTTATTGTGTGGATGCTTTAAGCATCCACACTATTGAGTTCCTGTTTCTCTTTATTCTTTATTATTATTATTCTAGTTGCCACTTTTTGTGCTTTCTTTGGCACTTAACTACTTCCACAATTTTTATGCTATTTTCACCGTTCAAATTTTATACTATTCTGCTATTTCTGCTAAACATCGCTATGATTTTTGCTATTTTTTGCTATTATACTTTTTAAAATATTAAGCTTTTTTCCTTTAATTTGTCCCATTGAAATGAATGGGAAACTTCCAAAATTCTGCTAAATTTTGCTTGTTTTTGAAACTTAACTACTTCCTCATACGTTCACCTAGAACAACCATTCAAACTTTAAAATGTTCACAAATTATTGGGCTATTCAGGTATGATTCATCTTTTTCAAATCTTTTACCGTTTTACTTTTATGCCTCTTAAAGTTTTGAGTTGCACAATTGTGATTTTTCACAAAATACATGCGTTGTTATGGTTGCTATGCTCTTGGCTTCCAGTGTGTCACTGAAGGTTTTGCAATTTTCACTTCATGTCCGAACAACTTCTTGCTACTTGCTCAATTTTCACTCAACTTCCACAAATTATACATCAAAACGTAGGTATTTTTGCTGGCTTTCAGAAAATGTCACTATCATTGTTGTGGGATTTATAGAATTTTGGCAAATCTCCTCAGACCAACACAAGGTCTCAAAACTCTCCATATAAAGTCAATGGAGAGCTTGTTCAAAATCATCGCTGGCTTTCTGTAATTAGAGGCATATTCGAATCGTCATATCTCCTTAACGAAGCAAAGTTAAGACATGAGGCTTGTCCCCGAATATCTTCAGACACCCCTGACGCTCACAATTCAAGAATTTCTTTCTCACCTATTACCGTTCTGAAATGAGTTGGACTTGTTTGAGGGTAGGAAATTTGTCCTTCGCTCAGATTTCTTCAGATTTCAAACCCTGGAAATGAACCACTTTTTTCTCTCGTCATAACTTTTTGTTGGATTTCCACAGAGACCTGAAAATTTCCATGACTGTTCACCAAAGCCTGCTGTCTCTTACGGTGAAAGAATGATATCTATACTCCAAATAGATTTCGAGTTACAAAGCGTTGTTTGAGGGCAAGTCAAGGCAGTTTTTGCTTCGCTCTACTCAGTTATGGTGCATTAGAAGTCAAATATCTTTAATAATTCATATTTTAATGATATATTGTTAACACTGGAAGATTCCCCCATCTCTTCTGAACAAAACGGTGTAAGAATGACCGTTCTAGTCCCTACGGTTAGGAAATTATGGTCATTTGTTTGAGGGGAGTCGTCACTATGAGAAATAGACTGCAATAATCCTGTGCCTCTCCTTGCTGCGTGTGTAAAAAGATGCACCTGTTTTGGCGGGAAAGCGTAAACAGCCACTCTGATTGGTGGATTTAAATTCGGCAGCTCTCTCCCTGTGTGTGTGTGTGTGTGTGTGTGTGTGTTTGTGTTTAGTGGGAGAGAGAGGACCCTGCCCTTATTTGGCAGCATGTCATTGTAGGATTTAAATTGAATATAGTTAGACTGGTTGACTGGATTAGAGCCTGTGTTTGTGTGTCCCTCTGTGCATTTGTGTTTCAATATGCCTCCATATTTGTAATTTTGTAAGTTATTACTATTCTGCTAAATCATACTATTTCTGCTTTTCATAAGATTTGTGCCTAATATAGTATTTCTGCTAAATTATAGTATTTATTCTTTTTATAGGATTTGTGCCTAATATAGTATTTCAGCTAAATTATAGTATTTCTGCTTTTTATACTATTTGTGCCTAATATAGTATTTCTGCTTTTTATAAGATTTGTGCCTAATATAGTATTTCTGCTTTTTATAGGATTTGTGCTTTATATAGTGTTTCTGCTAAATTATAGTATTTCTGCTTTTTATAGTATTTGTGCTAAAACGTAGTATTTCTACTAAATGTAGTATTTATGCTTAATCATAGTATTTCTATATATATATCTGCCAGGTCCCCAGGCAGCCAATCCTCTGTGAGGACTGAGAAATTCAAATTTTCAAATCAGGGCCTGCACGGCTTCCCAGCCAATCATATATGTGTCCTGAGGCATTGAAATTTGCATATTGGGGCCTTCATGGCTTCTAAGCCAGCCAATCATATCTGAGGGCTGAGGAATTCAAATCCACAAATCAGGGCCTGCACGGCTTCCCAGCCAGCCAATCATATATGTGGTCTCAGGCATTCATATTTGCATATTGGGGAATTCGTGGCTTCTAAGTCAACAAGTCATCCATGTCATATATCTCTAAAAATTCACATTTTAATGATAAATTGTTAACACTGGAAGATTCCCCCATCTCTTCTGAACAAAACGGTGTAAGAATGACCGCTCTAGCCCCTACGGTTAGGAAATTATGGTCATTTGTTTGAGGGGAGTCCTCACTATGAGAAATAGACTGCAATAATCCTGTGCCTCTCCTTGCTGCGTGTGTAAAAAGATGCACCTGTTTTGGCGGGAAAGCGTAAACAGCCACTCTGATTGGTGGATTTAAATTCGGCAGCTCTCTCCCTCTGTGTCTGTCTGTGTGTGTGTGTGTGTGTGTGTGTGTGTGTGTGTGTGTGTGTGTGTGTTTAGTGGGAGAGAGAGGACCCTGCCCTTATTTGGCAGCATGTCATTGTAGGATTTAAATTGAATATAGTTAGACTGGTTGACTGGATTAGAGCCTGTGTTTGTGTGTCCCTCTGTGCATTTGTGTTTCAATATGCCTCCATATTTGTAATTTTGTAAGTTATTACTATTCTGCTAAATCATACTATTTCTGCTTTTCATAGGATTTGTGCCTAATATAGTATTTCTGCTTTTTATAGGATTTGTGCCTAATATAGTATTTCTGCTTTTTATAGGATTTGTGCCTAATATAGTATTTCTGCTTTTTATAGGATTTGTGCTTAATATAGTATTTCTGCTAAATTATAGTATTTCTGCTTTTTATAGGATTTGTGCTAAAACATAGTATTTCTACTAAATGTAGTATTTATGCTTAATCATAGTATTTCTATATATTTCTGCCAGGTCCCCAGGCAGCCAATCCTCTGTGAGGACTGAGACATTCAAATTTTCAAATCAGGGCCTGCACGGTTTCCCAGCCAATCATATATGTGGTCTGAGGAATACAAATTTGCATATTGGGGCCTTCATGGCTTCTAAGCCAGCCAATCATATCTGAGGGCTGAGGAATTCAAATCCACAAATCAGGGCCTGCACAGCTTCCCAGCCAGCCAATCATGTATGTGGGCTCCAGGCATTCAAATTTGCATATTGGGGAATTCATGGCTTCTAAGTCAACAAGTCATCCATGTCATATATCTCTAAAAATTCATATTTTAATGATAAATTGTCAACACTTGAAGATTCCCCCATCTCTTCTGAACAAAACGGTGTAAGAATGACCGTTCTAGCCCCTACGGTTAGGAAATTATGGTCATTTGTTTGAGGGGAGTCGTCACTATGAGAAATAGACTGCAAAAATCCTGTGTCTCTCTCTGTGCTGCGTGTGTAAACAGAGGCACCTGTTTTGGCGGGAAAAAGTGCACAGGCTCTCTGATTGGTGGATTCAAATTCAGCAGCTCCCAGGCTGACCTAGAAACTTACTTCTCTCTCCCTGTGTGTGTGTGTGTGTGTGTGTGTGACAGAAAGAGGGAGAGAGAGAGAAAGGCTTTCAATGGGATGACCTCATTCTAAGCTTCAAATTCAATATATTTAGACTGGTTGACTGAATTGGATCTTGTGTGTGTGTCTCTCTGTGCATGTGTGTTTCCTTATGTGTACATATTTCTGATTGTGTGGCTGTTATATATTTTTCTTGCAGATTTTTTTCATTTAACAAGTATATTTGAGGGACCCTCAGCATGTTCAGCATTTTTTCAGCTGTCCATTTTGCTTTTCCGATTTTTCTGTTTAACTTATTACTATTGTGCTAAATCATACTATTTCTGCTTTTAATAGGATTTGTGCTTAATATAGTATTTCTGCTTTTTATAGGATTTGTGCTTAATATACTCATTCTGCTTTTTATAGGATTTGTGCTTACTATAGTATTTCTGCTAAATGTAGTATTTATGCTTAATCATACTATTTCTATATATTTCTGCCAGGCAGCCAATCCTCTGTGAGGACTCAGACACATATCACATATCAGGGCCTGCACGGCCTCCCAGCCAGCCAATCATATCTGAGGTTTTCCGTTTCCTCTCTCGTCATATCTCAGCGACGGATGTACATAGAGCAATGAAAATCGCAGTCAAAGTACACCAAAGTCCGCTGATTCACCCAGTACAAGAATTATGCTTCTAGTCCACCTAGTTTTTGAGTTACACAACGTTTTGTAACTCCAAAAAACGGCGTTTTTCGCCTCTCACCGCGATCTAATTCTGACTGCTCATCACCCTGTTTTTCAAAGCGGCTGCTCTCTTTCCCAGTGGTGCAGTTGGCAATGACACGGGTCTGCAAGCCAAAGATCGTGGGTTCGATTCCACCTTGGTCAACATGTTTTTTTCCTACAAATTAATACACTGTCACAGACCAGTAATTCATATTCATCATTTATTACAATTCTGCAAACTTTTATGATTTTACCAGCTTTTCTAATATGGACCTCCCATTCTTGTTAACACTACATGGCACAAATACTCTTCCCTTTAGGCTATTTCTCCCATTTTAAAGTATTACTCCTCCATAATTGTAATTCTGTTAAATCAAAGTACTTTTACTCAATCTTAGTACTTCTGCTCAATCATAGTATTTCTGCTAAATCATAGTATTTCTGCTACTTTTTGGTACTTGTGCGAAATACAGTATTTCTGCTATATTATATTTTTCTTTCTAAATATAGCATTTCTGCTATATAATTGTATTTCTGCTATGTTATAATATTTGTGCTAAACCAGAGTATTTGTGCTGAAACAGTATTTCTGCCAAATGATAGTATTTCTGTCAAATTATAGTATTTGTGCTAAAACATAGTATTAATTTAAAATTACAATATTCATAGTTCATCACAGTGTCTCCTGTAAATCACAGTATTTCTGCTATGTTGTATTATTTTTCTAAATCATAGTGTTTCTGTAATGTTTAAGTATTTTTGGCTAAATATATTCTTTCTGTTATCTTATACTATTTCTCCTAAATTCTTGTATTTTTGAGAAGTTATCATGTTTCTGGTAAGTTACAATATTTCTGCTAAGTTCTGCTATGCTATTGTATTTCTGCCAAGTATTATGTTTCCTCTAAGATATTGCAGTTCTGCTAAATTATTACATTTTAGCAATGTTCCTTTGCTTCTGCAAAGTTTTTACAATTTCTGCAACTTTTCAGCTTTTTCAGCTACTTTTTGCATACAGCTTCAGCTTTAAGCATCCACACTGCATTTTCGCAGGAAATGCAAATTTTTCTAGTTCTTTATACTTTATTATTCCAGTTGCTTCCGTACACTTTTTGGCACTTAACTACTTCCACAATTTTCAGCCGATTTTCACCGTTCAAATTTTAAACTATTCTGCTATTTCTGCTAATGATCGCTATGATTTTTGCTATTTTTTGCTATTATACTTTTTAAAATATTCCACTTTTTTCCTTTAATTTGTCCCATTGAAATGAATGGGAAACTTCTGCAATTCTGCTAAATTTTGCTTGTTTTTGAAACTTAACTACTTCCTCATACTTTCACCTAGAACAACCATTCAAACTTTAAAATGTTCACAAATTATTGGGCTATTCAGGTATGATTCAGCTTTTTCAAATCTTTTACCATTTTACTTTTATGCCTCTTAAAGTTTTCAGTTGCACAATTGTGATTTTTCACAAAATACATGCGTTGTTATGGTTGCTATGCTCTTGGCTTCCAGTGTGTCACTGAAGCTTTTGCAATTTTCACTTCATGTCCGAACAACTTCTTGCTACTTGCTCAATTTTCACTCAACTTCCACAAATTATACATCAAAACGTAGGTATTTTTGCTGGCTTTCAGAAAATGTCACTATCATTGTTGTGGGATTTATAGAATTTTGGCAAATCTCCTCAGACCAACACAAGGTCAGAAAACTCTCCATACAAAGTCAATGGAGAGTTTGTTCAAAATCATCGCTGGATTTCTGTAATGAGAGGCATATTCGAATCGTCATATCTCCTTAACGAAGCAAAGTTAAGACATGAGGCTTGTCCTGGTATATCTTCAGACACTCCTGACGCTCACAATTCAAGAATTGTTTTCTCACCTATTACCATTTGGCCATGAATTATGTTTGTTTGAGGGTAGGAAATTTGTCCCTCGCTCAGATTTCTTCAGATTTCAAACTCTGGAAATGAACCACTTTTTTCTCTCGTCATAACTTTTTGTTGGATTTCCACAGAGACCTGAAAATTTCCATGATTGTTCACCAAAGCCTGCTGTCTCTTACGGTGAAAGAATGATATCGATACTCCAAATAGATTTCGAGTTACAAAGCGTTGTTTGAGGGCAAGTCAAGGCAGTTTTTGCTTCGCTCTACTCAGTTATGGTGAATTACAAGTCAAATATCTTTAATAATTCATATTTTAATGATAAATTGTTAACACTTGAAGATTCCCCCATCTCTTCTGAACAAAACGGTGTAAGAATGACCGCTCTAGCCCCTACGGTTAGGAAATTATGGTCATTTGTTTGAGGGGAGTCCTCACTATGAGAAATAGGCTGCAATAATCCTGTGCCTCTCTGTGCTGCGTGTGTAAAAAGATGCACCTGTTTTGGCGGGAAAATGTAAACGGCCACTCTGATTGGTGGATTTAAATTCGGCAGCTCTCTCCCTCTGTGTGTGTGTGTGTGTGTGTGTGTGTGTGTGTGTGTGTGTGTTTAGTGGGAGAGAGAGGACCCTGCCCTTATTTGGCAGCATGTCATTGTAGGATTTAAATTGAATATAGTTAGACTGGTTGACTGGATTAGAGCCTGTGTTTGTGTGTCCCTCTGTGCATTTGTGTTTCAATATGCCTCCATATTTGTAATTTTGTAAGTTATTACTATTCTGCTAAATCATAGTATTTCTGGTACTTTTCGGTACTTGTGCTAAATACAGTATTTCTGCTAAATCATACTATTTCTGCTTTTCATAAGATTTGTGCCTAATATAGTATTTATGCTAAATTATAGTATTTATTCTTTTTATAGGATTTGTGCCTAACATAGTATTTCTGCTAAATTATAGTATTTCTGCTTTTTATACTATTTGTGCCTAATATAGTATTTCTGCTTTTTATAGGATTTGTGCCTAATATAGTATTTCTGCTTTTTATAGGATTTGTACCTAATATAGTATTTCTGCTTTTTATAGTATTTGTGTTAAAACATAGTATTTCTACTAAATGTAGTATTTATGCTTAATCATAGTATTTTTATATATTTCTGCCAGGTCCCCAGGCAGCCAATCCTCTGTGAGGACTGAGACATTCAAATTTTCAAATC
This sequence comes from Rhamphochromis sp. 'chilingali', assembly GCF_963969265.1. Classification (NCBI taxonomy): domain Eukaryota; kingdom Metazoa; phylum Chordata; class Actinopteri; order Cichliformes; family Cichlidae; genus Rhamphochromis; species Rhamphochromis sp. 'chilingali'. The sequence continues at coordinate 18,454,679 of NC_137949.1, read as the reverse complement.
AGGGCCTTCACGGTTTCCCAGCCAATCATATATGTGTCCTGAGGCATTCAAATTTGCATATTGGGGCCTTCATGGCTTCTAAGCCAGCCAATCATATCTGAGGGCTGAGGAATTCAAATCCACAAATCAGGGCCTGCACAGCTTCCCAGCCAGCCAATCATGTATGTGGGCTCCAGGTATTCAAATTTGCATATTGGGGAATTCGTGGCTTCTAAGTCAACAAGTCATCCATGTCATATATCTCTAAAAATTCATATTTTAATGATAAATTGTCAACACTTGAAGATTCCCCCATCTCTTCTGAACAAAACGGTGTAAGAATGACCCTTCTAGCCCCTACGGTTAGGAAATTATGGTCATTTGTTTGAGGGGAGTCCTCACTATGAGAAATAGGCTGCAAAAATCCTGTGCCTCTCTCTGTGCTGCGTGTGTAAACAGATGCACCTGTTTTGGCGGGAAAGAGTGCACAGGCTCTCTGATTGGTGGATTCAAATTCAGCTGCTCCCAGGCTGACCTAGAAACTTACTTCTCTCTCCCTGTGTGTGTGTGTGTGTGTGTGTGTGTGTGTGTGTGTGTGTGTGTGTGACAGAGAGAGAGAGAAAGAGAGAGAGAGAGAAAGCCTTTTAATGGGATGATCTCATTCTAAGATTCAAATTCAATATATTTAGACTGGGTGACTGAATTGGATCTTGTGTGTGTGTCTCTCTGTGCATGTGTGTTTCCTTATGTGTACATATTTGTGATTGTGTGGCTGTTATAGATTTTTTTGCTGATTTTTTTTCATTTAACAAGTATATTTGAGGGACCCTCAGCATTTTCAGCATTTTTTCAGCTGTCCATTTTGCTTTTCCAATTTTTCTGTTTAACTTATTACTATTGTGCTAAATCATACTATTTCTGCTTTTAATAGGATTTGTGCTTAATATAGTATTTCTGCTTTTTATAGGATTTGTGCTTAATATAGTATTTCTGCTAAATGTAGTATTTATGCTTAATCATACTATTTCTATATATTTCTGCCAGGCAGCCAATCCTCTGTTAGGACTCAGACACATATCACATATCAGGGCCTGCACGGCCTTCCAGCCAGCCAATCATATCTGAGGTTTTCCGTTTCCTCTCTCGTCATATCTCAGCGACGGATGTACATAGAGCAATGAAAATCGCAGTCAAAGTACACCAAAGTCCGCTGATTCACCCAGTACAAGAATTATGCTTCTAGTCCACCTAGTTTTTGAGTTACACAACGTTTTGTAACTCCAAAAAACGGCGTTTGTCGCCTCTCACCGCGATCTAATTCTGACTACTCATCACCCTGTTTTTCCAAAGCGGCTGCTCTCTTTCCCAGTGGCGCAGTTGGTAATGACACGGGTCTGCAAGCCAAAGATCGTGGGTTCGATTCCACCTTGGTCAACATGTTTTTTTCCCTACAAATTAATACACTGTCACAGACCAGTAATTCATATTCATCATTTATTACAATTCTGCAAACTTTTATGATTTTACCAGCTTTTCTAATATGGACCTCACATTCTTGTTAACACTCCATGGCACAAATACTCTTCCCTTTAGGCTATTTCTCCCATTTTAAAGTATTACTCCTCCATAATTGTAATTCTGTTAAATCAAAGTACTTTTACTACATCTTAGTACTTCTGCTCAATCATAGTATTTCTGCTAAATCATAGTATTACTGCTACTTTTTGGTACATGTGCTAAATACAGTATTTCTGCTAAATCATACTATTTCTACTATATTATATTTTTCTTTCTAAATATAGCATTTCTGCTATATAATTATATTTCTGCTATGTTATAATATTTGTGCTAAACCAGAGTATTTGTGCTGAAACATAGTATTTCTGCCAAATGATAGTATTTCTGTCAAATTATAGTATTTGTGCTAAAACATAGTATTAATTTAAAATTACAATATTCATAGTTCATCACAGTGTCTCCTGTATATCACAGTATTTCTGCTATGTTGTATTATTTTTCTAAATCATAGTGTTTCTGTAATGTTTAAGTATTTTTGGCTAAATATATTCTTTCTGTTATCTTATACTATTTCTCCTAAATTCTTGTATTTTTGAGAAGTTATGTTTCTGGTAAGTTACAATATTTCTGCTAAGTTCTGCTATGCTATTGTATTTCTGCCAAGTATTATGTTTCCTCTAAGATATTGCAGTTCTGCTAAATTATTACATTTTAGCAATGTTCCTTTGCTTCTGCAAAGTTTTTACAATTTCTGCAACTTTTCAGCTTTTTCAGCTACTTTTTGCATACAGCTTCAGCTTTAAGCATCCACACTGCATTTTCGCAGGAAATGCAAATTTTTCTAGTTCTTTATTATTATTATTTTTTTTATTATTATTATTCTAGTTGCCACTTTTTCTGCTTTCTTTGGCACTTAACTACTTCCACAATTTTTATGCTATTTTCACCGTTCAAATTTTATACTATTCTGCTATTTCTGCTAAACATCGCTATGATTTTTGCTATTTTTTGCTATTATACTTTTTAAAATATTCCACTTTTTTCCTTTAATTTGTCCCATTGAAATGAATGGAAAACTTCCAAAATTCTGCTAAATTTTGCTTGTTTTTGAAACTTAACTACTTCCTCATACTTTCGCCTAGAACAACCATTCAAATTTTAAAATGTTCACAAATTATTGGGCTATTCAGGTATGATTCAGCTTTTTCAAATCTTTTACTGTTTTACTTTTATGCCTCTTAAAGTTTTGAGTTGCAAAATTTTGATTTTTCACAAAATACATGCGTTGTAATGGTTGCTATGCTCTTGGCTTCCAGTGTGCCACTGAAGCTTTTGCAATTTTCACTTCACGTCCGAACAACTTCTTGCTACTTGCTCAATTTTCACTCAACTTCCACAAATTATACATCAAAACGTAGGTATTTTTGCTGGCTTTCAGAAAATGTCACCATCATTGTTGTGGGGTTTATAGAATTTTGGCAAATCTCCTCAGACCAACACAAGGTCTCAAAACTCTCCATATAAAGTCAATGGAGAGCTTGTTCAAAATCATCGCTGGATTTCTGTAATGAGAGGCATATTCGAATCGTCATATCTCCTTAACGAAGCGACTTTAAGACATGAGGCTTGTCCCGGTATATCTTCAGACACTCCTGACGCTCACAATTCAAGAATTTCTTTCTCACCTATTACCGTTCTGAAATGAATAGGACTTGTTTGAGGGTAGGAAATTTGTCCCTCGCTCAGATTTCTTCAGATTTCAAACTGTGGAAATGAACCACTTTTTTCTCTCGTCATAACTTTTTGTTGGATTTCCACAGAGACCTGAAAATTTCCATGATTGTTCACCAAAGCCTGCTGTCTCTTACGGTTAAAGAATGATATCGATACTCAAAATAGATTTAGAGTTAGAAAGCGTTGTTTGAGGGCAAGTCAAGGCAGTTTTTGCTTCGCCCTACTCAGTTATGGTGCATTACAAGTCAAATATCTTTAATAATTCATATTTTAATGATAAATTGTTAACACTGGAAGATTCCCCCATCTCTTCTGAACAAAACGGTGTAAGAATGACCGCTCTAGACCCTACGGTTAGGAAATTATGGTCATTTGTTTGAGGGGAGTCCTCACTATGAGAAATAGGCTGGAATAATCCTGTGCCTCTCTGTGCTGCGTGTGTAAAAAGAGGCACATGTTTTGGCGGGAAAACGTAAACAGCCACTCTGATTGGTGGATTTAAATTCGGCAGCTCTCTCCCTCTGTGTGTGTGTGTGTGTGTGTGTGTGTGTGTGTGTGTGTGTGTGTGTGTGTGTGTGTGTGTGTGTTTAGTGGGAGAGGGAGAACCCTACCCTTATTTGGCAGCATGTCATTGTAGGATTTAAATTGAATATAGTTAGACTGGTTGACTGGATTAGAGCCTGTGTTTGTGTGTCCCTCTGTGCATTTCTGTTTCAATATGCCTCCATATTTGTAATTTTGTAAGTTATTGCTATTCTGCTAAATCATAGTATTTCTGGTACTTTTCGGTACTTGTGGTAAATACAGTATTTCTGCTAAATTATAGTATTTCTGCTTTATTATACTATTTGTGCTAAAAGATAGTATTGCTACTAAATGTAGTATTTCTGCTTTTTATACTATTTGTGCTAAATTATAATATTTCTGCTTTTTATACTATTTGTTCTAAATTATAATATTTCTGCTTTTTATAGTATTTGTGCTAAAACATAGTATTTCTACTAAATGTAGTATTTATGCTTAATCATACTATTTCTATATATTTCTGCCAGGTACCCAGGCAGCCAATCTTCTGTGAGGACTGAGACATTCAAATTTTCAAATCAGGGCCTGCACGGCTTCCCAGCCAATCATATATGTGTCCTGAGGCATTCAAATTTGCATATTGGGGCCTTCATGGCTTCTAAGCCAGCCAATCATATCTGAGGGCTGAGGAATTCAAATCCACAAATCAGGGCCTGCACAGCTTCCCAGCCAGCCAATCATATATGTGGCCTCAGGCATTCAAATTTGCATATTGGGGAATTCGTGGCTTCTAAGTCAACAAGTCATCCATGTCGTATATCTCTAAAAATTCACATTTTAATGATAAATTGTTAACACTGGAAGATTCCCCCATCTCTTCTGAACAAAACGGTTTAAGAATGACCGCTCTAGCCCCTACGGTTAGGAAATTATGGTCATTTGTTTGTGGGGAGTCCTCACTATGAGAAATAGGCTGGAATAATCCTGTGCCTCTCTGTGCTGCGTGTGTAAAAAGATGCACCTGTTTTGGCGGGAAAACGTAAACAGCCACTCTGATTGGTGGATTTAAATTCGGCAGCTCTCTCCCTCTGTGTGTGTGTGTGTGTGTGTGTGTGTGTGTGTGTGTGTGTTTAGTGGGAGAGAGAGGACCCTGCCCTTATTTGGCAGCATGTCATTATAGGATTTAAATTGAATATAGTTAGACTGGTTGACTGGATTAGAGCCTGTGTTTGTGTTTCCCTCTGTGCATTTCTGTTTCAATATGCCTCCATATTTGTAATTTTGTAAGTTATTACTATTCTGCTAAATCATAGTATTTCTGGTACTTTTCGGTACTTGTGCTAAATACAGTATTTCTGCTAAATCATACTATTTCTGCTTTTCATAAGATTTGTGCATAATATAGTATTTCTGCTAAATTATAGTATTTATTCTTTTTATAAGATTTGTGCCTAACATAGTATTTCTGCTAAATTATAGTATTTCTGCTTTTTATACTATTTGTGCCTAATATAGTATTTCTGCTTTTTATAGGATTTGTGCCTAATATAGTATTTCTGCTTTTTATAGGATTTGTACCTAATATAGTATTTCTGCTTTTTATACTATTTGTGCCTAATATAGTATTTCTGCTAAATTATAGTATTTCTGCTTTTTATAGTATTTGTGCGAAAACATAGTATTTCTACTAAATGTAGTATTTATGCTTAATCATAGTATTTCTATATATATATATATCTGCCAGGTCCCCAGGCAGCCAATCCTCTGTGAGGACTGAGAAATTCAAATTTTCAAATCAGGGCCTGCACGGCTTCCCAGCCAATCATATAAGTGTCCTGAGGCATTCAAATTTGCATATTGGGGCCTTCATGGCTTCTAAGCCAGCCAATCATATCTGAGGGCTGAGGAATTCAAATCCACAAATCAGGGCCTGCACGGCTTCCCAGGCAGCCAATCATATATGTGGCCTCAGCCATTCAAATTTGCATATTGGGGAATTCGTGGCTTCTAAGTCAATAAGTCATCCATGTCATATATCTCTAAAAATTCATATTTGAATGATAAATTGTCAACACTTGAAGATTCCCCAATCACTTCTGAACAAAACGGTGTAAGAATGACCGCTCTAGCCCCTACAGTTAGGAAATTATGGTCATTTGTTTGAGGGGAGTCCTCACTATGAGAAATAGACTGCAATAATCCTGTGCCTCTCTGTGCTGCGTGTGTAAAAAGATGCACCTGTTTTGGCGGGAAAACGTAAACAGCCACTCTGATTGGTGGATTTAAATTCGGCAGCTCTCTCCCTCTGTGTCTGTCTGTGTGTGTGTGTGTGTGTGTGTGTGTGTGTGTGTGTTTAGTGGGAGAGAGAGGACCCTGCCCTTATTTGACAGCATGTCATTGTAGGATTTAAATTGAACATAGTTAGACTGGTTGACTGGATTAGAGCCTGTGTTTGTGTGTCCCTCTGTGCATTTGTGTTTCAATAAGTTATTACTATTCTGCTAAATCATAGTATTTCTGGTACTTTTCGGTACTTGTGCTAAATACAGTATTTCTGCTAAATCATACTATTTCTGCTTTTCATAGGATTTATGCCTAATATAGTATTTCTGCTAAATTATAGTATTTCTGCTTTTTATAGGATTTGTGCTTAACATAGTATTTCTGCTAAATTATAGTATTTCTGCTTTTTATAGGATATGTGCTTAATATAGTATTTCTGCTAAATTATAGTTTTTCTTCTTTTTATAATATTTGTGCTAAAACATAGTATTTCTACTAAATGTAGTATTTATGCTTAATAATAGTATTTCTATATATTTCTGCCAGGTCCCCAGGCAGCCAATCCTCTGTGAGGACTGAGACATTCAAATTTTCAAATCAGGGCCTGCACAGTTTCCCAGCCAATCAAATAAGTGTCCTGAGGCATTCAAATTTGCATATTGGGGCCTTCGTGGCTTCTAAGCCAGCCAATCATATCTGAGGGCTGAGGAATTCAAATCCACAAATCAGGGCCTGCACGGCTTCCCAGCCAGCCAATCACATATGTGGTCTCAGGCATTCAAATTTGCATATTGGGGAATTCGTGGCTTCTAAGTCAACAAGTCATCCATGTCATATATCTCTAAAAATTCATATTTTAATATTAAATTGTCAACACTTGAAGATTCCCCCATCTCTTCTGAACAAAACGGTGTAAGAATGACCGTTCTAGCCCCTACGGTTAGGAAATTACGGTCATTTGTTTGAGGGGAGTCGTCACTATGAGAAATAGACTGCAAAAATCCTGTGCCTCTCTGTGCTGCTGCGTGTGTAAACAGATGCACCTGTTTTGGTGGGGAAAAGTGCACAGCCTCTCTGATTGGTGGATTCAAATTCAGCAGCTCCCAGGCTGACCTAGAAACTTACTTCTCTCTCCCTGTGTGTGTGTGTGTGTGTGTGTGTGTGTGTGTGTGTGTGTGACAGAGAGAGAGAGAGAGAGAGAGAAAGCCTTTTAATGGGATGATCTCATTCTAAGATTCAAATTCAATATATTTAGACTGGTTGACTGAATTGGATCTTGTGTGTGTGTCTCTCTGTGCATGTGTGTTTCCTCATGTGTACATATTTGTAATTGTGTGGCTGTCATAAATTTTTTTGCAGATTTTTTCATTTAACAAGTATATTTGAGGGAACCTCAGCATGTTCAGCATTTTTTCAGCTGTCCATTTTGCTTTTCCAATTTTTCTGTTTAACTTATTACTATTGTGCTAAATCACACTATTTCTGCTATTTTATAAGATTTGTGCTTAATATACTATTTCTGCTTTTATAGGATTTGTGCTTAATATAGTATTTCTGCTAAATTTAGTATTTCTGATTAATTATAGTCTTTCTACTAAATCATAGTACAGTATTTCTGCTTTTTATGGGATTTGTGCTAAAACAAAGTATTTCTACTAAATGTAGTATTTATGCTTAATCATACCATTTCTGCTTTTTATAGGATTTGTGCTTAATATAGTATTTCTGCTAAATTATAGTATTTCTGCCAAATTATAATATTTGTGCTAAAACATAGTCTTAATTTAAAATTACAATATTCATAGTTCATCACAGTGTCTCTGGTAAATCACAATATTTCTGCTCTGTTGTACTATTTTTCTAAATCATAGTGTTTCTGTAATGTTTAAGTATTTTTGGCTAAATATATTCTTTCTGTTATCTTATACTATTTCTCCTAAATTCTTGTATTTTTGAGAAGTTATCATGTTTCTGGTAAGTTACAATATTTCTGCTAAATTCTGCTATGCTATTGTATTTCTGCCAAGTATTATGTTTCCTCTAAGATATTGCAGTTCTGCTAAGTTATTCCATTTTAGCAAACTTCTTTTGCTTCTGCAAAGTTTTTACAATTTCTGCAACTTTTCAGCTTTTTCAGCTAGTTTGTGCATACAGCTTCAGCTTTAAGCATCCACACTGCATTTTCGCAGGAAATGCAAATTTTTCTAGTTATTATTCCGGGTGTTTACGTACACTTTTTGCCGTGGATCTACTTCCACAATTTTTGTGCTATTTTCACCGTTCAAACTCTAAACTGTTCTGCTCTTTCTGCTAATGCCGGCTATGACTTTTGGTGTTTATTACTATTATACTTTTTAAAATATTACACTTTTTTCCTTTAATTTGTCCCATTGAAATGAATGGGAAACTTCCACAATTCTGCTAAAACTTTCTTGTCTTTGAAACTTAACTACTGCCTCATACTTTCACCTAGAAACTCCATTCAAACTTTAAAATGTTCTCAAATGATTTGGCTATTCCTGTATGATTCAGCTTTTTCAGATCTTCTACCGTTTTAATCTTATCCCTCTTTGAGTTTTCAGTTGCAAAATTGTGATTTTTCAGAAAATACATGCGTTGCTATGGTTGCTATGCAATTAACTCAGAGGGGACAGTGAAACTGTTTGAATTTTCTCTTCATGTCCAAACAACTTCTTGCTACTCGCTCAATTTCCACTCAAGCCCCACAAATTATACATCAAAACGTAGGTATTTTTGCTGGCTTTCAGAAAATGTCACTATCATTGTTGTGGGACTCATAGATATTTTGCAAATCTCCTCAGAGTAACACAAAGTCAGAAAACTCTCCATATAAACTCAATGGAGAGTTTGTTCAAAATCACCGCTGGATTTCTCTAATGAGAGGCATTTTCAAATTGTCATATCTCCTTAACGAAGCGAAGTTAAGACATGAGGCTTGTCCCCGTATATGTTCAGACACTCCTGACGCTCACAATTCAAGAATTTCTTTCTCACCTATTACCATTCTGAAATGAGTTGGACTTGTTTGAGGGTAGGAAATTTGTCCCTCGCTCAGATTTCATCAGATTTCAATCTCTGGAAATGAACCACTTTTTTCTCTCGTCATATCTTTTTGATGGATTTCCACAGAGCCCTGAAAATTTCCATGACTGTTCACCAAAGCCTGCTGTTTCTTACGGTGAAAGAATGATTTTGATGCTCCATATAGATTTAGAGTTACCAAAGGTTGTTTGAGCGCAAGTCAAGGCAGTATTTGCTTCGCCTCTACTCAGTTACAGTGTATTACAAGTCATATATCTTTAATAATTTATGTTTTATCTCTGAATTATGAAGACCTGAAGATTCCCCCATCTCTTCTGAATAAAACGATGCCTGAATGACCGTTCTAGCCTCTACGGTTAGGAAATTATGGCCATTTGTTCGAGGGGAATCCTGAATGTCAGAAATACACTGAAGAAAACTCACACCTCTCTCTGTGCCTGCGTGTGTAAGGGCTGACTACAGCAGGTGCAGCTAATTTAACTGACCTACATATACCAAGCCCAGACTCTCAACAGCTCCTGTTCCCTTTACTGTCTGTGTATGTGTGTCTGTGTATCAATATTTCTCCTATGTTTAGGTATTACTCCTCAATCATAGTATTTCTGCTAAAGCAAAGTACTTCTACTACATCTTAGTACTTCTGCTAAATCATAGTATTTCTGCCAATTCATAGTATTTTTGCAAAATCATGGTATTTGTGCAAAATCATGGTTTTGGGGCCAAACATTTCTGTTATTTTATAATATATGTGCTGAATATATTATATGTGCCAAATCATAGTATTTATCCCAAATTATAGTATTTATGCCAAATTACAGTATTTCTGCTAAACCAGAGTATTCCTGCCAAATCATAGTATTTGTACTGAAACATGGTACTTCTGCCCAATCATAGTATTTGTACTAAATCATAGTACTTGTGCCAAATCATAGTATTTATACCCAATCATAGTATTTCTGCTAAATCATAGCATTTGTGCCAAATCATGGTATTTGTGCAAAAACATAGTATGTCTGCAAAACCATAGTATATCTGTTATGTTATAGTATTACTACTAAGGCATAGTATTTCTGCCAAATCATAGTGTGTGTGCCAAATCGCAGTATTTATACCAAATCACAGTATTTGTGGTAAAACATAGTATTTCTGCCATATTGTGGTATTTGTGCAAGAACATTGAACTGTTATGTTATAGTATTACTACTAAGTCATAGTATTTCTGCATTGTTATAGTATTTGTACTAAAACGTAGTATCTCTGCCAAGTCATAGAATTACTGCAATTTCATAGTTTTTTTTAGGAAATCTGTTATGTTATAGTATTACTACTAAGTCATAGTATTTCTGCCAAATCATAGTATTTGTGCCAAAGTATCGTATTTGTATGGAGTCATAGTATTTCTTCTAAATCATAGTATTTCAATCAAATCTCAGTAGTTGTTGTTAAAACGCAGTATTATTGCCAAATCATAGTATTTGTACCCAATCATAGTATTTCTGCTAAATCATAGCATTTGTGCCAAATCATGGTATTTGTGCAAAAACATAGTATGTCTGCAAAACCATAGTATATCTGTTATGTTATAGTATTACTACTAAGTCATAGTATTTCTGCCAAATCATAGTATTTGTACTAAATCATAGTACTTGTGCCAAATCATAGTATTTGTTGAACATCATAGTATTGGAACCAAAACATAGTATTTGTCCCAAAGCATCGTATTTGTATTGAGTAATAGTATTTCTTCTAAATCATAGTATTTCAATTAAATCTCAGTAGTTGTGTTAAAATGCAGTATTATTGCCAAATCATAGTATTTGTGCCCAAATAATAATTCTGTTATGTTATAGTATTACTACTAAGTCGTAGAATATCTGTTATGTTATAGTGTATCTGCGGAATATAGTATGTGTGCCAAATCATAGTATTTATACCAAATCACAGTATTTGTGCTAAAACATAGTATTTCTGCCATATTGTGGTATTTGTGCAAGAACATTGAACTGTTATGTTATAGTATTACTACTAAGTCATAGTATTTCTGCGTTGTTATAGTATTTGTGCTAAAACGTAGTATCTCTGCCAAGTCATAGAATTACTGCAATTTAATAGTTTTTTTTAGGAAATCTGTTATGTTATAGTATTACTACTCAGTCATAGTATTTCTGCCAAATCATAGTATTTGTGTGAATTTGTATACTGTAATATCACTGTATTATGTAGTGGCTAAGTAGGGGCTGTTTACTAAGTGCATCAGTGTAAATAGGTCATCTCTTGTGTTGGAGTGCCCTCTTGTGGCGCCTTTTGGGTAGTGCCTTAGTAAACGGGAACCCTGTAAAAAGTGGCATCAGACTGATTTGTAGTGGAGGAATTTGTTACCAGTTTTCTTAATCTTTAATCTGTATGCATGTTGTAATGCATACCCTGTTCTTAATCATAGAAACCACACCATATCACCTCTCCACATCCTCCTACTGTATGCCATACCTCCCTGTACCATCCATCTGACCGCAATAAACTCCACCTCGTGGTAATCTAATCCCTGGATGTCAGCCTCTCCTTCTGACCGAGGATAGTTATAGTATTTGAGCCAAATCATAGTATTTGTGCTAAAACATAGTATTTCTTCCAAATCATAGTATTTGTGCCAAAGTATAGTATTTCTTCCAAATCATAGTATAACTGCATAATAAAGGTTCTTGAGCCACATCAGTGTTTGTGCCAAATCTTAGTATTTCTTCTAAATCCTAGTAATTCTGCTCAATGATAGAATTTCTGCTATGCTTTAGTACTTTTTTCCTAGATTGTAGTACTTCTGCTAAGTCAAAGTATTTTATGTAAATCATAGTATTTCTACCAAGTCCCAATGTTTCTGCTAAATCATAAATAATGTTTTAGTACAAATTGTATGATTTGGCAGAACTTTCTGTGTTCCAGCACAAATGCTATGATTTGGCAGGAAAAAAATATTATTTAGCATAAATACTATGTTTAAACTTTAAAAAATTCTGCTATTTCTGCTGATGTGTGTTATGACTTTTGACCATTGAAATGAATGGAACACATTATCAATGTGGTCACTGATTTTGCATGATGGGCTGAGCTGTGTTTTACCTCAGTGAGATAAGCATCCGTTCTCAGACTGGGAGGCCTGGGTTCAAATCCAGCTTATGGCAACATTTCTTTCACTTAACAGTTAAACTTTTTTTAAACTCTTTTCAACACAAATTTCATCTTTTTCACCCCTTTTCAGCAACATTTTCAGTTTTTTTAACCCCTTTTCAGCACAAATCCAAACTTTTTCAGCTCTTTTTCAGCAAAAACCTCTTTTCAGCAGAATTCTGCTCAGTCACCTCTTTTCAGCAGAAATTCTGCTGATTGAACTCTTTTCAGCAGAATTTTCACCCCCTTTTTTTTGCCCAAATTCTGCTAGCACAATTGTCAATCTCTCCACCTTTTCTTTGTGAGAAAGTGTTTGGCTCAGTGAGCTAAATAGCTGCCCTTTGACCAGGAGGGCCAGGTTCGAATCCTGCTCAGGGCATCCTTTTTTTTTTTTCAATTTTTTCAGCAGATATCTTCAGCCGTTAAGGCATCCACACTGCATTTTCGCAGGAAATGCAAATTTTTCTAGTTGTTATTGTTTTTTTTCGATGTTGGCAGCCTGACATAAACACTAATTGTACCTGCTATGTTGATTCTATCTTGAAATGCTTTACATCGTTCGAATCACGAGAATCTCAGCTTTCCAAATATATATAACATGTTTAGCTTCTTTTTTGATAAGTTTTTGTACGTAACCAATTAGTCCCCTAAACCATCCAATGTACCGTGGGCGGTACGTCCGACTGCTAATTAAAAGACTGTGGCTCAGTACTTTTGTCCATTTAAAAGACACAGATCCCGAAGAAATTCATTAGATTTGTTGTATCAAAAGGCCAGAGGATAAAACGGTGACTCACCGAACATTGATCCTGCGAGTAGAAAGAACAGACGGCCTGAAGGAGGTGACCTCCTTTGAAAGAGGTTTTTTGGTGGCTGAAAGCACAGTGTGCCTGCGGTTTTTGCCACCTGGTGTCTTGTTCACTGGGGCAGGGCTGAACATGGAAGCACGAGTTGGATTTGCCCTCTGTGGGATTATATACATGTGTCATTAGTGTGCTTCAGAAGTAATCAATATATACATCAAATGTGGGTGACCAGTAGATGGTGGTGCTTACCACTTGATCTTTGCCATCAACTTGCAGCAGTTTAGTTTTGTCTGACAGACTCTACAGGTAAAAAAATAAAAATAAGACAAAGTTCAAGTAAAAGTTACCTTTAATTTTTCCTGAATAAAACTAAGCCAAGATAATTTGGCACCTTTAATTCCTTCACTGAATTTCTGTACGTCTCCATCTGTTTCGTCTTCCGCTGAACATAGGAATCAATGGACTCCATCTTGTTGAAATGAGCCTCGTGAAGTTTTTTGAAATCTGGATAAACAAATAAAATGTATAACATATTCAAAGATTTATTTATGCATTTTTTTTTGGGGGGGGGGGGTTAGTTTTTTCTTTTTAATCGATTAAGGTTTTATTTACTCAAGCAAAATAGTTGTGCATCTATAGAAAACAGGAAAATGTACACATTTCTCTGAAATAAAGTAGGACAGGCTCTGCTGTACATAGCAGAGACTCCAAAAAAGCTTTTGCTGAATCAAGCACAAAAAGAACCATATCATTGAAAGAGGAACAAACAAAACTTACTGGGGGTAACAGGCTTCAACAAAGGCTTACTCTTCTGCTGGAGACGAGGAATTCTACCAGCTTTTGCCCCTTTTGGTGCCTTTTCTGGACACAGACCTTTAAAGGTAAAATTTGTGCAAAAGTACATGATCGTAAAGTCCAAGGAAGAAAACATAAGTGTGTATCAGCTTTTATCAACTATTGCTAACCTGTTTCAGCAGTCACTGGTGCTTCATCCTTAATGGCAGGCTGTAGCTGCTGCTCCTCACGGTCAGCAGTCTGGATCTTTTTAGGAGGCTCATTTTTTTCTTTATCGTTTGTAGAGGACACCTTTCTCTTCTTACCACCCCTGGCATTGCAAGGTGCAGTAAGTGCATCAGCTTCAGTGTCATCCTTAAAAAGAAAAATAAGCATAAAGGTTTTAAACCTCCAGAATGCAAAGAACTTAAACAGCTGCAAAGCAACCCTATGCACAGGGATATAGAGTGCTTCAGATGTATTTATGTTGAATGCAGTGTAATGTATAATACCTTTGCAGCAACTGGAGGCATCTTGGCATCGCTTTTAGTCGGTGTCGCAGTATCAGAGATTTTTCTCTTGTTACCCTTTCCTTTACCTCGACGTGTGTTCACAAACCCAGTAGTGCTGGAAACTTCTTCCTTGCAAGCTGAATCCAGGACAACCTCAGATTTCTCCTGAGCTTCATCATTAATATCTTGCCCCTGGAACAGTCATAAACGCATTAGCGCTGTGCACATGAGATGCTGACAACAAAGCCAATACATTACAAAACAGCAGTAAGTTACCTGCTCCTTCGCCTCTTTGTTCTTTTCTTCTTGATAATGCTGCTTTATGGCCTTCAGAAGTTTGTCGGCCTAATGTTGCCGAAAAAAAAAACGGGAAAAAATGCATTTGAGTGTAGTCTGCCCAACACACGTTGACGTTAGAGAACAGCCAGCTACCGTTAGCGAATACAAGGTAAGTCTACCATAACCCCGCTAGAAGCAAATTTTTAAAAGTACCGCTTCATTACCTTCATGTTCGCCTTGAGTCCCAGCTCCTTAGCGAGACTTCGCAATTCTGCATATTTCATAGAGTCCAAATCCATGCCGGTATGACAGTTTATTTCGCTTTTTTTAAGAAAAAAAATCCGCGCACACGTCGGTGTTTCTCCTCACCACAAACGGCGTCGGTTAAAACTACCCTCCGATTCAAAACACAGAAGCGCGACACATTTGATTGGCTCTTCACTCTAACCGGATATGCCTCTCAGCCAATCAGAACAACCGTGCATTTTCGGGATTTTGTTTTTATCCCCCATGCTTATTTTTTCTTTCTAAAATCTTATTTTTTATTAGACATTTTATACATTTAAAATATTAAAATTTAATCAGTCACAATTTTTTTGTTAAACTTGTAGAAAAGTGTTATTTGGTATCTTGCACATTTCTTTGTAAGGGCGTGGTTACGCTGAGGGCGTGCTTTCCTCTGTTGTTCAAATTCGCGAGGAGGCCAAGTTGCTGGCTAGGCACCGTGAAGCATGGAATTTAACGACAGCTTTTTAATTAAACACACCGATGACTTAAAGCTGCCGGTCACAGGAACAGTGCACAGACAGCAGATGACTTTCCACTGTCAGCAGTGCAACGCCGTCCTGGCGGACTCCACAGGCGTCTGTGGAGAGATGAAAAGCATGGACTCGCTTATGTGCTTAAGTAAGTACACTTCATTTCTAAAAGCTTGTTCGCTGAGGCATTGGGCTTGTGTTAAATGCAGTATCAGTTTACAGTGCTAACTAAACTCATAGTAGATGGATTTTGACTTGTTTTTATGGCGACTGTTTACATCATATGACCTAATATGTTCGAGTAAGATAATCAATGAGATGATAAATACATTATTCAATAGCAATATGGTAGTATGCCTGGTGATAGATGCCTTTCCTGTAGCTGCAAAGCTGAATCAGTCTTTTAGAGAGACTGCCTATTCAGCACAGTGGTGGATTATCAATGATGGATAAGTTTCATCACAATATCCTCAAAGTTTCCAATTTACAGCCAGTTACAGAGTCAGCCTTTATTCAGTCTTCTCCCCCAGCAGAGTTCAGCCTATTGTTGATGCGGACACCCAGGTACCTGTACTCCTCCACCACCTCAAAAGGAACCTTCTGAACTAGATCACATTCCCTCTGGTCTTATTCATATTCAGAAGCAGATGAATCCTCCCAGGCCATGACACAAAATCATCCACTAGTGCTCTCTACTCTCCATCCTGCCTCTAAAATCAAACCGTTGCATACTCATTAGAGTATTTCTGTAGGTGCCACAACCCAGAGCTAAACTCCTCAGTGTCTTAGGTGTGCAAGGTGAACAACAATGGAGATTGCAGAGTCCCCTGCAGAGCTCCTGAACTGAACATCACCAAACACACGGAGTACTTCCCCAGTCTCACGTGCTGTGACCTGTCTGTCAGTGGATGTGTTTCCTGACATTTCCTGTAGATTCTCTCTCAGTAGCAGCAGATGAAATTGTGTTAAATGCACTTGCGAAATCAAAGAAGGTAATCCTCACTGTGCAGCCATTACTGTCTAGATGGCAGTAAGCTCCCTGCAGGATGTAGGTGATTGCTTCCACATTTGTTCTGTGTGCAAACTGCTGAGGGTCAAGAGATGATTTCGCCTGTGGTCTCAGCTGGGCCAAGATTAGTGTCTACAGTACCTTTGTCACATGCCGTGAGGGCAGCTGTTTGATAATCGTTAAGCTTTGGCGATGTTGACTTCTTTGGTACTACTTGGGCCAGCGCACTTGCTCTAGTGTAGTTTCTTCTGCTGTCTGTTTGGGAGTGGAGGGGATGGAATAGTATCTCGGGGTCTTGTTCGCGAGTGATGGGAGAAGGGAGCCGGAGATCGACAGACGGATTGGGGCTCCAGCTGCAGTAATGCGGACGCTGCACGGATGCTGCACCGGTCCGTCGTGGTGAAGAGGGAGCTGAGTATAAAAGCGAAGCTCTCAATTTACCGGTCGATCTACGTCCCTACCCTCACCTATGGCCACGAGCTGTGGGTAGTGACCGAAAGAACGAGATCGCGGATACAAGCGGCAGAAATGAGCTTCCTCCGAAGGGTGGCTGGCCTCTCCCTTAGAGATAGGGTGAGAAGTTCGGCCATCCGGGAGGGGCTCAGAGTAGAGCAGCTGCTGCTCCACATCGAAAGGAGCCAGCTGAGGTGGTTCGGGCATCTGACAAGGATGCCCCCTGGGCGCCTCCTGGGTGAGGTGTTCCAGACATGTCCCACCGGGAGGAGGCCCCGGGGCAGACCCAGGACACGCTGGAGAGATTATATCTCTCGGCTGGCCTGGGAACGCCTTGGTATTCCCCCGGACAAGCTGGAGGAGGTGGCTGGGGAGAGGGAGGTCTGGGCCTCTTTGCTTAGGCTGCTGCCCCCGCGACCCGGCCCCGGACAAAGCGGATGAAGATGGATGGATGGATGGGGATGGAATAGCCTGCCTGTAGTCCTGTCCTCAACACCATTGAACACTTGTGGGATCAACTGGGACGTGCTGTTCGTGCCAGAGTGACAAAAACAACCACATTTGCTCCCTAATGCTCTTTTAATGTCTGTTTTTTCAGGGGTACTATACTTAAACTCCACTGATGATTTTCAAAAGTTTTATGCCAATATGATATTTCTACCTAATGTCTTTCTACCTAATTTTCTTTAGGAGTAACCAACGATGTAGTCATTAGTGACAAGATGGAGTCAGAACATAAAGGGGAAATGACTAATTGGTGAGTAGGGTTAAGCTGCAGCGTTTATTGACCTTGTAGAGGAAATTTGTTTTGTACCACAAAGCATTGTCATGAGCACAGCTTAGACTTTAGTAGTATAGACAGGTTGATAATGAATGTCTTGATCACTCCCAGCATCTACAGCTCTTTAAAATGCCGTGGCTGCCGCTGTGCTCTGGGGAAAGTCATTCACTCAGCACCCTCACGTTTGGCTCTGATTCGGTCCATCTTTCTCCTCTACAAAGCAAACATCAACTGGTAAGCCCTCCGGTTTCTACTAACCACACGACCATATTGACTACTTGTGTACATGTTTGTCTGGGGAGGGTAGAATAAACATGTGGCTTATGAGCTTTCTTTGTTCACTTCATATTGTGAGCTCAGGTCAGAGATGAAACAAACCCTGTATATGTTGTACACTTGATGAGTAGGTTTAACTATTCACTTTATAAATAAGTGTGTGTGGTAATTATATTTTTCATTCTTTAATGGAAACCATTATTTTTTGCATCCCTCGATCTTCAAGAACTTGCTTAATTCTCTCTGCAGTTACATCCTCAACAGCAGCTCCTTGGTGAAGGCATCCACACTCACATTTGATCAGAAGCCGCTCAGACAAAGCATGAATGAGGTGGGACACTGAAATAATAATATCATGTTGGAGCAAGAGAACCAATTTTACTTTTTTCATTGGGTTTTATTGTGGTTCATCAGTGCACACACTCACTTCACAATAGAAGAGATTAGTGCATAAAGCAATCCAGTTAGGAATGAAATAAATTATAATTGCCTCTGCTGAGCAAATAAATGTGTTACTTGCTTTCCGTTGCAGGTGAGACAACAGTTTGAAGCACAGCTGGAACAGATGTCACGCATTAAGAACAGACTGGTAGACAGAAGTGTTACCAGTAATATGGTCAACTAGTGTACACAGGACACCCAGCTCAACCTGGGATTAGGGAAAATATGTTCTTCAGTCTGCTGCGTACTGTAGATGGTTTTTGGTGATGGTGGCATTTATGCGCCTCCATATGCTTGTAAAGAAAATTATATCACTAATAATGGATTAGAGCTGAAATGTGTTTGTTCCATCGGAAAATAAAGGGAAGATCAGTGAACACTAATATGTCAGATTGTATGTAAACAATGGATGCAGCTCCAGCATTCAAGAGTGTGAATACTTAAACCGGACACAGACCTGCATTCTTTAGAAGAACCAGCAGAGGGCGCCTCCTCATTAAAAAATCAATTCTTAAGGTAAAGATGGAAAAACCCTCCCGCTTCTTTGATCTGCCGCTTTCCTGTTGAGTTTATGGCCTCCGTCACTATTTTTATGTCTTACTGAATACAGCATGATTGTTTTATTTTGTAAATTATGGCCCCGCTTAGGCTATAAGGATACAAAACAAAATGGTATGCTTTATGATAGGCTAGTTGCTACTGTGTGACCATGAAGTGTCCTTGGTTAATCTGTCAGATTCACCCCTCCCTTCTGATGTGTTGCTTGCTGACCAGAATGCTTCAGAACTGGACCTCACTGTGCCAACATCCATCTTTTATATACAGTCTATGTTGACAGCTACTAAGTGAAATTACTTTTTATTATTCATTTTCTTAATTGTTGTAGGTTAAATCAGGGCATTGTTGTGAAATATAAACGTCATTCCACCTGTATTGTTACTTTGGTTCAAAACATTGTTGCTGGTACCCTCACAAGGTATTTGTCTAAAATGGCAGAATGCAGATATTAACAATTGTTACAGATGATAGCAACAGTTGTTGACACAGCTTCTCAGATCCCTTCTCTGCTGCTGATAATGACTTCTTGCCAACGTTTGAGATATATGGTCAATGTTCAGTCACGCTCAGTTCAGTTCAATTAAAATGTCAAAGTAATCTTGATTTACTGTAGTTTGTTTGTAATGGACAGCATACACTCAGTGGCCACTTTATTAAGTACATCTTGCCAGTACTGTTTTTGCCTTCTGATCTACTCTAATTCTTCATGGCACAGATTCAACAAGATGTTTGAAACATTTCTCAGGGATATTGGTCCATTTAGAGATGATAGCATCACACAGTTACTGCACATCCATGTTGTGGATGACCTGTTTCACCACATTCTAAAGGGATTATTGGATTGGATTGAGATCTGGTGACTGTGCAGGCCACCACTACCAGTCTGAACCTTTAATTATGAAAGTGAGATCGATCCATACTTGCATATTGTTTATGCCAAATTCTGACCCTACCATCCTCTTGTTCTCGTAACTTTCTGTTGTTCAGTTTTTGTAGCCTGAGTTTCCCATTCTTAGCTTTGCCTTAATTTTCTTATGCTTGCATAATGACAATAAGACAATCCCCTCTTACTGAGAGGAGTGGCACCTGCTGCGATCATCTCTATCTGCTTCAAGGCTGGACATATTATGTTTTAAGACATGTTTTTTTTTTTTTGCATAGCCTGAATGGGTGCATAACTGCTAATCTAAATTATTATTGTTGACAGCAGTTTCTGCCATACTCATTCAAACAACCATGTCACATTCAGTGTCAGTAAATTACTTTTTCTCCCCGCTCTGACGCTCGGTTTAAACGTCAGTAGATCATCTCAACAACAAACACAGCCCTCAATGCTTTGAATTGCTGCCATGTGATCGACTGCTTAGATAATTCTATTATAAAGCAGTTGAACCTAATAAAGTGGCCAGTGAGTGTATATCTCATGTATTTGCTGTAAATGCTATTTTGTTAATAAAGTTAATTGTTCCCACGATTTTAGGATCAACAGTTCAGTGAGAGCAAAGGTGGTTTTGTTCCTGCTTACAATCTTCAAACCAAGCTAGAATTAGGTTCAAATCTTCCTTTAGTAATCATTTTCTGGTGTGTAACCAGCCTCAGAGTGGTATTAAGGACAACAAACTTTTGGTTTGTTGGTTTGTGTTATATGGCATTCAAACTGTAGTCGACACCCAAAAATTTAATTGGCACCATGCTGCGTTTTATTGCTTAACTTCTGATACAGATTCTTTTTTCTTTTTAAAGTTAATACAAAACCAGACAAGAGGCTCACACATAACAAGCATGCCCATTTCCTCCCTCTGGAGTGCATAGTTTCTACACAGTCCACGTCCTCTGTGGGAAAAGTTGATCAACAAATTGATGTCGTTAATCTTACCTAAGCTCTTGATATTTTTTTTTTTTTTTTTCCTTAATGGGAACAAAGGTTGATTTGTTTTTCAGCTGCACTGTGGCTACACTGTCAGGTCATATTTGACACAATGGAGAACTACTCTGTTCTTTACTGTATCAAACTAGCAGGTAGTCTGTAAAGCCGTTGTGTCAAACAAGTCCTGACAGAACATCCAAAATGAACATTTCAGTTTCCTAATTACACTCATTCACATTACAAAGTTGGATTATTGCATGCAATACAAATCATTCATTATTCTGCTAAGACATGCATATTTTTCAAACCCATATATTAATGTTGCTAGATGTCTACTTGCTTATAAATTTTTGATTACAAATTCCAAGAAAGAGCATTACAGGGTTGTTAGAACAAAGTATCCAAGACAGGGTGGAGATGATGACGGTGCAAGTCAGTACATAGAGAAAGTGCTTTTCAAACAAGTGTCAAGTTCACTCAGTGAGGCCTTTACAGTTACAGAATTACTTCAATATTTATTTCTAAATAAGAAGTGGGCTTTGAATGGATGTAAAAATGCTACGATTGAAGTTTAAAGCATCTCTCGTGTACTGATGTAATAACATGACGCTACAGCTGTTCTAGAATACACTTTGTTCTGCAGAAAATATCCTAAGCTTTCAGTGATAAATCCATAACTCCCCAATGAAAGAAGTGTAATCGACTGCATGAGCAAAAAATAAATAAAATAAAAACGGGTGAATATAACCCTTTCCATGTGATGCTACAGAAACCTTTAAAACACTTTCACCCGGGCACTAAACTCATGCATTATTGTAGGTTATTGCTTCTAAAACTCTAATCAAATACAATTTTATGGAATTAAATATAACGCTCTGAATCCCAAAACTATGAGGTAATATGTACAATGTGATGTCATTGAGAGATCATTATTCTAGGACTAAAAGTCAATTTCAGATCCTTACCAATCAGATCCAAATCTAGGATTAAATTTAATCTCATTCCCAATAGAACATTTCTTCGTCACCATCACACGTGAGACTTGAGAGATTTTTGGCTTTTGCATATTAACTAATTCTTTTAATGCTTTATAGTGCATAAATAAAAGAAGTTACTTATTTTAAGCATATATGCTATAGTAAATGACTTGTTTAAATACTTAACTTACCCTGATTGTGCCTTACATTAGTTGTATTTCGATTGCACAAACTAGCCATGTGATGAAAATGAGATTTTGCAGTAGAGTTTAGAGTAAAGCTGTGTCTCTATGCAGTGTATTTAAATGTACCTAAGTCTACCACCCTTTAACTTCGCTGAAATAGTTTCCAAAGTTTGGCGCTCCAGCTTAGCCTAGAAATCGATTTCACTATTCCTCATGAAGCAAGCATCACTACTGGTCATGCACGGCTACTATAATGTTGGCACCACAGTCCCGCTAAATAAGCTAATGCACATGAGTCTATACATATCTTAATGGAAGACATTGGTGATTTTGTTGCTTTCAAACAACTTGTCACTTGTTTATACAATATACAGTTTGGTCAACAACATGACAGTTAGGATAAAATATTGCACAAATCCCAGTAAAATGTGATTTTTTTCCCTTTGAAAAATCACAAACGTGAACAAAAGAAAGAAAATGCACAGAAGCAGCATGCATTCACTTGAGGAACAATTATGCATTTCATTAGATTACGTTACCATTATCATGAGAAGCTCTGACCAGCCTACTCTTTGCCACTTGTTTATGCTTTCAAATACATACCTGAATGCAGTTTAGATGCATGAACATCAACTGAGCTGCGAAGAATTTTTTTGTTCGGCTGATCCTAAAGAAACACCATAATGTCCGACAGACCAAGATGAGCTATCTACCTAAAGAAAAAGCTACACTAGATTAAAATAAACAAGCAGGACTTTGTTTGATTCCATTGGGTGGATCTCTAAATTAAATGTAAAGCTTCTTCTAGGAGTAATTTCACTAATCTCTGAAATCTGAGATAATTACCTGGGTAATTCAGTGGGAAACTGTCATTTTCTTCCTCAAGTGACTGCATTTTACTTCTGTTAAAATAAAAAAATAAAGAAAAAGAAAAATGAGACCAGGTTTTTGGATGAGATAAAGCATGTTTGATAAAGAAAATCTGATTGCATCTTCTCACAATTCCTTAAAAGAAATCAAAACTGAAAATCTATCTCAACCTGAATGTCCCATTATACACGCCCTACATGCAGGAGGGGGGGAAAAAACCTCCCAGCAATTTACATGGGAAAAAACTAAATAAAAACATGTTAAATTGAAAATTTAAATTGAAAGAGACCAGATGAAGGAAAACTGAATCAGAATGCTTCAGGAGACAAATCTGAAATAATACAAGTTGCCAGATTTCTACGTAAAGGACTCAACATTAAAAGGAAAACTTCCCAATTTTATCTCTATGTGCTATTTGTAAAGAAACACCTGCCGACCTGACAAAGGAGAGCACAATACAATGCAAAACAGATGCATAGGAGACCACAGTTTGAGTGGTTCAGTGGTTTTTTGTTTTTGTTTTACCCAAAATGAGTGAAAGTGTGCATCGTGTGCTTGTGTGCTGCTCAGTCTTCTCCCATTTACAACCTCACTTTTTGACCCCCAGAAACAAAACTAATCATCCAACATTATACAACTTTCTGTGGCACTTGACAGCCTTTTAGCTAATTCACCACTCTCCTCGTCCATGCTGTTGGACTTCCCATGGCAATGAGGTAGAGCAAAAAACAAAACATTAACACACCCAATGAGTCTAATGAAAATCACAGGCCTTGATCTTTGCTACAGTATCTTGGGTCTTTTGCTATGTTTCCCAGAAAATTGGGAGCAGTTACTTTGTTCTTTATCAAACTGTTTTTTGTAACTGTGGTGAAGTAATTTTTTTCCTTTCTTACTATTTGGGAAGTAGAGACTATGTTTACATGCAGCCTGACGAGGATGTCACGCGTATTTCTAAAGGACTTTCAGGCAGACAAAATAATACTAGGCTACATGTAGGCATAAGCAGTGTGCATCATGCAAGTCCGACCGCCCAAAATTTCAACAGATGGTGTTCACTGATGATCCGTGGGATGCTGTGGAGGAGAAGTGGTTAATGTCCCAGCAGGAAGGAGAGCACCAGTGTCCCAGAAGCCCAAATGAGGTCATCTTGATAGTGTCCTTTTACCTCCAAATGTCTTGGTGGTGGCGGATGTTACATGTTGGTGTTGCTGGGGTAAATTTGCAAAGCAATATCACTTGCAGAGGATTCATGACTCCATTAAATGACGGTTTATTCCTAAAATAACAATTCACATGTTACCTTCATAGAAGAAATATGACCATTATTCATAATTATACTCAGCACATTCTCTCATTGCATTTGGAACAATTAGATATGCAGTGATGTACAAAAATCTTAAGCCATTCTTGATTTCTTTATATTTTATCTCAGCAAATGGTAAATATTCAATATTGAAGTAAATTCAAAACTCTTCTTTGGATGTTCACTGCCCTTGTTTTGTTCTGTCCCAAAAATCTGTTTTATTTTCTCTAAGCTGTCTGTTATGTGTAAACAGAAGAACACAGGTCATCCCTTGAGCTAAGTGCCTTTTTTGTGCTTCAATGACGAGGTGATTATTAAATGGCTTAAACACTTAAACAAATAAATGAAATATCATGACTGGATTGAAAATGAGTGAAAAAGCAGCCAATGTCAACCCCCCCCCCCCCCCCAAAAGAAACATCAAACAAGGGAAACAAGGAGGGAGAGAAAGCCTGAAGCCACTTTGAAAAATAATAATAATTTAGGTTGACTCCGTGGAAAAAAAATTCATAGAAATGAAGGGTGGCTCAAGAGTTTTACACAGTACTGCATAATGAATGCATTATATAATGCTGCAATCGATTCTGCTCCTTAAGTTAATTTATTCGATTACGAATCATTTCAGCTTTAAACAGAGATTACAGTAGAATCTTATGGTGCTTAATGGACACAGTGTCATTTAATGCAGACAAACAATTTTCGATGGTGTGACTTTCGGTTAATGTACAGACGACTCATTAAAATAACTCAAATAACACAACGTAGAAGTCCGCTGGCATGCAATTGTCATCAGTTTTCAAAAAGTGAAGACAGAGGTTTAAGTAAAAGCTGACCGAAGCACTGACCTTGATGCGAGTTAGACCGAAAGGATGCAGAGATATTTCCTCTGTGGTCTGAGCTGCAGTTGCACACAATGGTAAACAAAAGCCGTGGGGAGGAGAGGGGGTTTCTTCCGCTACCAGGACACATTTAGGACTCCCAAACGAACGACTGTCTGATTTATCTTACTAAGAGAAACCGCAGCGGCGAAGAAATAAAGTTCTGGACCCTCTTCTTTCCCCGGTTACCACAAACGAGGAGAGAAGAAGGTCCTGTCGTCCTGTTCTCCTGAACACCTCCGCTCTACGCCATTTTCGCTCCGCTACTACGAGCTAACGGGAAAAGGATTGCGCTGGATGGCTGTCAATCAACATTAAACCCGCCCCGGAAGTTGTTCTTCTTGTGTCCTGAACATGGAACGCTTCACTGCCGCTAACTGGGTCACCCAAAAAACTTGAAAATAATCCATACAAACAATAATAATAAAAAAAATATGTTGGTTGTGTGAATTACATTTGCCCCAAAGACAAAATACTAAAATTCAAACCTATTTAATATAACAAATAATTAACACAGAAAAAGGGATATGCGGTTAATCTTCGGAAAGTACCAAACTCACAAATTTATTTACTCTAGTTTTTCACAACGTTTAAAAAGGAAACTGCGTATTACATTAAAACCATATCTGAATTCAAAAATAATAAATCTCAGTATATTTCTTATTTATTTTATTGCTATCGCCGTTGACTCCGTTAATGACTACCAGTGTTTATTGTATTTGCCAATATTTACGATTTTTTAAACTCCTTGAATGCCACATGTCATATCTAACATCTAAAATAGTTACAAATCCACGGTTCATTTTGTTTATACATGTTTTTTGTTGTTGTTTTTTACGATTGTTAAACCACTTTTACTAGAACAGTAATCATGCACTGCTTGTGGTGTTCCTTCTGACTAGAGTGTCACGCTAACCAATGCGACAATATTACCCATAATTCCAAAATAAGACAAGGTAAAGTTTCCTTCCTTTATTTACATAAATACACTTGTCCTTGACTCCCACAGTGCATTACACTCCACAACTTGCTTCTGTTTTTGAGAAAACACCAATATTAGCACTTATTGCAACCTTGTTACCGTGCATACTGAAATCAACTTTATAAAAACACGTTAAAAACATATAAAATACTGTTAAGTAAAATTTCTTAAAATGTAACCATGTCACCATATCATTTTCAATAAAAGTAAGCAAAAATATTTTTATTAGCTCACAAAAGGGTTTAATCTGTTGCCTTTATGATAAATGTATTCATTATATTGATAGTGTATTTAAGCATATATTTGAAAATAAATACAGAAATTACTGAGGGAAAACATGTGACTATTAAAAACTTGGGCAAGGATGTCAAAAGTTGCTTGAATGAGTGAAAATTCTCTATTAAGGTGATTTTTCAGGTTCTAGGGCATTGGTAACAGGGTTGAGTGTTGTTTAAACCATAGCTGCTTCCCACCAGCCAGACAAGAGAAATGGCGGCCTTGTGCTAAATGTAAAGGTACAGTGCTTTTACAAATTACAATTTTCAAAGACCACCATCCAGAGCTTTATTATTAGCAGAAAACAATAATAAAGCGTGTTATTATGTTTTGATTGAGATGATTCAAATTTCCACATAATCACTGTCTCTCCTATTCAGGGCCTTAGTGCACTATAGCAAGTCTAAAACTCAGCAGGTGATTATTATTTATGAATATCTGCTGTGTGCCTGCATCAGTGTAACATGATGATCTGTTTCCTGTGTCAACTGTTGATTAGCTTTGTGGGGGCAGTGATCTGATAAATGTCACCTTTAACATTTCCAGAATCCTCCCATAGATTTTTATGGAAGATTTTTGATATTTCTGGGCCATCCACTTATAACTGGCTGCTTTAACTCCTCTCCCTTTGAGGTTCCACAGATAATACAATTTTCTTCTAAATGGGAGATCTGTGCCCACGGTTGCTGAGATGACCGTATTAAGAATACCAAGCGTAAGCAGTCCAAAGTCTAAGAGTTTGTTAACATGGGATCACTTTGTACACACTGACCTCATCATGTGGAAATCTGGATATGGTTAGTATCCACAGTTCTAACAGTATGTCACACAGAAAAAGAAGGAAAACCATGATAGGTCCACTTTATATCCCTATAAATATAGTAAGTATATCTACAGTATATTATTTGTCACTGTTGTCATTGTTATCAGCCAAATATTTAATCCAAGAAATCAACATTAACATATGAAGTTGTAGTCTGTTATATTCTAATTTTATCACACTCTACAATTTTTTAATTCCTAAAGAATAAATAAATAAAATTGCCAAGCTGGATGTAAACTGTGAGTAGCACAAAAAAGTGTCATAAGAACATCCCAATAAATGAGACAAAGAAGCATGGCACTTATTTTTATTCAAATCAAATTCCTGAATCACTTTGATAATACCTCGACCAACATCACATAACGTGATTCACATCTGACTGATGATCACAGAATGATTGATAAAATGGTTGAGCTGTGTTTCCTGCACTGGAGGGTGCTCTAGTAATGACTTCACAGACTCACATTAAAGATTTAAAAGGGGTCATGCACAGTGACATGTCCCAAAAAAAATAATAAGCCCAATGCATCAGGCGCTGGTCAGTGAGGAAAGACATTCTAAGAAATACAGAGCAGAGGAGAAATCAGCATTTTTCCTTAGCTGCAGGGAAACTGATCAAATGAGTAAAAGCACAGTATGTTATCTTTGCCTGCTCTAAGTCTACAGACTAGCTGATCCCACAGCCCAATTTCCAAAACAGTACTTATAGCAAGGCCTTCTTTAAGTCTTAAAGCCTTTGAGGGCTGGTCCAGGTGGCAGATACTTTTTGAGGATATCAAAAAACCTGCTGTGAAAGTCTCACATACTGATGAGACACCAGCATTTTTGAAATCTCCATGCCACCGTTCTCACCTCTAATTGAGTGAGGCACTCCAGTGGCTCCAACAGGCCCATAATTTGAGTCTACAGGTAGCAGTTGATCCACGGTGTAGTGGTTTACACATTCATCTAACAAATGAGATTCCAGGGTTTGATCCCAGTCGTGAAGGGCATCCGGCTTAAAAACTGCCAACATCAAACATGTGGTCCTACCCACTGTAAATACGGGAGCAGCTAAAAGTAGCTTTAGATTCTACTGGCAGCAGCTCTGTTAATTATATGAAACCGTACACAAACATGGCCATGGGTTACTGTTTAGCTAATAACTTACAAAGGGGAACCAGACACTTCAGTGAATTACACAAGAACCTGAGGAACAGGTCAGTCCGATTTTGCTTCAAGAGACAAACTCGGATTGGCTGGTCTGGCTCGCTCAAAGGAAACAATTCATAACAGATGGCATTAAAACACTGACATTTTGAAGTGGAATCACACAATTTTGAATCTTTGCATATTTATATGGACAAAGATGCAGCATGGGCTAAATATCAGTGGAGCAGCATAAATAAACTTATAAACTTACCTACTGCGATAGCAAAAAGTTAATCTGCCACGCTATAAATATTTAAATGTTCATGTGAAAAATGAACAGAAGTGGTAATAACTACGATCCTCTAAAAAGTTTCCTAATAAAGAATGTATCATTACTGGGGAAAAAAATACATAGTGACATTGCATAAAACAACCCAAGGCACGCAACGTTTCCCTTTGTTTACAGAGCAGTGCAAAGGCCGAAACTCAAGATTTATTATGGTATCCACCCAATGCTTGGCCTGAAGGACTGAACCCATAGCGTGGGCCACAGCAGCTCGTTGAGCAGCCGGATGAGATTGTGTCTTGAAATCAACGGACATGTTCAAGCGCTACTCTAAATAGAATTACAAAAAAAAAAAAAAATGATAACAATAATGAAACTTTAGTGCAGGAACCGGATGCTCATCTTCTGTTCCACATCCACCTTTTCCAAGACCTGCGAATAAACAAACAAAAACAAGAAAAGTTTATACTACAGAAAAATGTGCTGCTCTAAAGTTTACATTTGCGGCTGGGCCTTAAAAGAACATCTGTTTTAAATCAATCCCAAAAACAAGTCAAAGCTCTCCTGCCATTTCAGTTAACCATCACCCCTGTCCTGGGTGCTGGTTCACCCATTACACCACTACGACTTCAGTCCCACACAAACTATTTAAATCTCAATGTTACACAGTGTGACATTTTTGTCCAGCTACCCCATAAAACACCTTTAACTGTCACTATAAGCTGAAAATAGCACATTATATATTAACTAAAACAAGTCTTTAGAAGAGTTAGAGGTTGAGACAGTTTAACTTACTTGTAAATGTCCACACAAATCAAACTGTGAAAACCAAGGCCTGAATTAACTGGGATTATTTCATCCTCATCCTCTCTTAATAACTAACATAGATACACAATCAAATTTTTGTCCTCTGGAAAACCATGCTCTGCTATGCAAAATGCATGCTTGATAGATATATATATTTCCTTCTTTTCTGTGGTTAGTCTTGGGTTCTAGTTTGTGTACCACTGAGGCCTCAGATGCTAAAAATATACCTGCACATGGTAGTGGTCAGTTTTTAATTAAAAAGAATCCTTCAAACAGCATCTGTTATGTCATTTTAAGTTTAGCAGCAATGCTTCAGTGGTTAACTTAAAAAGGAAACCACATAACAGTACAAATATGTATGTTGACCACAAAGCTTGCCTTAATAAACTCATTGAAGGAAATGCAGCTATCTCCGTTTGTGTCAGCCTCCTGGATGGTCCTATCAGCAATGCTGCCGAGTTGTTCATCTGAAATGTTAACTCCAACCATCATCCGCAAGACCTGGAACAAACCAGCAAAATCTATTTTTAAGAGTCACCAAATAACAAGGTGACGTATATTTTTGCAAGATCACACAAGATCATTTGTAGCCACACTTGACTAGGAAATACATGATAATAACTGATGGTGCACGCATAATGAGTGAAAAACGAGTGCACAAATAGTACATTTAGCCCTACAGGTTCATGCATTACACAAAGCAGGTGACACAGTGAAATGTTTTGCGCAAAACAAGAGGTGTGGCTGAGTCATTAACCCTGAGCTTATAGCAATTACAGGTCAGAGAATGTCACTGAGCTTGACCCGCTTTAAAGCGGGACGACAAATAACACAGAGGGAGTGCAAAGGAAGCCAAAATACAGGATATTAGACTGTCTGGGAAGGATCAGCCTGTAGTTAAGGTGAGATATCACATCATTATCAGCACAAGGGCAAAGTCTTCTTTGATGGTGAAATCCTCCTCTCTGTAAAACACTTTAAAACAAATGTGGTGCAATAGCACTTGTTCATTTGTCAAACATACAGTCTGTAGATATAAATTTACAGAAATAATAACTGATATTCACCGAAAGGAAAAGTAGCAACTGAAAAGGTCTTACATTCTGTAATGTACAAGCAAGAAGGTAGGTATGAAATCATATCCAGACTTTATGAGGGCTTCCAAGAGGCCTCGGATGCAAACAGCCACCATATTAAAGACATATGAGAATTTGAAGTCAAAATAGTTCTATCTACAGGGGACTGGGATTAAAATGACACAAATCTCAACCCAAATACTGTTTCACGTACTTGGAGTGGATCCGATTAGAAAAATGTTGACTTTTATTTTATTACTCCTACCATAAAAGACACCAAAGAGTAGGAACAAAGTGCTGGAGGTTATACGGACTAACAGTAGCTAATCATTACCATTAATTGCGTTCTGAGTATCTATCTGGGAACATTTGAGCACAGAACATTCAAGCTAAAGAAGACAAATACAAATAAAAATACATGGAAAGCAAAAGCGAAATAAAGATGTGGTTACACTCTGAAGGCTGGCTCAAAATCATTTATGAAATCTACGTAAAGGAAGGAGTCATTTGCTCACATTTACAGCAGGATGAATTTATGGAATTGTGGTTAAAATTGATTGCATTCATCACCTCATTTAGATCAGATTTAGCCTAAGTGGAAGTCACAAATTATCTTTCACCGAGAGAAAAACAAAAAAAATCAACTTAAAACTTGTGTGTGAACTGCAACAAGAATAGAGAAGAGAGGGAAGTTTGACATCCTTCTGTTCTGATGTATTCTAGTGAAATTATACAGAAAAGTAAGTTAATATGACATAGAGGTTTCTTATAAATGTTACAGTTTTTGCTATATTAACAGACGACAATCCCATGCATGTAAAATTTAACCTGTATGCTGATGTTTTTATTTGGGAAATTACAATTTGACCTCGGAAAAATGATACATGACGTCTCAACTAAAGAATGACAACACAGGGCTGACTGAACTTCTGATAAATGGGTGTAGAATTAGAGATATTAATTTTTCTTGTAAGCCCCACAGTTGCCAAAAGACTCTGTAATGTTTAAACACACTAATTATTCACTGTGTGACATACTGTGTGAACCACAAACTACATGATGACTCCAAGTCAATCCACTCACCTGCAGGAGCTCATCTCGGGAGATCTTGTCATCTCTGTCCAGGTCATACAGACGGAAAGCAACTGAATAGAAAGAAACAGGTAAGTCACATACTCTTAAACCGACGCCAAGATGATACCAGTTACACCCCAACACTCACAAAGCAGCTTGTTTGTCCTGCTGTTCAGGGGCTCTGTAGCTGAGGGGTTCTTGTTCTTCTCATTGTCTTCGATTGGTCTGAAGTGAGCCAGGGTCCGCATGAAACCCCGGAAATTTACCTGGTCCTCTCTAAAAATCACAAGCACGAAATATCTACTATAACTCTCTGGAAAGTTCAGTCAGATTACCTTTGTGCTCAAATGCGTATTGTGGACACCACAATGAGCTAGTAACCTAACACCAACATGCAGATTGGAATGGTTTCTACATAAAGTTGTTTAAAACAAACAGGCCAAAACCAG
The DNA here is from genome assembly GCF_963969265.1 of Rhamphochromis sp. 'chilingali'. Classification (NCBI taxonomy): domain Eukaryota; kingdom Metazoa; phylum Chordata; class Actinopteri; order Cichliformes; family Cichlidae; genus Rhamphochromis; species Rhamphochromis sp. 'chilingali'. The sequence goes on along the minus strand of NC_137949.1, from coordinate 18,422,781 downwards.
AGAAGCCAGAATCCGTCTGAAACCATTAAAACACAGAGCTGCAATTACAACGCCTACACATGTGACCTTTTAGAATTTTAATGATATATCTAAAGACATCTGTTTGGGTTTTTTTTCCCTCCCACAGTGATGAAAACATCCAAATAACTGTCAAGTATACAACTCAAAACCCCATTTGATTTACTTCCACGCAGACTTGGCAGTAAGGACTGAGCTTCTCCAGCCTGCAGTCAGGAAACCACAACTGAAAGCCTGGTCCAGCTTTGTGGCGATGGTGCTGGTGACTCAATTTTATAGTAGTGCAAAAACAAGCTATCCAAACTACTGCAGAGCAATAACACAGACTACTCACCCCTCAGGAAAGAATGCATTGATGATTCTATCTCCCAGAGGGTTGATGGCCAACTCGGGGATTCTCTGGAAATCTTCTCGACTGTAAAAATAAGGAGACGTGATCAAAGTTAAATTCTAAACTCAGTATGTTTTAACTGTTCATTTTTACCTAACAATTCACCAGTCTTATACTGAGAGTTGATGAGCTTTACTAAGACATGACACATAGCAAAACTTATGAGGTCATGTGATGAGTGATATATGACATAAATCATCATTTGTTTATTAGAACAAAAAAAAAAATTTGTTAAAATCATTGTTCAGATTTGTTACACACTGAAAAATTTTCTTACTCCAGTTGGTTGGACTAGAAACAAATCTGTGAAATCTCACTGTTGTGAAAACTAATGAAACGATAAGGAAGTCACACTGAACAAACGTGACTTCTACTGTGACTGGAAGCACTTGAGCAAGGAAAAAAAAAAAAAAAGTATAGCCAGGAACTTATTATCTGTAAACACAACATCTTTCATATATCCAAGTTGAATGAAACCAAACAGAGTTGTGTGTGTGTGTGTGTGTGTGTATGGGGGTGGGGGTGGGGGTGGGGGGGGGGGGGGTTCCGTCTGCCCTTGAGAAACTGACTGTCCTTTCCCCTTCAAGGAATCATTTTCAAATAACCAAAGGGCCATCAAATTTAAATTTTAGCTGCTTAATGATTACCAGTCTCTTCACCTATCAGTTAAGACAGAATCTGAACCAGATGAATAGTCAGTGACAGGAGAAAGATTCATTACATGATTTCATCACTGAAATGAGACAGATCTCACATTGCCCACCTTTATCTCAGCACAACACTTTGTCTTAGACCTAATTTATTAATATAAATACCACATTCAGAGAGGCAAATTTGGTAAAACAAAAAAAATATATATATATATACACACTGTAAGATTTTCTCAATTTAAATACCCTTGGAGGTGTGTTCATTCTCAAGTCAACCAGAAAACTTAACTGCTTAGGTGACCTCTATAACGGTGTCCTTGTAGTGTGGGCTGGTAAAGGAACAAAACAAATGAGGTGCAGCTTGTGGCTCCTGTTTATGTTTTTGCTCACCTGAGGGTGCCGTTTTCCCCTTTATCCAGGCTGGTGAAACGGCTGTACAGGCGAGTGATCTGACTGTGGGAAACTGCGGCGACAAAGATTTTGACTATCAGATGAGCCAAAGATAGCTGATACACAACTGAATCCACAATAACCCCTCACCGATATAATGCAACAGATTAAACTAGCAAAATATAGAGAGTTAATGAGTACAGCCTCAATCAGAAAAAGCATTCAGCCAAAGGCATCTCAATATGAGAGTACAGCAATCAACTAGCTAATGTCCAAGAGGTTTTGTCTTCACACAAGGACTAAACTCTAAACTCTGAGCTCAACTTACAGCCAGTTTCCTTCTTAATTTCTTCAATTTCCTCTTCTCTGAGTAATCTGGACGCTCTGGATCCCATGGTGAGATGTTAACGGAGGTCGAGATGATTCGCTAAGGCGTCTTGCGCAAGCTCTCCAAGAGTCTCTATTAAAGTTAGCAAACAAGCTAACTAACAGAGCTAAAAAGGCTGCTATGTTCGGTTAAAAGGAACGCAGCTGGTGTTGAATCTAGAAATCTGCTGTTTATCTTCCTGCCGATGTAACGCAGCTGTAAGTCTGTCTGCTGCTACTGCTTTTCTCCGGCACACAGCGACGTTTTGACGTTACCAAGACGGGTTTCGGTGAGGTTATCTTCCTGGTTTATGGAGGAGGCGGGGTTAGGGAGGCCGCCTCCCCGTTGGGCCGTTCTCACCGGGGTTAGGTGGCAGACTTGATGCCTGCCTAAAAATGTCAAAAACGGCGATGTGTTTATACACAGCGGTGTATAAACAATAATTACAGTTTTAAAGCTTAACAATTATAATTAAAACTAATAATGGACAGGACAGAGCTGGATATATAAATGCTTTTAAAAATTGTATAATTTGTGGAAAATGTCGACAGGTTTATTTTCTGGCTGAAGTAAGAACTAGTAAATAAATAGATAAAAATAAAAATAGTTTCAACTTTTAACAGTTCCAGATAAACACACACATAACATCGACCTGGGAATCATTCAAGCATAAAAAGAAGAAATGAACCAGTGTTATGTCTACACATAACAGACAACAGAAACTGTTTTAATTTTTTCTTTTGCCACTTTGTAATCATCAGCCTGTCACAAAAACACATAATTTGTTCCTGCTCCTTAGCTGAATGAAAAATCCTGAATTAACCAACTGTAAGGGGGAGGGGGGAGAGAGAAAAAAAGGTTTGCACCAACAAGGCGATTCTAAAAACTTAGCAAATCTCAAGAAATTGGACAACTGGAGGATAAATAAAGAGTGATTGCGTGTGTGTGTATTATGTGCAAGTGTTGTCTGTTATGGTTGTATTGAGAGTGTGCATATGAGAAAGGATGACTCACGACTACAGATCTACCTTTGAGTAAGTAAGGTGAACCTGAAGATTTGTCTGCCCTAAAAAAAAAAAAAAACTATCTCCAGCACATGTCTGGAATGCATTTCATCCAGCGGTCATGAAGATCTTATCAAAATGGGTGGAATCATCATCTTGACGCAGAATAGAGAACAAAAGCAGAGGTTTGGGTGTCCTTCAAGAGGCCTGGAGAACTATTCATCCTGAAGACTACTTAAAGAAATTACAAAAAGCTTGCCTAAGACGGTTCAGGCTGTTATGAAGAATAAAGGTGGTCATACCGAATATTGAAGTTTAATCTCGTTAAAACTCTGCCTGATTTACTGTATTTCCACGAATGTTTGCACATATTTAAATAAACTGCTGCCCCTTATTTTTCAAATTTCCACGCAAAAGAAAGCCGTAAGTGACACAAGGGTTTCACACAAGCATGTCAATAACAACAAATACGGGGGCTGAGAAATATAGTCAGTCAAAAATTAAAGAACCCAAACCGAGTATAATTTTAATTTTAACATGTAAGTAAAGATTTCACCACTAGATGGAGCAATTTTATAGTTTTTCCGTCACACTAGTTCATGCAGTTTTAAGGGTTTCGTGTTATGTTCAAAACTCAAAGTATACTTAGAATGACATTATCTTTGATGTGTTATAAATAATATCAATAAATAACAATAAACAGCACTTCCGGAGGAGCTAACTGGAAGGTAATTAGCTCTTCCTAATTTGAGGTAATCAGCTCTCTTCTTCCTGGAATCCATCTCTTTCGTTTTCTAAATTATAATTTTTAAATTATCACAGTTTAAACATATGTTTAAATATATATATACATAGGTTCAAAAATTCTTCTCAAAATGAGAACTTGTCAACTAGACTTAAAAAGCACTGATATTTATAACAACAGTCTCCACTGAACTCTGGAGAGACAAAAAATAGTAAAGGAAATGTGACTTCATTAGGTTCAAGTGTCCGACTGTTTGTTTTTTAGGCAAAATCACTAATCAGCCAATCTCATGGCCTCAACTCAGTGCTTGTAGGCATATATGGTCAAGATGACCTGCTCAAACTGTTCAAACTGAGCTTCAAAATGGGAAAGAAGGTAAATTAGGTGAATTTGAAAGTGGTATGGTTGGTACCAGATGGGCTGGTTTGAGTATTTCAGAAACTGCTGATCGGCTGGGATTTTCTCACACAACCATGTCTGAAGTTTACAGAGAAAAGTCCAAATAACAGAAAATATCCATTGACTGTCAGCTGTGCATGTGAAAACTCCTTGTAGATGTCAGAAGTTAAAGGAGAATGGCCACAAGTCTACTACTAGAATGGAAAACTGAAAGTCCCACAGGCTCACCAAAACTCGACAGCAAAAGATTGGAGAAACATTGTCTTGTCTAATGAGAGCGACATTCAGATGGCAAGGTCAGAATTTGGCGTGAACATGAAAGCTGATCCATTCTGCCTTGAACTGACAGTTTAGCCTTCTGGTCGTGGTGTGAGGGAGTTTTTCTCAGCAATCTTTGGCCCTCTTAGTACCAGTTCAGCACAGTGTTTACCCATCTTGTGATAGCTGCTTCCAGCAGGGTAACATGTCATAAACCAGTTTCATCTGAAACTGGTTCCTTGAAAACAGTTTACTCAAATGGCGTCCACAGTCACTATATCTCAATCCAACAGAGAATCTTTGGGACATTTTAGAACAACAGATTTGCATTACAGGTGTGCAGCCGACATCTGCAGCAACTATGTGATTTTATCATGACAATATGGACCAAAGTCTCTGAAGTTTGCTTCCACTACCTTAATAAATCTGTGCCATGAAGAATTAAAACAGCTCTGAAGGCAAAAAAAAAGAAAAAAAAAAAAAAAAAAAGAGTCAAAGCCAGTATTAGCAATGCTTAGTGAGTGCATTTTTACTTTATTTAGATTTCTTTCTGCAGTGGAAAATGAGGAAATTCCTTTAAAATGTTTTTAAAGGAATTTACATAAATCAATGACACTAATAGCCCCAATGCTGTAGTATAAACAAGTTTGTTTTTAATTGATCAATCTCAAGCCCTTCACCTGATCTCTGATGACCCCACAGTCTCTGTTCTGTTTCTGTAAATATAGACCTGCTCTCGGGCTCATTGGTATCCTGTAATAAACTATCAGCTTTTAAAAATCAAGATCACAGGGAGTCCAAAATCCTGTTAAAGCTCACAGCAGTTCACAGCCAGAGGATATGGGTGCATTTATGTATCTATCACACAGTGGTGTGCAAACTTAAAGGTTTCTGATCATAGGAAATGCAGAATTATCTGGAAAAGAAATCCTTCTGAGGTTAGCTGCTGAAACAGTAAACAGCAGCTATTAGAAATATCATCCAGAAAGCATGTCACCTTGGCTCCATCGGATTTTATTCCCAGCAGTGTCACAAAAAAAGTCTCTTGAGGCTTAACATTCATTGTTTAGTGGTCTGCCCTTGGCAATACCACAAATAAAGCTTAGCAAACAATTTTATTTGCAGTCCATATTATAATTGTGTATTTTGTTCTAAAAACAAAACGGGTAGCAATAAAAAGTCTCGCACGCTCTTCACTGTGAAGTCATCATAAAAGAAAAATCAGTAAAATCAAAAACGACTTTAAAATTTATAGTGTGCTCATAAGACAATAAGGTCAGCTCCACATCCAACTGATTCCCAAGTGGTGCAAAGAGAAGCTCAGTTTTCGCAGCTTCTCAAGCGGAAGAACCAGAGGCTTTGATGGTTTCACAGAAATCCTTTTAGTGGCCACACACGGTGTCCATGGCCTGCTGGATGCTGCGGAGAGACAACAAAACAAGATTACCTTAGTATTAGATAAAAAAAAAAAAAGAGTGTCTTTATCACTTTTCAGTAAGAAATATGACTGATTATCTGTCAAAAATGTTATTTTTAAGGACTGATGTGAAAAATTCACTTCATATGTTCCTAGAGACCAAGATGATTTATTCAAACAGCTTTCCCCTTGACAAAAACACAGCAAAACCCACTGTTAACAGACAGGAGAGTCATAAACAAACAAACAAAAAGCCACATTTAAATGGTGCAAAGGTTTTGTACTAGTGTATAGCTACTTCTATTTACAAGAAACAAATCGACTAAAATCTGAGTTAAGATCAGCTTGAATCCACATACTGTGTGCACACACACACACACACACACACACACACACACACACACACACACACACACACACACACACACAAAATCAGATGACTGACACTGAATTACAGAGAAAAAACCCCCAAAGACAACAGAAACTCAGGTAACTCGTTACATTAAATGAGAAGTGGTCTATACCTCTCTGCAGGATATCCTCCCTCACAAAGGTTCACCAGCGCATACAGATGTCTGAGTGCGTATTCGTACTGCAAAGAAATCAAATCGTCACACGTCAGAAACGTCACCACAAGCTGTGTTTTACACGAATCTTCAAATGTTCACCAGCTTCCTCTTTTTTTCTTTTTTTATCTGATGCCCTTAAACGTCAGAAACTGTCCAGAGAAAACAAAAGAAGATTTTCAGAATAAAAGCACACAGCTGCATGAAAGCACCTGGGAAAATACTGAGTTTAAATCATGTGATTAAGGGCTTTCCCAGTCACTGAGATGACAATTAGTGTTACGGAAGTTACCGATACATAAATTAAACTGAATTGAAGTATTTCTGATCATTCACTGCCAGATGGTGTGACAACCACGATGAACAGAGAAACAATTTCAATTCAACAAGTTCAATTCTGTTTTAAAAATCCAATTAATACTAATTTTTTTTTACATGTAATTAACATATTTCTCAGTATTATTCTTTCTTTCATTATTTATTACTTTATCGAGTGATATTACTTTTAATTTACCTTATTATTTATATATTTTTTCCTCCATTTACCCTTATCCTGAACCTAAATAATCAGAGATCACAGTGGGCAATATGCTTACTGTGTGAAGCTTTTAACATGGCTTTCATAGAACTGTGAGTGGGAGTTCAAGCTTATTCTCAGAGTGTCTGGATTAGAGTCAGCTGAATGCAAAAGAGCTGATGAATGCGAGTACGATACCTGCTGATGAATAGCATGTGAAACTGGTCTGGCACTTCCCCTTTACAAGGAGAACCAGAGTCCAGGCATGAGAACGAAATTCTACTATAAGCTTGAAATGTGGCCACAATGGTGACTCATTTATTAATGGCTTTATATGAATCACAGACACTCTGTAAACTGCAATGGGATGTCCCGGGTCTGTTAAAAAGGAGCTGAAAGACTCATAGTGTGTGGCTCTACGTCAGAAACATCAGAAACTGTCCAGAGAAAACAAAAGAAGATTTTCAGAATAAAAGCACACAGCTGCATGAAAGCACCTGGGGAAAATACTGAGTTTAAATCATGTGATTAAGGGCTTTCCCAGTCACTGAGATGACAATTAGTGTTACGGAAGTTACTGATTGTAACTTTGTATTCTGGTGACGTCTTTCCCTTATAATAAGCGCCTTGAGGCAAATGCTGTTGGGATTTGGCAATACATAAATTAAACTGAATTGAATTGAAGTATTTCTGATCATTCACTGCCAGATGGTGTGACAACCACGATGAACAGAGAAACAACATTTACTGCTCAATTCTGTTTTAAAAATCCAACTAATACTGATTTTTTTTTTTTTTTACACGTAATTAACATATTTCTCAGTATTATTCAGCAAGTCAATCCAATATCTTAGTCATGTGATTTTCTTTCATCATTTATTACTTTATTGAGTGATATTACTTTTAATTTACCTTATTATTTATATATTTTTTCCTCCATTTTCCTTTATCCTGAACCTAAATAATCAAATATCACAGTGGGCAATATGCTTACTGTGTGAAGCTTTTAATATGGCTTTCATAGAACTGTGAGTGGGAGTTCAAGCTTATTCTCAGAGTGTCTGGATTAGAGTCAGCTGAATGCAAAAGAGCTGATGAATGAGAGTATGATACCTGCTGATGAATAGCATGTGAAACTGATTTGGCACTTCCCCTTTACAAGGAGAACCAGAGTCCAGGCATGAGAGCGAAATTCTACTGTAAGCTTGAAATGTGGCCACAATGGTGACTCATTTATTAATGGCTTTATATGAATCACAGACACTCTGTAAACTGCAATGGGATGTCTCGGGTCTGTTAAAAAGGAGCTGAAAGACTCATAGTGTGTGGCTCTACCTCAGGTTTGCTCCAGTTGAAGCAGTTGTGTTTGAAGTGCTTCACTGCCGCCTTGTAGCACTGATGCTGGGAGAGGTCAGCTCTGCTGTTTACCATGTCATTGGCTTTGAACGTATTGCCGACGACTCTCTCGACCACTTTGCGCATAGTGTCGGCCATAATGTCCCTGAGCTACACAGACAAAGGTTCACACACTCTTTAATGGTAAATTGTCATCAAATGGATTTTCAGTGTACTGGCACACTGTCACAAACATTAGAAAGCTTTGTCAGTCTTTACCTTGAGGTGGGCACTGATCTCCATGAGCAAGCCCCGTGCCACACTGATGTCATTGGAGGCCATCATCTTCCTCTTCAGGATGGCCAGAGGAACGTCAGGGCTCGGGGTCAGATCCAGGTTTGTAATTGGTGGCAGGTTCATCGGAGCTGGACTGTCTGCTTTGTGATTACCCTGAAACTGTATAACTTTCATGTGGGCCAAAGTCTGTAGAGAAAGATGTACAAGCGTTAAAATAGAAGGAGGAAATAAACTTTGTTTTTTTTCCACTCACATACATGAACACATTCTGCAAGTCATTCCAACTTTAAACGAAACACTACTTCCCCCTCAAATTTCTTTAGTCTAGAACTGACAAGTGCTCATTGAAGCATTTCGTTCACAGTTTGCACAGCCTTCTTGCTCTAACCTTGTTTCCGTACTGCTGGACGTGGCTCGTGTCTGTGTGGTTCTTCACAATCTTAAACTGCTGTAGCAATGTTTCTTTTCTCAGATCCTCCTGGATGCACAAAGACAGAAAAAAAAAAGTGAATGTGATAAAATGCTTCCAAAATAACAGTCACATGAAGAGTCAGTGAATTCGTTCCGTAAAATAATGTGTGGCAGTTTGACTGTCTCATGGTCAGGTTTCTGTTCTACTGTTACACACTTATGCAAAGTACTCGGGGCTGGTTAAAGACAAAAGTTCTGCTGCTACGTTTGGAGACGTTTATCACTTCCTTTTCCTGCCAATCTTAGACGTTAACCGTTTCTTCCTTTTTCATTCTCTCAGTGGATTCATGTTTCTGGATTAAATCTACATCTACACCATAATCCGATGTGCACCTCTCCCTGCAGCCTGAAGTCTAAACATTATAAGATGTGTTAAAGCCACCACACAAGATACTCTGAAGTTCAGAGTCACAATATAACAGACAACAATTACATTTTTCTTTTTAAAATATTTTTCAAAAATGAATAAATATTAGAAGCTGTGATTTGGACACAAATGAGGAAGATAATCACACACCACATCAGAGTCCTCCATCCAATTCACGCTGTACCAGTCACCCAGGTAGGTGTCCCGTTTCTCATCATAGTAGCAGGCATAAGAGGACTCCTCAGCGTTGGCTGCTGTGGTGGCATACACTGAAGAATACACAGAGATTCTCATGTTAGGAGACTTTAGTTTTACACTAGGCAGATCTAAAGGTCGCTCGCTAATCTGTTCAACAGCCTCAGAAAAATTTGAAGGTTGTAACTGAAGATCTAAACACAAATTTCAGTAACTGCTTTACACTTGGACACATCAAAAACAGACATTAATTGAAAACAATCAAAGAAGAATCTTGATCAATGTCATGTGCAGGTCCGGTTCTGTTTATCACTTGATGTCCGACACAGTAACTGTGCTTAAAGATGACCACAAGCTGGGCAGCTGACCTCAGCATTTAATGGATTCTTACAAAAGACTAAAAGTCAAAAGCAGAAGTCCTCAAACCACGGACCTGACATCTGTCTAGTCAACATAACACGTAGCGTAACGCAGGGCTGATTTAAAAAAAAAAAAAAAAAAATTAAAACATGAAAAATAAAAATCACATGATCCTAGTCTGATCCCATCAAAAGCATAGACCAGCATCAGTTTCGCTCTCATCACTTGATGCTGGTTCATCATTTTTTTTTTTTTACAGGAAAGTAATTCTGCTGATAAAGTTCAACTCACCATCAACGTCAGTAGGCAGGTGGTTCATCATTGACCCCGACTCACATGCTTCAATGTAGAACACCATCTATGTGTGTGTGTGTGTGGACCAAACACAAATGTTATGACCTTACACATCAGCACAGCTACATCAACACTTTATCAACTGAATTTTAGACTGCGGGACGTGCCCACACTTGTACGGTACATATCAAACATCACCTTTTTGTATTTCTTGTTGTCGTGCATGTATGTAATGGCTGCTTGAAGGTCTTCAACATGGAGCTGCAGACAGAGAGGTGACAAATTTGCATTAACCACAATTATACACTAGTGTTTCTTAGAGCACCGTGATGGCATGCACTGCAAACATAAAAACTGATTTATCAGCAAATTAGGAGATATGTAAGGTCCCAAAACACGGTTAGTTTACTTGGTGAGGATGTCTTCCTGGTTTGACAAGTTAAACACTAACAATGCTGATTGCAATGATAATGTTAATGTTCAAATTGTGTTAACCATTTGTGTTTGACCTCAATGCGGCGACTGCTATCTTTTCATAATATTCCATCTAATAATTAGATATTTCACCAAATTGCAAAAAACAAAAAAAAACAAAAAAAACCCAACCCAGACATATCAAAGTGATTGTGAAGCAATAAGGCTCTTTGTGAATCTGGTGTAACCTGTCTGTGGTTGTTGCAGTGCCAGGAAGTTAAAAAAAACAAAAAGGTACTCACCTCATCGGCGGGAAATGCCAGAATACCAGGTGCTCCGTGATCGGTGAAGTAAACAAACACATGATCATTGGGTCCACTGCCAGGAAAATGAGAACAAAGTTAACAGGGACAAAAAAAAAAAAAAAAAAAAAAAGTATATAAACCAGATTTATTGTTGTTTGGCCACGCGCTCGTTACTTCCTGTCTTTTTTAACCACTTACCTCTTCAGCACTTTTCCAGAGCCACCTTTGACTTTTGAGGCATCACCCTTCAACACTGCCAGGAAGTTTTCTGGGGTAACATCCTGCAATAACAGACACATCAACCCACAAAGTTTGCTTTCAGCAGAGAAGCCTCTTCAAACAATCGTCTGGAAAATATTGAAATCAGTTGATCTTTTATAGAAATGCACTGAAGCACTCACTTCCCCGATGTAGTCTTTAGGAACTCCCTTGTACACATCACTGCCATTTGGTCTATTGATCAGTATCCCAGGGGTAGGATTCCTGGAAGAAAAACATGATTCAGACACACAGAAGGAAGTGCAAATAGCTGATAAAACACTTTGTGAGATAAAAGGGAAACAGATGGATAACAATGATTCACTCATCTGGTGACAGAGCCACAAAACAATATGACACCACAGATGTTAAAATAAATCAATGAATAACATTTATAGTGAAATGTTATGGTATACATATCTGCGCACAGGTACGTACAGTTTGTCTTTCTTTTTTACAATTCTGTAGCTAGATATTTATTAACCAGATGCTCAGTCTGTGATTACAATGGCAGTGATACAAGCACGTGACACGGATATTAAATTTTTTTTTTTTTTTTTTTTTTTTTTTAAATCCCATATTGCATAATGTCTCTCAAACTCTCAAAAAACAAAGCAGACTGACATTCATGGAACATTTTAAGGTGTGGGAATAGTTAACAATAACAGCATTACTCAGCGTGCATCGTGCCTGTCAACTTGAATAAACATGTCTACACATGGGTTATGATCCAAAATAACCAAAAAAATAAGGAACGTATGTCTCCCATTTTATCAGAAAGTTCTATCAAAAACTTTACTAAATGTCTGAAATGAACCTGAAAGAATGACTCGATTGACTGCCCGGTAAACTTCAAGCAAAACACAGTGAAAAGTCTTTGTTGTAAACAGCTGCTAATATATTAAAGTATCTCTAATTAAAGTAACAGCTAACTGAAATTTAAGTAGCACAGGCCAACTCTATCAAATCACTGCTAAAGCTGGGTTTTACATCGCGTCCCACTATGTAACTGCCATTGTGATTCCCGCAACCAACACATCTCCTTACATTACCCCTCCTCTGCCAGTAACATAACTCCGAGACTATTTCTATGGAAGCACCTTCCTCGTGACTCCTCTCAGCACGACTCATTCACTCAACATGTTTTTCTGAGCGATGCAGGGCCCTGCAACACAGTGACAGGAGGAATGCCAATGCAGCTTTTTGATCTGATTGGGAAATTCCTGCGAAAACCCTGAAACCCACCACTATCTCCAAAGATGATGCCAGCAGACTGTTAGTTTTCCATGAGATAGACTAAAGATGTTCCATCAGAATCAAAAAAGACAAAGACAAAAAAGTAATGACTGACAATACAACTATTTTTATTTTTTGAAAAAGTAGATCCAAGAGTAATTTAATCTTCTGAGCATTTTTAAACATCAAGAATTCATTCATTAAAAAACAAATCCTGTTGTTCAGTGTCTACAATGGTTGCTCTGATTTGTTTGTTTATGTCAGTCAGTCACCAAAGCTGAAGGCCATTTAAGGTAATTTAGCAAACAACTGGATTGTCAGCAGTTACTTTTTGTCTTTGTCTTTGTCTTTTGTGATCCTGATGAAACAGTGTTAGTCGGTCTTTACAGGGAGGAGATTCACAGTTTGACACCATAGAGAGCTGGGGAAAGTCTCCAGCTTTAGGTTCCTAGGAGTCACCATCACAGAGTGCCTTTCCTAAGCCAGACTCCTCCAAAAACCTGCTTAACAACTTCTATAGATGCATCCTCACAATCTCCGGCTCATCTTTAGCCTACTCACTGTGCAAAGAGTGAAGGGGAAATCCACAAAGACTCTGAAGGTGCTTCAAAGCTATCCTCACACAGAGACTTGAAGATTATTTCAGGCTTCTTGCTGAACATAGCTGTCAAATGACTTTATAACCCTACTGTGATATATTCTCCTGCTCAATTCCACATGTTTATGCTCCTCAGGAATATATGGATACATTTATACGTTATATATTTAGTAACTCATGTAAAGTGCATTATCCTATTTTTTCAAATCCACCCTAAGATATATACATTACACATTTATATACAAGTAGTTTATAATATCTCATATTCAGTGCTAACGTACAATATTCTTGTGTATACGTGTATTTGTATGTATATATACACAAACACAGCAGATACACGTGTCAGTATATTTATCTGTTATGTAAATGTAATGCAGCATGTGAGATAGTAAAGCTAGACTTTTGTTATGGATGCATAATGACAGCAGAGACTCTTGAATTTGAGTCAGATGTAACAGGGCCTACAAACAGCCTTTTCTGGCTTAAGATTGAGTTTTTGTGTGCTATATCTTACTAATAGTTAATAGCCTACTAAGGTCAACAGCTACTAAAATTAGGATGAGTTTGTGTCAAACATTTTAAGGAAAGAAGAAGTATGAACAAGCAGAGAAACAAAAGTGCCAACTCACTGTTCATTTTCAGCCAAATCATCGTACATCATGACCACAATCTGCTCGTCGGGGATGCCATTCCTGTGGACAATCTGGTAGGCATGGCAAGCATCGGCCTGAGCGAGCAGGAGAGCAAAAGATTCGGAGGTCAGTTCCACATTATCACAGTATGCAGCCTTTTAAGCAGCGGGAGGAGCACTTGGAAAACATGCATTAGGGAGGGGAAGTTAGCTTATCAGAGCTTAAAGCGGTGCTTATCAAAAACCATGAGAGAAAACTATCGAGTCATGCACAGCTCGCACGGTGGTCGCAGTTTCACCTGGTGCCTGTAGTTGTACCAGCCGTTGGAGCCAGCCACAATAAGCACCCAGTGTTTTCCGCCACTGTTTTCCTCTTCCTGGGTGGGAAACCCAATAACGAGTCCGGCTGTCAGACCAAGCAGGGCGAATAGGACGGACCGACACATCTCCTCGCTTTCTGTGGGATTCCTGGATGGATGACAGTAGGGAAAAATATTCAGATCCTCTTCTAGATTTCAGCTATGTTTACCGAGGTGGCAACAAACACGTAAACGTCTCACCTGATAATTCTGGGAAGCTAACTAGCCATCAGTAGCACAACAAGCTTCGCAAAACATGGACTTTTAAAAAAACACTCGGAGTGAGTTAAAGCTATTAAGACACACCGCTCAGTCCTAGAAGTTTTAAAGGAAGACAAAAACATATTTTATTACCTTTTCTTTGCGTTGTTAGACGAGGAAGGGGGCAACAACCGACTACACTCAAATCCTCAGCGGCACTCCAGTTATATTTAATGTCGGGGGGCAAAACAGTTGGCATCGTCTTCTACGGGAGCCAATCAGAGTGCTCTGGGGCGGGGCTAATCATATGAGTAAGGTAACAGCTCTCCGTCATGTGACACTATTATGTTATAAGGCTATAACACAAGTATAAATACATTTATGTTTTGGATGTAATTTCAAAACACCATAATCTCCTTGGACATCGGTTTTTGTTATTATTTTTTATTATATTTTAATTTGGTTTTGAGGTAATTTTGTGTTTCCTTTTGAATGATCACTTCTACTTCTTTGTCGTATTTTCTCTCTGTGGTTACTATCTCTTTCACTTCATTTTAATCACCCTTTTATATACTACAGCAAAACCATAAATATAAAATTCAATCCACGTGCTGATCACAAGTTTGATTTTATGCTTACTGACACAATTATGACTGCTCAGCTTCTGCTTAAAAGTGGGAATTTTACCCCATATTTTCCATATATGGGGTATAATGTTAGACTCAGGCTTGTTGCAGCCCGTCATTAAGGTTGGAAGAGCAGGTAGGTGGGCTTGTTTTCACAGTTAAAGCGGTGCCCTTAACATTATCAAATTAGTGAAATCACCGCTCTTTAACATCAGAGATCCAAATGAAGAAGAAAAAAAAACTTTCTGAAAGAATGATTTTAACCCATACAATTCTATCAAGCTTCAAATATTTCCTATGACCACCTTTGTTCTTCAACAACCAGAGCTCTCTTATTGTAATTTCTTATAAGTAGTATTCAGGAATAGTTATCCAGGCAACTTGAATATGGAACGCCAGGACTGATATAATGAATTAATTCAAAGCTCTTCTTTTGATGTTGCTGCCTAGATGATACCACACTGCTCCAGTAATGTTGAGGTTTGGACTCTAAGGATGTCAGTGTATGACATCGCTCCACAGCACCTGTTCCCACTGATTTTCAGTTTAGTTCTTGTTTAATTTGGCATACCACAGCCTTTTCTGCCTGTGCCTTAAGAATGGCTCCTTGACAGCCATCCTTCTATTGATGAGGCTTCAGTGAACTGAATAAACAGAAGAGCTCTCCCTCAGGGCCTGTGTTAGATCTTTGCTGGATAACCCCCCCCCCCTCCCCCCATTTATTAAAGACATCACTTTCTGACACTGTTCATCTGCTGCAAATATATTTTTTAAGACTGTAGGTAAAGGAAGAGCTGGCAATTTTGTTTGATTTTTTTAAAATGAACTGCACACCATAAAATATGCTAATTGTAAGCAAACAGGTTTTTGGAAATCACCTTGTTGGTGCAAAAACACTATTTTATCTTTGTCCAACTGCATTTCCTTTGGCAATTTTCATAGATTCAGGTAAAGAAATGGGAACAAAATCTGCTTTTGTGACAGGCTGACAGTCTCAAAGCGTACAAAGACAGAATTTAAAATTGGTTCTTTGTCAAGATGTCCGTTATTTGTAAACAAGACTAGTTTCAGCCTTTAAATTAGGTGCCATTTTTATGCTTGAATGATTTATGTAAAATACTGATCTGAAAATGGTCAAGAACAAGGATTGGACTGAAAATAATGAGTGAGTTTCACAGAGTGAAAAAGCAGCCAATGTCCAAATGAAAAACTTGAAAATGAAAAAAGAAAGTCTGTCTCCTTGGAAACAAAATATAAAAGATATGATTGGTGGGTTGAAACTTTTGCATGGCACAGAACAATTAGCAAAGCAGAAGAGAGCTACTTTAATGATAAAGTTGTTTAGGTTGTTCTTTTGAAAATAAACTCATGAATAAAATCATTCAGAGTATCAAAGACAGCAATAAATCAAACTTTTATTTCTCCATATAGAAAAGAATTAAGTTAAATAGAGAAACAGTCCACTGAAATTGCGGCATCTCATTTTCAACCAATGGTCCTTTGTACATTAATCTTTGTCCCAAAATGAAAAAAAAAAAAAGATGTAACAAAGTGTAAATACCGTATTCACAGTAATAAATATTGAAAACAAAATCTTTTATACATTGACATTATATATATATATTTGTGTAAATATATATAGATATAGATATAATCATATACAGTAAAAAGTTATTTTCAAGTTTATCAAACATAAAATATTAAAATAAAAATGGCCAAAAACAGAATAATGATTGCATTTTTCTTTCCATTCCCAAGGCATCTGTAACCATGGCCATTCAGAATCTGTAATAAATAAAATGTGAATTTATCTAAAGATTGTAGTCCATCACTGTAAATTAAAAAAAAATATATAGTGCAAGTTCTTTTTTTCTTAGGCGTAAATTAATCTTGCAAATTTCAAACTAATCCAAACGGAATGACAACAATGAAACAGAGGGTGTTGAGGACAACATCGAGTCTCTGACTTCTGTCAGTTCTGCACCACAACTTTCTTTGTAGTCTTGGCAGCAAAAAACAAAAAATAAAAAACATAAGGATTTCACATGTATGAATCCATAGCAGATATTCAATAAACTTATTTGGCAAATAGAGGACAAACAAGAAAGAAGAAAGAGCTCCACGAGCTCCTTACACTCAGTTCTGTCAGGATTTCCAAAAGAAAAAAAGAAAAGGAAATGCATAGAAATTAATTACCAGTAGCAAGAACTAACTTAAGAGTTGTTTACTGTCATGCAGCATTTCTGAGACGCAAAGCAAGGCAGATATTGTGGATGTGAGTGTCGATGAAAGCATTGGATAAATGTATACTCTGCCTGTGCTTGCACATTTCCCTGGCTTCCTTTCCCCCTCAGCAGTAAGGAACGGGGGAGGGGGGAGAGCTCCCATTTCCTGTTTGTCTCCAGCCTCCTGTTAAAAGCCAGAAGAAGGTCTGACTTCATCTCCACGCAAGCGCGCAGGGGTATATGTGTGCGTGCAAGTGTCTGTTTGTGTTTGTGTGCTTGCTTATCCTCAAACCTCTGCACCCAACTCAATGACCCCAGTCTCAATAATGGGCACTAGCTTATCTTCCACCTGTACCAGCAGGATGGTTTTGTCTATATGGGAGCGATTGGCTGGGTCTCGGCTACAAGGCACCCACCGGTGAATCACCTGCAGGGGGCAATAGAAGAAACATCCAATAAAATTTATGAAGCATTTATGACAGAACAAGTAGGTCAGAAAGGGTGTTACAGGGCAAAAAAATAGGTCATGTGCAAGCATGATAATAACTGCTAAATCACATTTATAGCACCAGAGGTGAGTGGGTGTGTAAAATGAGTGTATGAGGCAAACTATAGCCACATATTTACATGACCTAGAGTTTACTTCATCTGTGTGTGAAAATAAGTAAAGGTGCTGATTTGGTAACATCTGTGAGAACACACTTACATGCCCTTCCATGCCCTCTAAAGGGCTCCAGTCTCTCCAGCAGGTCCTTCCTGCTCTCAGTCTCATGGTTTCGTCTGGCCACTGCAGCTCTTTCCGCTTCGATAAGTTAATGTTCTCCAGCACCAGACTCACGTCCACAATCTGAGGTGAAGACACGGACCGACAGTGTGTAAAAACTTATGCAACCACAAAGGAACTGAGGGCTTTTACTAGAAAGAAATCACTGACACTGCACGCACAAACAAACACACAAAGGATAAAGTGGAGAACAATAAAAAATAAAAATAGTTATATCAGGACTTTTTTTGCTGTTGTGGATACACAGAACAGAGTATTTACAAACCTGCACTCTGTAGGAGATGTCATCTCTCCGTACTGTGGAGACAGTGGGGTTGTGTTGCTGTAGGTGTTGATGATGGTGATGGTGCTGGCTGAGGGGGTCTGTCACAGTGTTGCAGAGGCCATCATTGCCCAGTAGGCCAACCAGTGTGTGGCGTTTGCAGGGAGGTATGCTGTGGCTGGAGAGGGAGGCCGAAGGGCCAGCGGGATCAGAGGTGGAGCCCAGCCGGAGCTGCAGAGATGTAGGGAGCGTGCGTAGAGACAGCTGGCTGGTAGAGGAACGTCGACAGGGCTCCAGGCCGGTGGTGGAGGTGCGAAGCGAGGAGTGGCGGCTGCTGCCATAGCGGTATGATGACGAATGGCTCGCCACGGAGGCCCGGGCGGGAGAGTGCCGCACCAAACCCGACTGAACCGACTGGGAACTTTGACTGGTGCCTGGACACAAAGGGGAGAATTGGTTAGTTTTCATACTATGCTGTTAAAGGCAAAATGTGACAGAGGAGCAGTAGTTCTCACCCAGAGTATGTGGCTGGTATGAGTGAGGAGGGGGAGGTCCTGAGGTGCCCCCCTGAGATATTGAGCTCTGCTGAGAGTCGCCACCTGTCCCATTCCCACTGCCGCAGGACAAACCCCCTGCATCTGAATCCTCGATATTTCCGCCACTATTACAGCCTGCACCACAACCTTTCCGTAATCTGACAAGAGAAATCTTCACATTAATCTCAACGCAGATCCAAAATATACAGAAGAAATACTCAACAGAGAAGAACAGCACAATAGGAAATCCAGCAAACCTGTGCCAGGTGCTGACAATAAAGTTGCGGATGTTTCCGATGCTGATGGGACCTCCCAGGATGTGTCCGAGCTGCGGGTGTGAGTTGCAGTAGGAGGTTGTCAGCGGGGATACGTAGATTGGATATCCAATAGGCTGGTCGCAAGAAGAGTTGATCATGTTACGCAGAGCCTGCTTGGCGTTCTGGATGCTCCCACGCTCTGGATTTCTATTTCTCAGGAACACTAACTCCTGCTGCTGCCCTGCCCAAAGTCCTCGGACACATTCTTTATTTACCTGCAGCAAAATTCACAAGTTTGCATTAAATAACCCGGCTTAGAGTGAGTATCATTAAACCGTTCTGTGCAGTCTGTTGACTCTGTTGCAGACCCACCTTGATAACCCGGAAGCTGAGGTATCGCCTATTGAGCATTATAATTTTATACTCGTTGGTTCCTTCGTCCAGGACGTGGCGCAGAGCTAGGAGCGACGGGGCGTTTGACAGAACGGCACTCCTCCAGGCAGGGTCCCCTTCGTGAGCGATGACCAGGTTCTGCTGGTGAGAGGAGATGGCCTCGAAAAGAACTGCTGGCTCATCGTACTCGTCGGGGGACGTGAAGTGGTCCTGAGAGGGGAAAAAAAAAAGTTGAGAAGATAAAGTTGAGTATAGGGTTTAGGACAGTTTTTGTCTCAGTAGGGGGCTCAGTGGGGCCACATTCAGGGTCTCACCTGGTGTAGTTTGAGAGAGATTCGGATACCAGGCACCACAACTTTCCTGAGCAGTTCCATGTCTGCAAAGATCCACTCATCTCGCACTGAAGAGATGCGAAAATCTCCTTTAAAAAGAGCATGAAGTCCATAAAGGAAAGACTCCAGATTGCTGTGATGAAAAGAAGAAGAAGAAGAAGAAGGAAAAAAAAAAGATTAGTCGGTACTCTTTATCTGGCTCACACAGACAGAGAGAAAATAGGAAAAGACAATGAGTGCATTTATGCTTAGAAAGATGTGCTTTTGAAAGCTAAACAGGAAAACTACAGGAACAATTGTCACAACAAGTCAACCTCCTGTTACTGTTTACTCTCAGTTCATGACACATTTGAACTCCTTCACTCACAATACAATAACAATTACTAAATAACCTGGACATATGATGGGCTGCAGTTCCCAGAGCTCTCCTTCCCAGCACGCACAGTCCAAAGCAGAGCAGCACCAGAGGTGAGTCTTTCTCACTGTCCAGTGGCTACAATCCAAGCAAAACATGAAAGATTTTAGAGGGCAGCTTTTATCTCCAAATACAGATATTTTCAACATGTCTCTGTGATCCCCCACATAGTTTTTTATTTAAAAAAAAAAACAACCCCCCATATCATCTGACAACAACTGACGCAAATACAGGACCCCTTTGGGCAGTAACAAGATGCAATGACTTTTTAAAGAGTGATTAAAATCAAACTGCTCAAGGGATTTAAAGTCTTTGAAGATCTTAAGTTGCCACTGTCATGCTATTAGAATATTTTTTTATTTATTGTGACAATGCAATGAAATATGCTTTGCTTGTACAGCTGGGGGGAAAAAAGACCAATAGCCTGCTGCAATTTGGGGGACAATAACTGTTCCACAAGCAGAATTGAAGGCCTTATTACCTTGGGCCTTCGGGAGTTGCAGTACTGGATCCAGCCCAGATAGACACCACAGAAACTGTCCCTGGAGATGCCCGCAAGCCGGTGGTCATAGTCCTCATCAATGTTGGGATTGAAAGTGGGATCCAGATCGACATAGTTCCTCTCTCCACATCCCCGCAGGCCATCTTTCATGGTCTCATTGGCCAGCCATTCCTCCAGTTTAGGAGAAGCAACTACATAGTAGATGATACCCTGAGCACAGAAAGGGATGATGCATTTAGAACTTTTAGAAATCCCACACTGCACTAAAACATTCTTCTCTCGTGTCATCCCACAAACCTTGACATAGTAGGTGGTGAGGATGCGGCGTAGATCGAACACCTGCAGCATGGAGGCAGCGCTGTTATCAGTGATGCTGTAGCCCTCCAGAACATATTTGGTGACCAGCACCTCCCACGCCAGCCAGCGCTGCCCAAAGGCAGCATTAAAGGATAGGATGTGAGGGAGATGGCCTGGCTCGCAGCAGCAGCAGCCCTCATCTTCCTCCACCCCTTCAGTGATGGCTTCGACTTCCCTCTGTTGGCAGTAAGTTCCTGTGGAGGAAAAGTCAGCATGTTATTGATGCTGTGTGGGACACAGGTCCGTTCCAGTTCAGTCCGGTAAAGTGCAACGAGTGAGAGAATCGTGATTATCATTAATAGTTCAACCTATAATTTTCTGTTAACTAACTCGTTGATTAATCACTTTATCATTGGAGCTTTAATCCAATAAACCGGCAGAAGGAAGATGCTCTGTAATAAACACAAAGCTGCTGACAGAAACTGGTGATGAGTGTCATGCTTTGGGGTGTGCCTCCAATTCTATAAAACGTTTACTCCGTCACATGTTCTCAGCTAATGTTTCAGCAGGTTTATTTGCAGCACAAAGCTTCAGGCTGAATAAAACAAAGTCACGCTGATGATAAAGCACGACCAGGTGTGTTTGGGAAGGAGATAAGAATGACTAAACAAATACAGTGGAATGCCACTGATGAAATATCTCAAGTAGTACTTGTAAATAATTCTCAGGGTTTAGTTTGACCTCCTTAAAAAAAAAGAAACAAAAAACAAAACAAGTGCACAAATATGAATGGAGATTGAAACTGGAGATCTATGAAATGCCAAACACACTTGAAAGCCAATACGTGTCACATTTATTTTGCTCTATGGCAGATCTACGATGGGAACTGGCTTCACAATTTTAAAGTTAACTTTGTGCTGCTACACTACATGGACAAACATACTGGGCCACCTACACATTACTCCTACAGGAAGTGTTTGGCCTTGGAAACTCATGTCATGAAGCTCCTTGTCCACAGTTTTCATGCTGATCGTAATGGAAGAGGAGGTTTGGAGCTCTGCAGTTACTGAGTCAGCACAGCGTTTGCAACTTTTACACATTACATGCCTCAGCGACCCCACCCTGTAACTTCATGTCATCAATTCATGGCTGAGTTGCTGTGGTTCTTGCACGGTTCCCCTTTGCAATAATACACTTACAGTTGATTGTAGAAAATCCAGGAGGGAAGAACTTTCACAAAATGATTTGCTGCAGCAGTGACGTCCTTCTACAGTACCATACTTGAAACCAGTGAGTTCTTTAGAATGACCCACAAACGTTTGTTAAGACAGATGGCTAGGTGCTTAATATTATACACTTATGGCCATGGGACTGAAAAGGCCTGAATTATAAGATTAAGAGGTGTGGGACAATACTTTTGTTCATGTGGAAATATAAAAATCTTGTAAATAACAGAGGTCAGACCAGACAAAATAATAATTACACAAAGAATATAAAGAATATGTTGACACAGCTGTCCAAGCTCTAAAACTAACTGAACGATACATACAGCCTGTTTAGTGTGAAGAGTAAAAGGAGAGATGTGATATGGGCCACAGGTCTGACCTGACACTTGAAAATAATGTTTAATGAGGTACACTAAAAAGTCATAAAATACATTTTTACAAACACTTACAAAACGTTAGACCACATGATCTTGGTTAGGTTGACAAGACCCAAATAAGGTTACGTTTGAAGATTGTTTATAATATTTTAGTCACTTGGGATTCTACTTGGAAACAAATAAGACTGATCATATTAGCTGTAGTGAAACACCTGTTTTCTGAATTTCTTTTAACCTTCAGTTCTTGCACTACAACGCATTTGTTAATAATTAATTGTCATTAATTAGTGACTGAATTCCTGCAACAGCTGGTTCAACACTTTTTACAAATGGATCTCCTCACCTCTGAACTCCAGCCCTCGAAGCTGAAAGGTAACAAGGCCGTTACCAATTTCTATGAGGTGCACCAACGCGTTCAGGTAGTCAGAAGCCAAAATGAAACAGTCCCCGGTGCTGAAGTTTCCCCAGCGGCCCAAGAGGAGGTCTCCACAGAGGCTGTGCTGCAGGGAGCGGGTCAGGTGCTCATAGAAGATGGAGTTCAAATTGTTGTCGTCAGAGCCTGAGGACAGATGAAGGAAGGAGTAAAGTACATTAATAAATCACACGTCACTGCTTTATTGTGTAACCAGTGTGATCACTAGGACACAATGAGGATTTAAGTCTGCCCCAATTAAATATCAACATTTAAGCAAGCAATTCTCTGGTTACAGTTTTAACCAAAAGACATGTCGTCACCTGGATTTCTGTCCAACTGAGAGGCCAGTCGAGTGTTTGAGTGATCCACTCTTTTAGTGCTGCAAGAAAACGGAAAAGAGCAACACATTTTAGAAGTGCAAGAAAGTGTCAGAAAAATGTTTAAAAACAAAAAAACTCTTCACTTGTAGTCTCTCTCCCAGAACTTGACAGGACGGACATAAGAAGTGATGAAAATGGCGCTGCCCAGAAAGGGATTGAGGGGGGTGGAGAAGATTGCTGACACTACAGCCTGGACAAACAGCATGGCAGAGTCTGATGAGGCCTCAGGTCAAGGTCATTTGACAACTTGCTACAAGAAAAACTACAGCCTCAAAAAACAAAACACTTAACATGTTATAACAGGAAGAATTTACTGCAGTGCTGCAGACCAACATAAGAAACTGCTGACTCAGTCTATAGTATGCTGTGATAAGAGACAGCAGTGAAAGGATACGAGGCACGGCAAAGGGCTGAGCAAAGGCGTGGAAGGCTGAACCCCACGTGATCTGCCAGGGGGCGATGTAGGTGTAAACAAAGTGCAGCTTATAGAACAGCTCCCACATCTTAAAAAAACAAAACAAAACAACCCCCCCCCCAGAAAGAAACAGTCAAGAAACCAGTAATATGAATCATCCACCTGTGATATGATATGTATGCATGTGTCTTGCAGTTAATCAGAATATTCACTCAAATAATTTAAATACATTTCTCTCACCTTGCTGAAAATGATAGACATCAGGAAGAGGTCAAGCAACAGCGTCTCTGACAGTTGACGGTAGTCAAAGGTGAAGAAGAGGACAGTGAAGAGGATCGTCACATACTGGTAGGTAGGACTGCTGTAGCAGGAGCGAAGCAGTTTCAGGCCTGCCACTGTGATCATCAGTGCGCCGATTCTGGAGCAACAGCAAAGAACATTTTTTGTTTTGTTTAAGTACCACGCATTCAAACTTGCATCACTCTAAAAAGCTGATAGAAATCAGAGAAAGAGTCACAAAGAGAAACAACGGAGTCCTCACTCGGTGTCGAGTCTTTTCGGGCTGGCCAGCTCTCTGGCGCTGCCGCTGAGCTCGTTGAGAATAACGAGTGGATAGAGAACGTTCTTTTCCACAAACAGCAGCCACACGTGCAGCTTTTCAAACCACATTACATGTGCTGCATCTGACAAAAGAGAGGAAGAGCATTTGAGATGATGAAGAAAATGAAGAAAGAAAAAGACTAAATAAAAATTATTTTTCTGATTTCCCCCATGTGACTCAAATTCACTGTACTTACCCCTGACTTCAAACTGGTAGTACTCCTTGTTTTTTAAAAGAGGGTGAGAGAAGCAGTACCAGGGTAGCTGCTTGCGAACTTGAGGCAGCAGGTAGTGGGTGAGCAACCCCACCGTCCCCAGCAGAGCATACAGGACATAACTGAGGAAAGGCTGCGGGAACACAGAGATGCAATAATGCTTACAGTTTGTGTTTGCTGGTTTTAAGAACAAGAAAAAATAACTGCATGGATCATCATGAGTGTTAAAAGAATATATAATGTAACAATACAGCACACATTACATTTGATTTTCTGTATTCAAAACCAAAGAAATGACTGTACCTGCAGCGCTATGAATACTGTGCTAACGTGGATGGCGAAGTAAAGGACAGCAATGACCACACAGACGATCAGGTCGGACTGCAAACGCTCATTCTAAAACATTTGAAAAGAAACACTTAAGGGATCAAAGAAACAAAAAAAACTATTTTAGACTGAAAATTAGAACTGTGCAACAATTTTAACAACTAAAATTGATGTATACTCACCACTGAAGACCTAAGTTTCTCTGGCAGAGGGTCCTGGACCTCTGACAGGGGGTCTTCTGGATTTTTGTCTCTTAAATTGGGTAAAATCTTGGACTGTACCAGTGAGCTGTAAATCAAAGAGACGAAAATATTACCGGTTTGAAGGCCATCAACCTCCTGTGAGGGATTATACAATCAGAAGGATCGCAGAGTCAACATCTGTTAACACAACTATTTGGTGAAGCAGTGTTAAGCTATTTGAACTGATTTCAGGAAATCCATATCTAAGATAATCCACAGAATATGTTTGAGTAGAAAGTTCACACTTAACTCTTAACGGATGAAGCAGTTAATGGAAAATCCTTATTTGAACCAGATAAGGCATTTTCACCCATCCAACCATTAGGACCAGTTTTGGTTTTAAAAATCATGTAATATGTGAATTTTGCTTTAATACAAATCAAAGCTGTGGTGCATGTCTGTAAACTTACAGGAGGACAGAGGGGTCACTGCTCTGCCGGCTCAGGTGGTAAGACACTGCCACCAAGAGGCCACAGAATACAGAAAATAGCACAGGGATGTGATGAGGCTCCCAGGTCTCCTGAAACACAGTATCAAGGATTTAACACACTTCTGGGTGTCTGACCTTATGTTGCTGGTATATTTACACATACAGTTTGTTCATGTAGATGCCTGATGTTTCCAAAACTACTGGATGGACTACCATGAAACAGTCCAAGACGAATCCTGACAATAGCTTCTTTTCAATATGCTAAATTATGGTTCTGTGTATCCTCTATCCTGCCATGACCCACAAATCTCTTCCTCCAACATTATGACAGATCTTTTAGCAGATTAAAAAGAACATAGAGAAGAGGC
Source organism: Rhamphochromis sp. 'chilingali' (assembly GCF_963969265.1). Lineage (NCBI taxonomy): Eukaryota > Metazoa > Chordata > Actinopteri > Cichliformes > Cichlidae > Rhamphochromis > Rhamphochromis sp. 'chilingali'. The sequence goes on along the minus strand of NC_137949.1, from coordinate 18,397,114 downwards.
TTCTGGAGAAGCTAGGAGTGAGCAAGAACAAATGTAGCCTATATGTGGCATAGACTACATCTGCATAATTTTAAATGTTGCTCTTCCACATGTGATGCAGCTTATTCCCACGAGGCTTACTTTGTAGTGCTATGGATAAAGACCAGCAGCCAGTATAACAGAACATAGCGACATAGGGAGAGTCTCTATACCTTCTTGTTTCATGTGTTAAATCTAACACGTTTGCAATGTGGTTTGGCATCACGGAAAGCAACAGTTAGTCTTATTTTTTATTTTTATATTTAACACCCACACCTTTATGTAGTTAGGTATACTGTACAGTAATACTTTACTTATATATGTGAATAAAAAATACGTTTTATGGACATTTGTACTTAACCGTTTTAAAGGTAATTCAGATGTGCAAAACATCAATACAACGATTAAAACTGATGCTATACGAGTAAGAACTCGTATAGCTCATAACAACTCAACTATGGATGTGTCTCTTCATCACATCTCTCTCCCATCCTCACCGGGAGGACGAGAAGCAAGTGAGGGAAGCGAGGAGACATGGAGAATTAAAGGATAATGAATTAGGACAATAAATATCAAGTAGTGTATCCTGGTGATTCCACAATAAATTCTCTACTGCAAACTGAGCATCACAGTTTTTAGTGTCGAGTGATGTTGACAACAACTAGTTGGACTGAAATTCGACACAATCATTCATGTTTTCCTCAAACGCCAAGAACAAGAATCAGGTACTTCTTATTTTTTCCATTTATTGTCACCACCTCAACAAAATACGTTTTTTTTTGTATTTTTAACATTATAGATCAAGAATACACTCCTCCTTGAGCGTCACTTGCACTTTGTGTTTAGTCGTTATTAGGCATTGTTTGCGTTCACCTTCAGAGCTCCGTAGCAGAAGCCGTAAAGCAGAGCGACAGTGACGATGCTGCGCAGGATGCTGTACAGTGCTGACAGAAGGCTTGTAGAGGCTGCAAAGGGAACAGGGAGGATGCCAGCAATGAGAGCACTCAAACTGACAGCAACAAGGGCAGGCAGAATTGAAATCAGCACAGTGGCCTCTTATGATGCCTGGTATATCATAATGTATAAGGTAAAGCAACGTGGATAAGTGGCTGACGTCTCATCCTGTAGAGGTCAAAGTCACCCCTGCAGAAAAGTTGTGTATCTAAAAGTTACTCACCATTGCCCCCGAACACATGGATGTCCAGCTGCTCGAAGAGATACATGACGAACGTGTTGACTTGTGGCAGCAGCCCCACAAAGAAGATGATGGGAAAACACAGAGTAAAGACTGCAGGGAGAAGCAAGCAAAGCAAAATTAAACACATTTATCATCCTATAATTCTGTAATTTGCAGGAATCACCTTTCACACACAGGAAACAATACCCTGAGGCTCACTTCAAATATTACTGGTTCCTAATAGTGTACAGCAACGTCTCCAAAGACAATGCAGCAATAATTATTGATTATGGGTTGATGAAAGGAGCATTTAATATCTATATAAACCAAAAGAAAAATTTTGTTTTTAGTAGAGATTTGTTGCTCACACACAGTCTGCACTTTATGACTGTTGCAAAATCAATGGATCAGATCCCAGAAACCTATTTCATACATCTTATTAATGGTGGCAAACGTTAGAACCATTTGGATTACTTTAGAGATTTCTGAACTCGGGCTATTTTGTCAGTGCTTCCATAGTTTAAAACACTTTCAACATCTCATGATAGCTGCTGGGTTGTTTGGTTATTACTGCTCACACCAGGAATTCTACATCAGATGAGTCCTGAAATTTAACTCTTAATATTCTCAATAAATTTTTCCAAAAATGCTTTTGTCAGCTTTGAAAGTTCCTTATTTAGTCATTAATATTTTATCAGATAAAGTGCTTATGGCCACTTGCAGGATAAGCAAACTTTTTAGGGCCCTTAATATGTTTACTTATAACTTTTAAAGCATTTCCTGGCCTGGATTCAGCCTCCAGCTTTTGCACACATACACACCCAAACTGTGCTGCTCAAAGTTGTCTTGCTACGTCACCCCCTTTCATTAAATCACTTCTAAAACATCCAGGATTTAGCATTTTGGCATGTTTCTCTTTGACTTTCCTTTAAACACTGATTGTTATTCACAGAGTACAAAGAAGTAACAAGGTAGTGTACTCACCTATGACGAGGTCCCTGGCAGAGGTGAGCACCAGGGAGCTGGTGAGTGCGACTCCATACAGGGTGAAGCGAGAGGAAGTGGTCCGCAGGCTGCTGTAGTGGAGAAGCCAAATGAGGCCACAGCACAGGCAGAAATAGACAGGCCGGCTGTATGCTATGATACGATTATGGCCCTGCAGGGACAAGGGTATGAGGATACAAATGGATCATTAAAGAAACATTTTTTTTGTGGTTCAATATAGCTCAGTAAGACATACCCTGTGTATTAAAATAAGAAAAAAAGGAGAGAAATCCTAATGTTTTACATTTTTCTTTCTAAATAACAATTGTCTGTTGTCATAGTATTTATTAAGCAAGATAAAAAGCCATAATGCTAGCGTGCGCACTTGTTTTAAACCTTGGATAACAGCAAAAAACAGTAACTGCCAAGTGTAATACAACAATCATTCTAACAATCGTTCTTTAAAGGCATCAGTGTTATATCAGCCCCATGGAGAGTGACACAGGTATAAACAGAAATAGTATCAAGTGTAAGGTTTCACAGGAGAAGGAGGATGCATATCTGCAGCGTGCAGGTTGCAACCCAAGAGGCTATAAGATGTCCTGCTTTTCTACTCTGGGAGGCAGCGACAGCTCACGCACCACCAATCAGATTAAAAAGACTTTTTTTTTTTTATCTCCCCACCCCGAAATGTCGAGAAATGGGAAGGAATAAAGTCCTTGAGGTGAGATGAGAGGACACCCAGGGGGAAAGAGAGAGAGAGAGAGACAGAGACAAAGAGTAAGAGAGTGAGCTGTGGTCTAAACTCTGACCAGCTATTTAAAGCTTGTGCCTGCAGCTGAGTATGAGCTGCATTAATAAAAGACGCCGTTTCAGAGCAGGCCACTGACACAAGGGAGGGAGGAACACCCAGGCTCATAAGGAAGGGGTGGGGGTGGAGCAGCATCATCTTTCAGGACCACAACAAAGCAACAAAAAGCTGCTGAATAATAACTACAGAGCTTCAAAGTACTACTGACTTTCTACTTTTTCTACTTCTTATATAAAATCCATTTAATATCTTGTTTTGATGTCATTTCTCAATAAGTCTCCCTGTAATGATTTGCAAATGACATACTTACATGACGAGGGGAAGAGGAGTCTGGTTGAACACTCTGTCGATAAAGAAAGGCACAATTAAAATGATAATGTTGACATACCTCGTACGAACATGTTATTACAAACTCTCCTAAGTAAAGAAATAAATCATTTTTATTTTTGCACCAGCTATTCCCTTAAAGGCATAACAAACCTCTGCAGGCATGCCTAACACATTTTGCAGCTTTTAAACTGCTTCTTTGCAGCAGTGCTCCTCTGTTGCACTTTAAGGTTGAGTCCTGTACACCCAGCTACTCACCTTTAGTAAGGAATACTGGCAGCTTGCAATGACGAGGCAGAACTGAAAGACCCAGATATCAGTGAAGAAGCCGTGAACCAGCAGCACGGAACCCAGAAAGGCCACAAGGACAGCCAGCACCACTGCCAACACATTCTCTAAAACCTCACGGTTCCTGTAACAATTGGGAAAAAGTCAATTCAAAAATTATTTGGAAGATTTAACAGAGAAGAAAAAAAAACTGTTCCAAAGACTGGGATCAACAAATAAATAATGTCAACAGCTCTCCATTTAAACTGGCAGCATGTGGTGATGGGTCAGCAAACTGGAGCGACTTAGGAGGATAATATTGACTGCAGAGATCCACGTGGTGCTTTAAAAAACAACAAATCAAAAATCAATTCTTTCACTGCCAACTGTGGTTATTCTTCTTGCTGCTGTTGAGAAGCTTACAGCTAGACAAGTCTGACTGAGTAACTCCCACATAGAGATAATTACAGGCAAGTGATAGAAAGCAGAGACTCCAAATCCCCAAGCAAGATGAATGATTTTATTTTCAAAGACTTAACAATGTGGCTGATGTTCTTGCTGAATCCAGAAACAGAAACAGAATTGACAACAGTGCTGTGCAAAAGTCCTGAGCTATCCTGTTTTTGAAGAAGAAAGAAAAAGAACAAAAACTCTCTTAGGCATGCATTCTTAAGGTCTGGGTTCTGGGGAAGCCAGTCCATGACCAAAGGTGTTGCATTGTGTGTTTTTCCATCCAGGTATGCTTTTAGTGCCCTGGCAGTATGTTTGGGATAATTGTCATGATGAAAAATGAAGCTGCTGCCAAAAGCTAATCAAGGTTAACCCTTTCTTCTCTTTTCTGATCAGAGCCATTTCTGTCTGGCCTCCTTCCAGAACATAATCAATGGGTTACTGAGGGTGATCTCTGCCTGTACAGCTTACTACAGCTACACTTGGGAAAAACTTCAAACATAGTCTTCATTGATAGATATTGAGGTGTCATAACTTGTCATTAGGGAATGGGGTTGTCGTCAAATATCATCTTTATCGCAGGAAGGCCTCTTAGTTTTTACTTTCGTCCTCAAATTGTACAATTTGTTTTCTCAAATTTCTCAGGGCTACACTGCACACCATGCTGAGACATGTTACTTTTTGGCTGATCCCCTTTTTGGTGCAAAAATACAAATTTATGCCTGTAATCTGTGCTGTATTTGACATTTTGCATAGATTTAACTAAAGACAAGGGAAGAAATCATGTGTTTTTGATACAGACTGCTAATAACAAAGTACCAAAAGACAATTTAAAATTTGTTCTCTGTTATGTAAACACACACAATGCTTGAATGATTCAGAGGTCAATGTTAATTGGCTTTAAAAAATAAAAATAAAAACGTGAAGTGAAAAGGATCCCATGTCCAAAGAAAAACTTTGAACGACCTTCAGAAAGCCTGGAGAACTATTCCTCAATTCAACTTTGGAAACAAAATATAAAGAAATAAGGTGTGGCTCAGGACTTTGGCTCAGGACTTTAGCACAGTACTGTCGATTACCATAACAGCTTTTGAGTTTACTATTTGAAGACAAGACTTTTGCAGGAAACTGCTAAACAAAAATGCTTACGACAGAAACTTAATATCTAACATCCTAAAATGTTCACAACAAAAGCTGACAGCAGTATAAAGCCAATGTAATCAACACAAATTAAAAATTACGGCAAACAAAACAAACAAAGCGATCCCACCAAGCTGTTGCTACAAAATGTTTCACAACAAAAGCACTGTTAATAAGCAGGGATTGAACGATCTGATATACAGTATCGGCCCAGTAATGACCTAATTTACTGGATCGGATATCGGGGAGAAATAAAAAATAAATAAATAACCCAATCCATTAAATATCACAAAAGCGCCTCACAAAACTTGCGACATGGTATAACCCAGGTCATGACCTTAGCACGACGGAGGAGTGTGCGTCACGTGATTGCGTGGCTAGCGTGTGCGAGATCAACTTAAAAAAAAAGTTCATCTCTGAATGTTTGGAAAGCATTCCCATGTTAAGCTTAACAACCAATATCTGGAGCTTGGACGTCTGTCCGATGTCATTGCTAAGTCTGACTGTACAATGGTACTGTACAATAACAAATGCGTTATTACAAGAATGTTTTTTAGTTGTTTTTTTAGGGTTTGGGCAGCTACTGCCTTTGTCTGCTAATAGTGCACTTCATTTGTTTTTCAGAACCAAAAGGGTTTTTGAAATTTGCACTTTTAATTTCTTGAATATTACTTTATATACTTAGATTTAAAGTTCTGCATAAAGCTGCCCACTTTCAGGATGGATGTTTGGATGCCGGTGACAGATAAATGGTGCTAAAGTTTAAATAAAAAGATCAGTATTGCTGGACTGAGATATATTTTGGGTGCAGTGTATTTCTTGCATTCAAGTATAATAGCTTTAGCTAGAATAGCTTTACTGCTTTGTCCTCTTAAATTTGTATATGAACTAATACAAAATGCAGCAACACATAAAAACAAACAAACAGTTAAAAAATAGACTATAACAGATTCATATCAGTATCAGGAGATATCCAAATTTATGATATTGGTATCTTGCCATCTCTATTATTAAGTAAAAACTCTGATCTAAAATTGTTACATGAGGTGTAGCAGCCTGAGAGGTCATGTCGGTGAGGATCTGGGTGTGCTTTAGCAAAGCTTATGCTATGACCATAATGATTCACTCCAAGCTTGTTCAGACATTTTTACAGTTTGTTTGCACATGCTGTGTTTCATTTACCTTTGCATTAAATTAGCAAAGGTCATCCCTGTCTTAGTGGAAACAGGTGTGGTAGGTGCAATACTCTGCTTAACCGTAAAACACAAGCTAACCTGTTGATCTCTTTGAGTAGTGAATGTAATGCTGTAATTCTGACTGGACAATGGAGAGCAGATTGTAGTTTTGTTTGTTTGTTTCAATTAAAGGCTTCTTGTGTGATTTAAATAAAGGCCTGTTTTTTTGTATTTTGGACTAGTAAACCTCAGCTAATAATGCACAGATAGATGTTTTTGCAAGCTGAGACAATTTCAGGTATACACTTATAAAGCAAAGTAACATCAAAAATTTTTTCTATTGAATTTCACTTTATTCTTCAAAAGCAGGCACAAAATATCCTGCAATGGGTGACATTTAAGGAAAATTTATACATGTATGTGCTAGAGATGGACCGATCCGATATTACGTATCGGTATCGGTCCGATACTGACCTAAATTACTGGATCGGATATCGGAGAAAAATAAAAAATGTAATCCGATCCATTAAATATCACGAAAGCACCTCACAAAACTTGCAACACGCCGTAACTCACCTCAGAACATTAGCACGTCGGAGCAGTATGCATCACGTGATAGAGCGGCTGTGGCATGCGGGACCTGTGGTCTGGATAGCATTTGGAGCTTCGCTAGCAACCCGGCATTTCATCTCCGACAAAGTTATCCCCGAGAGAAGTAAAGCAAGTGTGTAAGTCCATCTCTGAATGTTTGTAAAGCATTCCTGCGTTAAGCTTAACGAGCGACTGCCTCTCGCTCTCCGGCTGCTACTTCAATCATGAAACTGCTTAAATGATCAGCTGATCGGCTTTTCTGTCGCGAGTCCGTCTTTGTTTTTGGCCCACTTTGCACCAGAAAGAGGAAACCAGCGGCTGAACAACAGCAGCACGTTTAAGCTTGATAAGCTGTTGTTAGAATTTATTTAATATTACTTTCTACACCAGGATCGTTTTCTACGTAGCTGACGCTGGTAACTGTGCAGGGGCGGATCTAGCAAAGTTTAGCCAGGGGGGCCGATAGGGCATTAACTGGGAAAAGGGGGCACAAAGACATACTTTTCTTTCTTATTCTCATTTAAAATGTCTAGCTTTTAATAAATAATTATCTGACACCCAAAGTTTTAATTTGATGTAAAATGAATAGAAGTCAATTACTGTATATAGTAACTATTAAGTCTAATATATATACCCTAGTAAGCTATAGTACTTTTTCCTTTGGGAAGGTACCATCTGTGCAGTCTGCAATTTTGTTGAAGAAAGATGTTGAATCTATTTAATATTTCTTGAAAAATAATTGATTTCTGTGCATTTTTTTTCACACTGCATCAAATTAAGGTTGATTACGTCGATTAAGCATCATGAGGTGGAGCGTGAGGGGTGGTTCCCTATTTTTTATTTATTTATTTTTGTTGTTGCTGGGAGTTGGAACCCTATTAGTTAGGTTGCTTAATATTTACGCTAAGTACTCTTTAAAATACCAGAATAGGGAGGATGGTGTAGGTTTAAGTTTATTAGATTGATCAGTATTGCTGAACTATGAAATATTTTTTTTGTATACAGGTATAACAGAATAGCTTTAGTGTAGTTGTTGTTTTAAACTTGAGTATGAACTTGCAGACTTGCAAAATGCAGCAAGATATTTTAAAAAAACAGTTTTGTTGATTAAAAAACACTATATCGGATTCATATCGGTATCGGCAGATATCCAAATTTATGATATCGGTATCGGTATCGGACATAAAAAAGTGGTATCGTGCCATCTCTAGTATGTGCTTGAAATACAGTTAGGTAGTTCTTAAGGAGCCGAATGCTCTAGGAGAAATGTCAGTCTCAAACTAGGGGATCTCTTTTCGTTCATTAGTCAGACACTGCTGCAACCCACTTGGCCTGCTTTTTAATTTAATTGGAACTGATTAAATAAATGGCTCATGCTGTGATAGGCAGACATTTCATAAAAAGAAATATCAATTTTCTAAATAATCTAATTTATCTAAAAAACAAACCGGTTTTCTAGTAGAAAAGTTCTAGACAAGTCCAACATTCAGTATTTTTGAGTCCGACTAAATTGTGATGAAGTATGCACGTGACACACCGAATTTAAAATTTGCATTGAGGTCACCAATGGTGCTTTGTAAAAATAAAGCTGAAGCAGATGGAAATGACCTGATGTGAAGCCCTACCTGTCGAACAGCGCCAGCAGGGTAAGTCGGTCAAAGTGCAGGCCGACCCACAGGTAGGGGAGAAGCCACAGACGGTAGTACTGCTTCGCTTTCCCAGCTGCAGCAGAGCCCGCAGGATCCTCTTGTCCCAGTGGTGCATCCTGAAGCTCCGGACTCAGATCTCCGTCCTGCTGTTCCAGCAGCTCTGGGTCCATAGTCAGCAGACGGTTCAAACGGATCTGAGGGAGGGAGATCTATCCCACAATCAGACAAATGTCCAAAAGACATGATTTGGAATAAAGAAGAAATTGATTACATTACAACAAGATAAAGAGATCATATAGGAGTAATAATAAAGCTTTAACAGCATTAAACATTTTCTTTTAGTACAATTAAATATTTGATTTTGACACAGGTCAAAGCTTGCACCATCACATCCCGTTCACTCTTCAAACCCTATGAGCCCTTGTTGCATACTTGGTTAGACAACACCACTGAAGACATCTTTGTTGCATATTGGCAAAAGAAGCAGAGCACATACAGTACTTTGCAAAAGTCTGTAGCCACCCTTCCCCTGTGTCTTTATGTTTGGCTCTCAAAGAGCCAGACCTTTTAAGTCTTCTTTAGCAATAACTTTTAGGCTTACATAAAAAGGCACCAATCTCAAAGGTTAAAGCAGTGTTGTGTCTACACATAACAAACAACTTAGCAAAGAGCCAATTTTAAAGTGTACCTTGAGACACCTGCCTGTTGCAAAATATACAGTTTGTTCCGGTTTCTTTAGTTAAATAGTTTAACAGACAGAAAATACTTTTTTGCAACAACAGGGTGAGTCCTAAAGAGCTATTTGCTGAAAATCTGGTAAGTGTCCTAAAAAATTTTTTTTTAATAATGAAAACTGCAAAGGGAATGACAAAGAAAAGAAGTGGCAGGGTTAAAAACAACTAACAGCAGATGAACACTATCTCAAAGTCTTTAGGAAATAAGAAAAACTCCAGCTGAGACCTGAGAAAAGATTTAACAGATGTATCTGTCCTTTCATTCATGGTCTGTTTGGTGAAACCTTCTCAGATACATACTTGCCTAAGGGTTGTTAGAATTACGTAAACAGTTTTTTTTTCTTCTTATGTACTGAATTTGCACACATGTATCAAATTGTAAATTGCTTCACCTATTCCCCATTTCCTGAGCAAAACAAAGAAACGATAGGTGGCTTGAGAGTTTTGCACAGTACTGTATAACCACGTAAAACCATTTTAAACTGGTCAAGTAGACATTTGAGATGTGAAAGTCTCCTTTTTTTTCACAAACATACATGCCAAAAGGAGCTCACTGGTTGGGTACACACCAGGTCATGAGGGTAAAAGCGAACTGAGGTAGAACTGGAGAGGTGGGAGTCCGTATCCCTGCGGGGTATAAAGAAAATGAGAACACTGATGAAAGAAAAGCATCTGCTGCAATTACTGTATTAAACCATGATTCATTTCCTGATGACCTCAAACTAAATAGCCAATAGGCAATTTGCTGTGTTTTTGTACTGTACAGTCATGTTTTCCTTTTAAGCTAGGGTTCCATTAAAAATAACCGTTGGAGACATGAGGAACTCACTGCAGCGACTAGCAAAACACTACAATCAAGAAAAGGTCAGCAAGCTAACTTGACAAAGTTAGTAATGTATTTATTTCAATTTAAATCAAGGTAAGTGATCCGATTTCAAAACTCAAAAAATGCTGACCAAGCAAAAATCATCAGGGCATGTGTTATGGTGTTTAAATCCTTCAAAGCTTAATGAGAAGATTAAGACTTCTTCTCTTTCAGTGGCATTTTGTTAAATGTGAAGCTACTGCCATCAGAAAGTTCTTGTATTTTATAACAATGGAAACCAGGGAAAAAGGTCTAGCATGGTACAGAAGAAAAGGTAACAGAATCCACCCACGAGAAACCTTAGAGGTACTGGTAGATGCTTTCGTTTAACCAATCATTTCGCAGCTCTTTAGAGAAAACTGCTACCTCCTGATTAAAAACACAAAAAGCTCAGGGTTTGTATCCCGTCGTCTAAAAACCCACTACACAAATCAGGTGATCATTCTGATACTAACCATATGTTATTGGAGGCTCGTCTGGTTGCAGGTTCAAAATTGACCAGCGACATATCACATCCGCCAGCCTCATATAAAGAGGGAGTGAGCTTTCCTGGAGGCACACAACAAAAAGAAAGAGACGCAGAGTCAGTCCATGGAAATCACAAGCACAGAGTGGCGTCGTCTGTGGGAGTAATTTCATTAAATTACATGTTTATATGTGGAGAATTAGATGGATTTGACAATATTGCTGTATTCATCTGAGCTAATGTGATTATGCAGTGAAAGTGCCTCCTCCCAGTGGCTGTAGGCAAGTCACTCATTTCCTGCTCAGTCTTGACAAGTGGTCAGATTTTTCCTAATACATGTCTGTTGCTTCAGAGTAGTTTTACTGCACTTTTTTGTGATGAGGTACAAAACACCACCCAAAAATTACAGATGTACTAAGCCTTTCTATCAAATCCAAACCCTCCAGTATGAATCCACTGAATGTAATGGGTATTAAAAGTGTGGGGAAAACGCAATAAAAAAAAAAAAAAGCCTAGCTAGACATTTAAAATATTTTACGTACATTTTCTGACTCTCAGTGATAGAAATTAGGATTCCAGCAAGACAAAAAAAAAAAAAAAAAAAAAAAAATCACTTTCAGGAATTTGTTACAACCCATTTCTATTGAAGTCCTTTCTGTTAAGGACCTGACCGTTTGTGCAACGCATATCCTCCTGAGAACCAAGTTAAAGAAAAATCTCTCAGTTTAACTTTTTTTTTAGTCCACTACAGAGAACATAACGAATAGGCGGGATCTCAGGAGGACATGGCATGATGAAATTTTCTGAAAAATTTCGAAAGATAATATACTTCATCTAGTTGTTCACAAATGTTCCAAAAACCACATCTTCACTTGAGTATTCTTTGAATCACCTTCACATCTAGAGTACATAAAAACCTGCATCAGACCACTCTCAGTCTGTCCTATACAGACAAGACAACGGGACAAGTGTACACACACACACACACACACACACACACACACACACAAACCATGCAGCATGTCACAAAAGTAATCTGCTTCTAGTTCAATTATGAGCAGGAGTAATAATCCATTCATCACTGGTTCTGGTGAAGAGTGCATGGCAGCCCCTACACAACCCCTTCTTTTCCTTGATGTAAGTGTTTAAATAGACATGCTTACGTATAGACATCTATACCAATCTGTTACAGTGCTGTCAGCATTGGGGTATGTGCTATGATGTGACCATAAGGTAACATTAATATCCAAGTAAGGTCAAGTATTAGCTACAGACCACAATATCACAGAGATAAATGGAGCATGGATAATGGTGCCAGGCTTTGACTGATTACAACAGTCCACCGACTGTGGAAAATAGTGCACTGCTATGACTGATGGCCATGGTCATATCTGCGACAACTCTTTGAGCAAATCCAAAATATCAAGCAGCAGCTTTCTAATCAAGCATGAGGAAAATACCACAAAATATAGGTCTTATGACAAAAATGACCAGATCTGTCACCTCTCCCCAAAGAAATTCTTTCCTAACTGCTCAGCTCTGTTCATGAACTCCCTACCGAAGTCCTCCTGCAAGCTGGTGGCACCAACAGTTGAGGCCTTGTCCTGAGAACCCTCCAGGTGTGCGCTTCCATTCCTGGCCAGCAGGGACGCGCTAGCGCTCAGCACTGTAACCTGGGACGAGGTTCTGGATGGCTGACTTTTCACCTGGGAAGTAGAAGGCTGGGAGGCCTGGTTGAGAGCCTCCTGAAGACTGTTGGGAGGAGAAGGGAAGAAGGGGAGGAAATGAGTGGTGGAGTCCAAGGGGTTGGTATTGCTGGCACATAACGTCAAAAGGTGAGCAGGATATGACGTGTAGTTTTGAAATGGTGGGATTTGATGCGGAGGCTACAGACTAATTTTTGCTCCTCACACAATAATCGTTTTTTGTGATGGTGTCAGACATGGTTTAGACTTGTGAATGAAGAAGTTATTTCTTATTGTTTCTCAAGTTACAATCATTTATAAAGCTGTGTACCTAACTCCATTCTTTTAATTCTTCTTAGGAAAAAAAATCTACTAAGACGTGAATGTCCTGTCAAACTTTAGATGGAGATTATCCTTAATGAAGCTGATAAATTCAGGCCTCTGATTACAACAACAGAAATCAGACTAATGAATGCAGACAATTCAGAGGATTTTCATCAAAATAATAAACTCAATTGCTTTCCCTTATAATGTTGGATTAAGAAAACTACCTGAGAAGGCAAAGGTGTCTAGTGCAGCATAAGTACATAAAGTAAAAATGTGCTGGGAGTGAAGGAACAGTGAAGGGTGGAGGAATCAGTGAAAGAGGGAATGATTTTGCAAGTTTATTGACCCCTGGCAGGCTGCACGCTTGCTTTTGTTGCTTAAGGCTCAGCATTTAGCAACGTGACCTTGTAAGATAGATTAAAGAAAACAGAGCTTTGCCTAGAGCACAAGTAAATGGGAGGGGGTTTAAAGAGACCTCGGAGGAACCTGATGTGCATCCACAGAAATATATCAGTGGAAGATTAACATATTTTTTCTTTGAGCATCGACACAACTGCTACTTTACATCTCTGAGTGGTTTTCTTCCTTTTAATCATTCTACAAACCGAGGAGTAACGGTTCATTTGTAGTATTCTGCAGGGAAGCATGGAGCACAGAAAAGATTAATACACTCCAGACAGTACTCTGATCTAATATAAAGGGTGCTAGAGACCTGCTGAGTTTGACACTTACTAAACTTGTGTAAAGATGTGATTTGCCCATGTAATAAAATGAATAAAATGTTGCATCAGGGATGTGATCGGGACAAGCCACAACATTGGAATTAAATTACATAAAGGCATTTTTTTTTTTTAAAAAAAGAGCTTGAATTGAAAAGAAAAAGGTGGGGACATTAAAACATCTTTGTCCAGTGTGCTGAAAAACTGTCAAAACTGGGCTCTTAAAATCTAGAGAAGAGCAACTGGGAGTATCACAGATAATAAACAAACAAAATAAAAACATTCTATCGTCACATATTATTATTTTATCATGTCAGGAAAGACTGCAGACCTAACCTGTGGCTTTTTAATGATCAGTATAATCAGTCTCTCTCTGCACAGAAAGTTCTTTCTGAAGGGCAGAGCAATGTGATACAGCGGGGCGCCTGTATTGCTTGTATAGCCAAGTAGATTAGTCAGATCTTGTGGCCTTGTGCCTTTGAATTTGTAAGGACTCCAAGTGGAATTTAAAAGATTGGATGGGATGACAACAGGAGGAAGAGAGAAGTCTTGAGAAAAGGAGGACCAAAGAAACCACATGCAGAGTGGAGAAACCAGTCCAGTCATAAATGATGTCCCGTTTGATGTCATGCACAGCAGAAGACCGAAATTGGTGGTGATGTGGCACAGGAAAGAGCGCCACCTGGTAACATGCTCATACCAGGCAACACAACAATAGAAACGACCCCCTGCTCCATTCACGGCGTACCTGAGAGGAGATCCAATGATGGAGGTGGGTGGGGTGGGGTTACTCCCTGCGTTGTGTCGCCGCCGCACAGCCTGCCGACGAAATGTGCTACGTTCGCGGCGAAATATGACCGTCTCCTCACTTCCTGGGGCTGTCGTGATGAGAGACATCATTGGCCAGTTAGAATGGATAAGTTTCCTCTCTTTATGAGAGCTTTATGTGGACACGAGGACATGATTTTTCCGTGTGTTATGGCTGCTTTCAGGTACATTTTAAAACGGTTACAGAGCAACACCGAAACACAAATTAATGACATAGTCACTGAAAAATGAACCTGGTATGCATATCCTGCATCTTACTCTCTAAACAAATTGTCTTCCTACACCTTTATTGTCACAATAAAAGGTACAAGAAAATATTCCCCAATATATACCAAAATGTGAAATATTTTAAAGATGGAGGTGCAGTATTTAAACCATATCTGATGAATTCTGCTGACAAGCACATGCTCTGGTCATGTGGAACTGGAGGCAGGATGATGGCAGAAACAATGAATTTTGCTTTTACGGCGCTACTTGATCTGTTATGACCAGCAGCTCCTTTTAGCTAAAGTTAGCACATCCGCTAAGTAGGCACAGCCTGTTTACGTCTTATGCTCCATCAGATAAAACACTCCAAGGGTCGATGGGTGAAAGACTAAAAAAGTATGCCAAACAGATAAGGGCAATAAAAGCAACAAAATGACACAGCAGCTCCTAGCTAAACTTAAGTATCTCCTACTAAATTTAGTTAGCATTGGGTGCAAGTCAACAAGGAGTGCTGCAGCAGCAAAACCACCCAGTGTATCAAGATGAGCCAATGTGGCCTTTTGTTTGCATGATAAATAATGCACAACTTATTCACTGAAAAAGTACTTAAGCTTGTCACAGAGGTAGGGTTTGAATTCATCGGCTTCTTCCAAATCGGCCAAATCTCCACTAAAAACCACCACTGATAACTTCAAGTGCAGTCACGGACTTATATTATAACACCAATAAATATCCCTCGACTGACTGTGATATAACAGTGTATAGTGAAGTTATGACATGTTTCTAGCCAACCAGTCATATGCCCTGGCATATCCTGCCTCCAATACTGTATCCAATCCCACGAGGTGTACACTCCAGAAGCCAAAAAATAAGAACCCAGACAGAGCAAATGTGAGATCAGGTTGCAAATTTGAAGAATGTGGAGTATGGAATGTCTATTATACTATCTGAGCTTTACACTAATAAGAGAGCTGCTGCTTGTCTAACCTCAATACAAAGCACACACTGTGCCATCATGCTAACTGATCTACACAGGGAACACTATGCTTGCCACTCCATGGTAACTTACCATGGCTACACTGAACGAACAAGAGAGACAGCATCTTGTCTGCAGTCTTGTCTCACGCACTCACTCCCACACAAACACACACACAATTTTGAGGCAGCTGGACGACTACACCTAAACAGATTAAAGTTGATCAACTTTACCAGTGTGCTCCTGTTTCATGTGCCAGAAACCATGAGTATGACTAAAGGTTTCCAGCGAAGCAATGTTCACTGTGTTCAATACATATCCAAACCATCACCAGCGATTATGTAAACAATTTGCAAGGCAGGTAAAAACAAAACCAGACTAATAACCCTTAATTCTGTCTGCCAGCATAAAAAGTAGACTAGTCATGCATCACTAATGCAAACCACACAGAATGCAATGTGTACAGTACATTGGAGCTCAGTGTGTGGTACATACCCCGTAGGGAAGCAGCATTAGCATCCTGAGGCTCAGCGAAAGCTGCCTGGTTGGGCAGACTGTTTCTGGAGCGAGTCACTGATTCCAGCTGGGAGGCCCGACCCAGCAGGGATGCCGCATCCAGGACTTCCCCTTCTTTGGCTTCCAAATCTGACTTGGAGGTGGTAAGAGGTCGAGGTCCTGCTGGAGCTCCTAGGTGGGTGGGATCATTAAGGCATGCAGCCGTACCGCTGTCTAAGCTCAACACTCTGGCATGTGTTTTGGCACTGCCTGTGCTTGGAGTACGGCGGGAGGTACGCCGCTTCCCTCCGTTTCGAACTCCTGTCTCAGGTTTTACTGTGGTGGAAGAAGAGGAGGAGGCGTTGGCTGAAATGTGCTTGGCTTTCAGGGCCCTGTAGTGGCTCTCTGGTGAGTGGCAGGAGCGGGAGGTGGTGCTAGATGAGCTGTCTGTGCTTAGGTGCTTGGTGGAGCGGAGACTGGAGGCACAGCTGAGTTCACTCTGATCACTGGAGTCATCCTCTCCACCACCAGTGAATACAGCACTACAGGGCTTGGCCATAGCACGCGTAGAGATGTAATCCCGGTGATGGCTGGCATCAAAGCTGCTTGCTCTTTTCTTTCCAGTCCGCCGGCGTCCACTGCGACCCGCTGATAGAGAAGAAGTCCTCTGAACAATGTTAGCTGAGTTTGGTTGAACGTTGTCTTTCACCTGCTCCTGCTCTGTGACAGCTACACCTGTTGAGCCATCAGCACTGGTCCTGATGCCAGGCTCTTCGGCACACTTGACAGGTTCCACCAGTTCTTGGGTTGCAGGTGACTGAGTGTCCGCAGTTTGTTTAGCAGTCAGCTCATTGGCATGTGGGTTTTTATTGGCTTCCCTGGAGGGAAGATTACCGAGACTTCGAGGTCTAATACTAGAAGTCCTGTCGTCTGCAGGAGCAGATACTGTCTCTCCCGTTTCCCGTGCACGTTCATCCCCTGAAAGTGACAGCAGGCTCTCCACATGTGTAGAGCTGGTCTGTTCACTGTGGAAGCTGCTGACAGTGCTGTTGGTGTCTCTGTCTGTGCCACTGCAGTAACTCTCAGTGGAACCACTACTGCGAGTACTCAGACTCCTCAGGCTATCGGCACTTCGCTCCCCTCCTTGGGACTTTGCTCCTCCACCAGAGGCTTTTCCACCACCACTTCCTTCCACCTGGTAAAGTCCTGAGCTACTCTCCCCTGCTTCCTTAGAGGCTGAGCGAGCAACCCTGCGTTGCTCTTTGTGTCTGTAGCACTCTACTCCAGAAGTTGAGGGCACAGCTTGGTCCTGCTGGTGCAGGGGGTCTGCCCCATCTCTGTCACACAGCCCTGGCCTGTGTGGTCTGGCAGTCTCCAGCTCACGCACAGGGTCAAGGCCACCTCTTCTGGGTGGAGGATACAGAGCAAAGTCTGGCAGACTCGGGTCAGGGAAAGCGGAACCTGCCGAGCTAGAGGTCCGTGGCAGACCTCGAGAACGGAGCTCCTTCCTGAAGGTCTGAGATTGCATGGATGAATGAGAGGTTACCTCCGTGTCACAGGAGGAGTGTGACAGGCTGAAGTGATAAGCAGCAGAGTTACAGAGATCAGCAGGCTCCCTGGACAGCTCTGAAGGACACAAGGAGGTTGACGGCTGCAAGGAGGCGAAGGAATCATTGGGAACGAGGCAGTACATCTTTGTGTCTGAGAGCAGATCTAAATGGATACAAAGAAAATATACATTGAGGAAAATACTGAGAAGTAATAGTAATAGCATATGTGACTGTGTGTTTACCATGATCATGACTACAGCTCTCAACAAGAGTCAAACTAATGTCATCTGAGGTCCTTCCACAATCTCCTGAAAAGATAGGAAAAACAGTTTTTAAGAAAACCATCATCTTTGAAAACCTACACGTAACTGGGAACTACAGACTACATAACAGAACATTATGAATACAAACTGTTGCCTTGCACTAAGAAATGCTTTTTCTGGGAGGTTTCCCTAATTGTTTATGGGGAAAGGCCACACTTAATGGAGGTATGAGCTAGTCTGAATAGATTCTTTGAATGCTCTGATGACCGCACAAGATAACAATTGAACAAAGATGTAACTGTTAGGATTTGTCTTGGAAATGTTAAGGTTTTTTTTAAGGAGTTGCCATGACTTCCTGGAAGTCTGTGGCAAACTGTCTAAGTGTACAGTAAAGGGGAGGGGAGATTAAAAAACTAAATCCCTGCAGAGCCCTTGTCCCACTTCAGACCATTTAGTCTCATCACAAACTGCCAGCTAATTAGAATGGCATCGAACAGACTCACTGAATTATTCAGGCAACGCAGGCGCCTCACTCAAACACTCAGTACAATGGCCCCCTAGCACAGCTACAAGTTCAGTTGTTGTCTTCATCTCTGTGTTTCAATAATGTGCTCTCAGAGAATGACTCCCATGCTGGGTCTTACAATGTATAACCCCCCTTCCCATTTTTTTCAAAGCCAGCAGTGCCTGTCGAAAGCTGCCTCATCATGGTGTGACTGTTGAGGTCACAGCAATGCTGAGTCAGGCTGCATCTCCTGAGCAGCTTGGGGGGGTGTGTGTGTGTGTGTGGGGGGGGGGGGGGGGGGGGGGGGGGAATCATGGTTACGGATGTGGTTCTTTCACAGTCAGAACATGCATTAGTGTTACATACAAAGGATTTTTTAAACCAACCCTACTTGTAACATGTCACTTCTTTCTCTTTTGCTCTTTTTAAGTTGAATAGGCACAGAAGAAAGCTGTGTGGCATATTACCTTTGGCAACTGTTGCTCTTCGATGTGAAGATGCTATCTGAAATTTGAATGAAAAGATAAGTTAAGCTATTTGTCTTTCAAAAGGAAAGGTGGTCAGGATATCAGAGGCTTATTTCTGCAACAACATTTTCATCAAGAAAACTGACAAGGTGTGATCTTTACAGAATATGACATCTCTAAGAAGACACCGTTTGTGTATTACAAATAGCTAATTGCTGTGTACTGTCAAAAGAAAAAAAGTTTTGGGTTGTCTTCCAACTTGCCACACAGCAACTGAGCAGAATGTGTAGGCTGATTAGAGACTCAAGGACATACAGTACAAAGACACAGAACACAGCACCCATGGGGATTCAGAGGTTAAATATATCTCACAGAATAAGGGAGCTAAAGAACTTTGAATATTAAAGGAGATATCAGCCTGACAGCAATATGTAAAAAAAATAAATAAAGAAATAAATCATTCCTAAGGAAAACACTCTAGTGCATATGCACACACACACACACACACACACACACACACACACACACACACACACACACACACACACACACACACACACACACACACACACACACACACACACACACACACACACACACACACACACACCAACAGTTGCTTCCTCTAGTCCAGCAACAACAAAAGTAAAATAACTTAGCATGCTCAGAAGACCCATATGAGGAAAACATCGAGGGAACAGTTTACCCTGCCCGGGATAGGGTTACCGGGGGCCCGCCCTGGAGCCAGGATCGGGGAGGGTGCCCGAGGGCAAGCGTCTGGTGGCTGGGCCTTAGTCCATGAAGCCTGGCCGGGTACAACCCGAAAAGGGGACATGGGCCCACCCTCCTGCGGGCCCACCACCCGCAGGATGCGCCCTAGGGGTTGGGTGCATTGTGTGCCGGGCGGCGGCCAGGAGCGGAGGCCCTGGCGGACTGATCCCCAGCTACTGGCAATTGGAACATGGAATGTCACCTCTCTGGTGGGGAAGGAGCCTGAGTTAGTGTGTGAGGTTGAGAGGTACCGGCTAGACATAGTCGGGCTTACCTCTACGCATGGCTTGGGCTCTGGAACCAGTCTCCTGGAGAGGGGCTGGACTCTGTCTCAGTCTGAAGTTGCCCCTGGTGAGAGGCCGCGGGCTGGGGTGGGTATTCTAATATCCCCTCGGCTTGCTGCCTGTATGTTGGGGTTCTTCCCGGTGGATGAGAGGGTTTGTTCCCTGCGCCCCAGGGTCCTGACTGTCATTGGGTCCTGACTGTCATCTGCGCTTATGCGCCGAGTGACAGTTCAGAGTACCCAGCCTTCTTAGAGGGCTTTCACTTCGGTGGCCTCAGAATCTCATCTCTGCTTTTCGCAGATGATGTGGTTCTGTTGGCTTCATCGGGTGATGGCCTCCAGCTCGCACTGGAACGGTTCGCAGCTGAGTGTGAAGCAGCGAGAATGAGGATCAGCACCTCCAAATTTGAGGCCATGGTCCTCAGCCACAAAAGGGTGGAGTGCCCACTCCGGGTCGGGGATGAGTTCCTGCCCCAAGTGGAGGAGTTCAAGTATCTCGGGGTCTTGTTCGCGAGTGATGGGAGAAGGGAGCCGGAGATCAACAGACGGATTGGGGCTGTGGCTGCAGTAATGCGGACGCTGTACCGGTCTGTTGTGGTGAAGAGAGAGTTGAGTGTAAAAGCGAAGCTCTCAATTTACCGGTCGATCTACGTCCCTACCCTCACCCTATGGCCACGAGCTGTGGGTAGTGACCGAAAGAACGAGATTGCGGATACAAGCGGCAGAAATGAGCTTCCTCCGAAGGATGGCTGGCCTCTCCCTTAGAGATAGGGTGAGAAGTTTGGCCATCCGGGAGGGGCTCAGAGTAGAGCAGCTGCTGCTCCACATCGAAAGGAGCCAGCTGAGGTGGTTCGGGCATCTGACAAGGATGCCTCATGGGCGCCTCCTGGGTGAGGTGTTCCGGGCATGTCCCACCGGGAGGAGGCCCCGGGGCAGACCCAGGACACGCTGGAGAGATTATATCTCTCGGCTGGCCTGGGAACGCCTTGGTGTTCCCCCGGATAAGCTGGAGGAGGTGGCTGGGGAGAGGGAGGTCTGGGCTTCTCCGCTTAGGCTGCTGCCCCCGCGACCCGGCCTCGGATAAAGCGGAAGAAGATGGATGGATGGATGGATGGATGGATGGATGGATGGATGGATGGATGGATGGATGGATGGATGGATGGATCTTAGCATGCCCTGCTAAATAGCTCTGCTTACTAGAAGCACAATACAGATAACAATAAGACAATCTGTAGAAAAAGTATGTACATGCAATATCAGAAACAGGCATGTTCTGAAAACCCTTGTTCAAAATTCACTATTGGGACCGTTAGGAAAGTAGTGCTTCTGCTGCTTCTGTGGTTATTTCTTTTATCATTCAATGAAATGTAAACAAGCTCAGCTGCGATGCGGTGCACTTATACTGGTGCATAAACACATTGCTTTCCCCATGCTGTAAATAGGAAATAAACTCCCTGCTGTCTCCCTTCTCTTGAATATAACGCCACACAATTAGTGATTTGCTTTATAGCAGTAGACAGTATTACATGAGTTGAGTGCAACATTGCACTGTATTCCCACTTGGCAGCAACACTTTCTGCAGCCATCATATGTAACAACTTTCCTGTGGAAACCTGGAATTGTTAATTGTTTAGATTGAAAAATGTCCAAAATATGCTGTACAAGCTAGAATCTAAAAGGTTATCATAATAAGCCGCAACATGTATTAACTTGGATTTGAATAAACAGCTGGTAGGAACATTGAAGATCAGCAAGCTATTAAATATAAATCTAATGAAAGGTCTGCAGAAAGTAATACAGGGGGCAAAGGGACTTGACAATCAGGATCCTTTTATTTTCAGCTAGTTATGGAACACAGTGTACAGCAGGCCAGTGCTCTGCTTACCTGCTGGTTAGACTCCATCCCAATATAGGAGTTCCTGGAACTGCAGTCCACTGGTGGAGTCTCTTGTCGGATGAAGTCTGCCATCTCAATACCCCCTCCAGGGTCCCTTTGCAGACACACAAACACATGCACATCGATGGAAACTACTGAGTTCACCAAGATTGTTCAGCCCTGTTACATGCCATTTATCTCCTTCAGTCAAACAGAAAGAAGATGGCAGCAGCTTCAATTTAGGGAAAACACACCAAGTGAACTTCTTAAACAGGCCTTTATTTTAAATATTTTGCACAGGCTTTGAAATTCCACAGAGAGAAAACAGATGAAAGCATCCATGATTTTTTTCTGGGTCTATATTTAGCCCAGACGTGCTTATTTAACCAGATGGTATGTAGAAACAAACAACTTGCCAGGGATATAAATCATTTCCATATGCCAAAACTGCATCATAGCAGGTCAGACCACAAAACAACACTTAAAGAAATCAACCACAACATGTAGCACCAAAAAAAAAATACTGGAAAAAATGGAGCAGGAAGTGGGGAAATTGAGTTGGTGGTGGAAGAGGAAATAAAGAAGAAGAAGGAGAAGAAAAAACACCTTAATGAATGTCATCTGAGCTTGTCGGCTTCACTGCAAACTCAAACAACCTGGAATGCTGTTCCAGATGTGTGGGCAAAGCTATGACTGGTTGAGAGGTCTCATTCTCTTTTTTTTTTTGCCTCTCCCCTGTCCCAGCATCCTGCTAAGCACTGCTTCTGGAATGTGAGTATGAGTCACTTCTTCAAGTCATTTGCAGTAAAAGGCTGAAACCTCAGTGGCTTTTGTTCACTGTGAATGAGAGCTAAACCTAATGTCAGAAACCTGGCATGCGGCAGCTAAATAATGCTCAACTGGTACTAAGGAGCCCGAAAAATATCCCCCACACCATTACACCATCACCACAAACCAAAAACCACTTATACAAGTTAGGATGTATCAGTGGTTTTTACACCAAATTCTGACCCCATCTGCTGAATCTCACAGGAGAAATTGAGACTAATCAGACTAGGTTAAGTTTTTCAATCATCTGTTCTCCAATTTTGGTGGGCTTGTGTAAATTCTAGCCTCAGTTTCCTGTTCACAGCCAACCAGATTGGGCCTTGGTGTGGTCTTCTGCTGCTGTAGCCCATCAGTTTCAAGGCTCAAAGTGTTGTGTGTACAGAGATGCTCTTCTGCATACCTTGGTCAATTAGTGGTTATGTTAGTAGTTCATGTTGATTTTTCTTTATCTCCTCTTAACTCTGCCACCAACAAGGCATTTTTAACTAGTAACAAAGTGGTCAGTAAGTGTACTCCTACAATGTACTACTGTTTCTTAGTATTAACACTGATGAAACGTATCCCCACAAAAGGTGGGGATTAATTGAAAGCACATATACACCTGTACTGTTAAAGATAAGTGTAGATTTATGTGGCCAATGAGAAATAATCTTAACATCTTTTTAGTTTATGTCACTGTGAACACTGAAATTACATTTAAATAAGATAATGCTTCAAAATAACTAACCAAATAAGTGCCTGAAAGCATTTCAAGATGGCTGCTGAATAATGACGCTTGCTTCAAGAGCTTTGCCAATATGACAGATCCAATAAATTGGGAGGAAAAGAAGTAATAAAACCCAGTGCATGCTGTGTAAAGCACATGGCAATAACTGTAAAACCTCTATTTTTTGTCAACTGGTAGCCCTCTGGAGGTTTTTCTTTTTCCCTTTAAGGAGTACTCCCTCGTTTGGTTTGTACTTTAAAGCAAACATGTGGGAGACATGATGAATCTTCCTGCCAACACTTTCACGCCACTTCACTGGCCTACAAGTGCTGGTAGTGTGCCAAAACAAAACCAACACACAAATGAACCAGAAAATGGAGGGGATGAAACAGACTGCTAATGTAAGTAACACTAGTTTTACAGACAGAATTAAAAATAAATAAATAAATAAAAAATCAGCTTCATAGAAATTTATGGCCCAGAAAATGCATCCAACACATTTGTTAAACCTTAAAGAAAAACACAATAGTTCTGGATGAATCTAAACTTAAGTGTTGGCAATATTATTGAGACGGACAGAAAACTCTGCAATGGTTTTTAGAACAGCGCCACATAACAGATGTTTTAGCTGAGGAGAAATTAAAAGTCACTAAACAGTTTGTTTAAAAGTAACTTCCTGAAGTGGTGTCAGCATGTATGGTTTAATAATTTGAAGTCACCCTAAAGCAGCTACCCAGCTAACCTTTGAGTAACTTGTGTGTTTTCCAGAGTCATCACTACTCTAGACCTCCTTCCTCAGCTCCATTAGACAATGACAGATCACATGAAGTGACTGATCACTTAAAGTCAGTCACACTTTCTGATCACTCATCTTCAGTGTTGGGTAAGTTACTTTAAATTAGTAACTTAGTTACATTACTAGTTACTTGTATCAAAAGTAACTCAGTTACTTCAAGTTACTCATTACTTTCAAAGTAACTAGTTACTAGGGAAAGTAACTTTGGTTTTACTCAGAATTCTCTTGTTAATGTGTTGCTTCCATAACTTTGCCAGTCTTCTAGCTTGCTTACTTGCCACAAGTGCACTGTGCCACCTACCAATAGAAAGAAAAAAATAATGTGAATATTTCCACGAGAGAAATCCCACGCCTGGACAGTCATTGACTGCTGCCATGATTCTAGCGTACGTCACAGCGTCATGTGCGCTTTTCACATCCAACACAAAATCTGCAGTTGTGGTGCTTTGATTGTACTCAGAACTCGGAAATTCTGCCTTCTGAATAGGAAGATGTAGGTAACACCAGACTGCAGATGAGCTGCATACAGGGCTGGACTGGGACTGAAAATTGGCCCGGGCATTTTGACTAGAGACCAGCCCGCCATTATAGGAAAAATCATAAAGCCTTTGAATGAAAACAAACGCTGTTGTGACAGTGATGTACACTGTTCTGATGGTATATATGTATCAATCTATCAATCGTTTGTTGTAAGACTCAGATAATTATTTTTTAAAAGCTAGACATTTTAAATGAGAATAAGAAAGAAAAGTACTTCTTTGTGCCCCCCTCTCCCTGTTAATGCCCTACCTGGTCCCCCTGGCAAAACTTTGCTAGATCCGCCCCTGCACAGTTACCAGCTGTCAGCTACCTAAAAAAGGATCCTGGTGTTATTTGTCTCTCAGAAACAGTTCATAACTTCCCTTCAACTCATTCATGTCACCTAAAAGGTAAACCTGTTTCTCCATCACAGCTCTGATGGTTCAGTAAGGACATCTCCTGGTTTCATCTTCATGTTTCCCTCTCACCAGATGACCAAACCGATAACATGACCAGCAGCTTTTACAGCTGTGGCTCCAGCAAACATCAGCTGATACTAGAAATTAATATTGAATAAATTCTAACAACAGCTGATCAAGCTTGTGCTTGATCAGCTGTTGTCGTGCTGCTGTTGTTTAACGCGACCTCCGCTGGTTTCCTCTTTCTGGCGCAAAGTGGGTGATAAACAAACAAGAGAGAAAAGCCGATCAGCTGATCATTGATCAGTTTTCATGATTGAAGTAGAAACAGGAGAAGGAGGGTGAGCGGATGAGAGAAGAAGAGGCAGCTGTACAGCTCCAGCTTTGTGTCTTTTTCATTGTAGCTGAAGTACGGGACAAACTGTGTTCCTTTTCACCTCAATACGAAACGCGCGATATTTTCTCTGAATATGAGACGATTCTGTTTTTTACGGGACGGTTGGCAACTCTAATAATTAACCTTGTGAACAAAATAAAGTTCAACATCAGTAACATCATAGCATCCACCCAGCTGTATAGAAACTCCGTCATGCTAGCTAGTACCCAGTACGGAAAAAGTCAGAATAACGAAAATAAACTCCACCTAAACTTGGTTTATATCTGACCCAGAGAGACTGCAGGTCATAACTTCTTACCTGAAGTTCAGTTCACACTCGGACCGGCGGCCGCCTCGGGTCTCTCCTCTTGCCTCCCCTTTCTCTCATCCACCTGCTGGCCTCCACCACTTGCTAATGTTACTGAATATGTGGAAGCTCCGCGATAGCCACCACACGAAGTAACGAGTAACGACCCTATCTAAATCCCAGTAACGACTAATGCGTTCCTGATTTTGGCATAATAACTAGTTACCGTGCTCGTTACCACAATAATAACGTAGTTACTGTAACGCGTTACTTAATAACGTGGTAGTCCCAACACTGCTTATCTTTCAATGCGATTTATTTCTGCTTAATGATCTTGCACATCCTCTACAGAATATTTTATCAGTTGTGCACTACAGTGCTCCATCTCCAGATAGTAAATCCGCCAACAGACTATAACGTGAACTTACCCTGGGCCATTGCTGTCCTCCCTTCGGGTCACGCCTCCATCAATAGCCCCCTCTGTGCCACCTCTGCTCCCCTGATTCTCCTTAGCCTGATGCTCCACCACCTCCCCCTCATCCAAGGCATAGTGGAGGCGGTAATTCACCGTCTTCAGCAGCAGGAACATGGCAGCAATCACACCACAGTAGATTCCCACTATCACCATGGTTGGCGGTAGGGCCTGGAAGTAGAGGAAGAAGTAGGGAAAAAGGTTACATAGACAACCCTCTAACGGTTTCATTTTTACCCATGTTACAGCATTTTATATCCATTTTCTTTCCTGTGTTTATCTCAGCAGCCCAGGAGTGATGTTGATTAAATTTGGACATTCAGACATGACACATCATTTATAAACCCGTGAACTGGAACCAAGCACTGCCACAGAGAAAATGAGCTCTGCTAAATGCAGCTAAAAAAGATAATTACATTATTGCACCTATTGTCCCAATTATTTATGACACATCTGCAGTGTCTTAAGATTTGATTATGAATTTTATGTCTGCTTAGTGCAGCTGACAAGGAGGCTATTACAAAAAGAGGTGACTAGATGGGCTCTAGGCTCTCTCTTGTCCTTGAGATATCCTCCTGCATCTGCTTGTAGCTCTCACAAACAGCAGCAGCGCAACTCAAACTTGCGGCTCAATATAAACCACAGAGCTGACCAAAGCATTTCCACTCCAGGAATAGAAAGGAAACCACAAACCTATTTCAAACACCCCAGTTTCTTTATATAGAAGTGAGCACACAGACATTCATAATCACGTCAGCAGTTATAAATGTGCATTTTATGTGTGCAGGACATAAAGTTTGGCAAGCAACCTTTTATTGACGTGCCACAGAAAAGAGCACCTTAAGAAAGTAAAGCCGTTTAGGAAACCCGCAAACAAAGACATTTTGAGATGAAAAAACTGAACAAGCAGCTCTCAGCTATATGATTTTGATTCCTGGGCTTTTACACGGGGAAGATCACTGCTAACATCCTTGTGAACTGTGCCCCTACAGTCACAGCTGGTAGCTTCTGAAAACTGGTGATACCGAAAATCACTGCCGACCGGAGGACAACAAATAGATAAAGATGGGGGAAGGGAAAATAAATTCACTGATTACAGCCTCACACAGTGTAAATATCCAAGTGGACCTTAACCGAAACACAGAATATGAACAAAAGAGCGTTTAGGTACGATCTAGTTGATGGACAGTAGACTGAAACCTGAAGGAGTTAAAGGCTCTTTTGTTAACGTCTCCACCAGAATAAGGTTTATTTGCTAAGAAATGCTTTTGCTTAATGGATAATTTGGATAATTCAACTATACTTCAAATATTCCACTCCGTTTTCTTAGTTTAATATTAGTGTACGTTGTCTTCGCTCCAGATAATAGACCGAGACCGACCGTTAGTGAGCTGTGGCTGCTAACCTAACGGACAGTTGGTTTGGTTAACTTAAGCTGTCAACAGTCATGACAAATACATAAAGAAATACCAGTCTATGAGGTAAAAATAAATAAAATAAATAAAATAAAATAAAAAGGAGACAAAGCGGCTCACCATGTACAGCGTGAAGGGGAAACATAGCAGAAAGAGCCAGATGTATAGATGTAAAGCGTTGACGAACGTATTCTGATCGGGGTCGTAGTACCATCCGCCTGTGATTGAAGCCCAGACCCCCTGCCTCAGGATCTGCAAAGTCTGCGACCCCATGTTGTTTTATCCCCTCCGACGAATCCAGGCGGAACCGACCGACACAACAACCGGGGTGACACGCTGGGGCTAGTCGTCGTTCAACATGACAAACGGCGCTCTGTTTTCAGACACTGGCCTGAAAATCCCCTCTGCAGCCATCTTCTCTCTGCAGCTAGCCAGCCAGCTGGGGCACTGTTCAGTCCTCCACTGAGGAAGACTGCTATCCCACCACGCCCTGCGAGGAAGTTCTTCTTCGTGGCATCGGTACTGTTTACACTAAATATAAGACCATACGTATAAGCTTTGTGCCTTCACCCTTCTGGTTTTCACTCGCTCTCCTTATTGGAAAATTATATTTTTCAGTGAGTAGGCACGTTTATTTGATTGTGACTCAACAGGGTGATGGCAGAGAGCATAAACGTATGAAATAAAATTTTAAAAATCAGCCACATATATGGAGCTTTATACTAAATATGACTAAATGGCGACACCTGTCGGTTAAAAAAATACCTGCTACATTAAGGATGCAAAATGGTACGCGAATCCTCTCCCATTAACAAAAATCCTGGTCCCACATGGTGAAATATGGCATGTCTGTTTTTCTGTGGTAACTAGTCAAGGTGGGGTGACCTCCAACCACTTTTAATATATATGGTGTTGTAAAAAAGTAAGAAGCCTTTTGTTAAATCATGAATTAACTGCACATTTTTTTGTTCAATTTCACTACTTATACCCAGGTCTGATTACAGCCAGACCTGACGAATTTAGAAATCACCAAAATAAAACATATTTGACAAACTGAAGTAGGTTAAAAGATCTTAAAAAGCAACATATCATGTCATGATCTAAAGGAACAACTGAGAAACAAAGTCACAGATATCTGTCAGCCTGGAAAGGATTACAAAGATATTTCAAAGGCTTAGAAACTCCAGCCAACCACAGTGAGAGCCATCATTCACAAATGGAAAAAACTTGGAACATCGGTGGACCTTCCCAGGAGTGGCTGAGGTACCAAAATTACTTTAAGGGTTTGATGACTCATCCAGGTCACAAAAGAATGCAGCA
The DNA here is from genome assembly GCF_963969265.1 of Rhamphochromis sp. 'chilingali'. Lineage (NCBI taxonomy): Eukaryota > Metazoa > Chordata > Actinopteri > Cichliformes > Cichlidae > Rhamphochromis > Rhamphochromis sp. 'chilingali'. Next base: position 18,368,350 of record NC_137949.1, on the reverse strand, counting down.
TATCTAAAGAACGGCTTCCTGTAATGATCGAACCATGAACTCCGCGCTATACCAGAAAATCCTGAAGGAGAATGTCCAGCCAGTTTGTGCACCAAAGCTCAAGCGTACTTGACTAATACAGTAAGACAATGACCTGAAACACACCAGCAAGTTGAGCTCTGATTGTGTTGTGGTGAAGAGTGGTTCAAAAATCCTCCACAGAAATGTGAAGGACTCGTTGCCAGTTATCACAAATCCTTCAAAATTAGTGTAATCAGGTACAAAATGGGACGAATGAATAAACCTACAACCACCCATGAACTCAGATCATGAGATTAATAAGAATCAGGCACAGATACAGTAATGTGCAAAATTCCACCCCTCATTTCTTTACATTTTGCTTCCAATAAGTAAAAGTGTAAAGTGTCACACAAAACACACAACAAAATCCCCAGAAACCAGATGACGCAGTGTGAGATCATCTTGACAGGGAGCAGAACAAAAGGCAGCCATCATCCAAAGTAGCATGATATAAAGAATTCAGGGTTGACGCAAGACAGGAAAAACGCTACAGTGCAGCAAATCTTAATCACAGGTTGAAATAAAACAGAAGAAAAACGGATCAAATAAATGTGAAGCCTGTTAAATGTTAAGAATTAAACAGATCAGAACACATTAATCAATACCATTTAATGTATATTAAAAAAAACATACAAAAGCAGGACATTTCTTCCGAAGGAGATGAAAGTGTCTGAAACGAACAAGCCATGTTCGGGTCAAGAGGCCATTTGCTTGGCAGATGAGATGACACATCTTGTTTGTAAAGCAGACAGCGAATTAAATGATCCTCTGAAGTCACTACAACAGAACCATTAGCATGATGTTGACAGTAAGCTGACACCGATGCTGATGTCAGCTTATCATCATCAAAAAAAAAAAATCCTCCCCCACTTCAAATTGCTTGTTTGTGCTACAGCTGCTTGAAGCCTATCAAGGGCACAGGACTAATGCTGCAGCGTAAAAGGAGTCTCAGCACTTACATAAACAACTGACTCCTTTTATTTTCAGTATTCTAAAAATTGATCAAATAAGCAGAGAGTTGGGGAGGTAACACAAATGTCTCAAGTCATTTTCCCAGTGAGTGATGTAGGACTGCAGAGCTGTGCGCAACCTTCCCAGTGTCTGACAAATATGGCTGTCACTGCAGTCTTGCCCTTTTCTCAGGAGGTGGTTTGTTAGGTGGAGCTGGGGCAGAGGACTTGGTTGCCTGCTCCCTCTCCTCTTGCTTCACTGTTTCTGTGGGAGGTTCAGGTTCCTTTTTCACCTCAACTGCAAAACAAAAGCCTGTAGTTAAAAGTAAACTCAAGAATTTGGCCTTGAAGGACAGACATTAAAAACGAAACTTAACTGATTTTAAAATTGAAATATTCAGCAGAAAAACTAATTGATTTTCTTTTAGTTTAATCAAACAACATGAATTCAATTCTGAAAGTAAAAGCAATGCTTCACATATGAAAATAAATTAACATATTAGTAATCTGCAGAGTGTTAAGCACTTCCAGACAGACCCTGATAGACTCTTATTATATATCATAATGATCTATAAACAAAAAACAGTTTTAAATATCATACCTGGAATGGGCTTCTCACCAGGCTTAGGCTAAAAGTTCAGAGAAAAGCAAAAGAAAATCAATACGATTGACTCCTCTTAGACTCAAAATTCAAATGAACAAACTGGACAATAGCTGACAGTACCTGATAGAAAGTTGGTGGAAATTTTGACCTCAGGTCCAAAAGGAGTGTGTCAACGCGATGCCTCTGAAACAGAGAGCTAGGCTCCTCTTTCTTCTTAGTCTTTGGTTTGGCTTTTTCTGTATAAGAGATTCATGTTAATCACTTTCTGTCAAAGTCATTATTTTAAATAAACAAGGAAAACAGGTTCTGGCTCCTTCTTTGTTGCTAGTGTTTGTGATCACATCACATAACTGATAATCAGAACTTTAACATCTAAATTGTAAACTGCCAAACTGCTTACCTCTCTCCTCATGGTCCTTGAAGTGCCACCAGTATCCCTTGGATGGGTGATAGCGACAATAGGACATGGCCTCATCAAAAGCAGACTGGATTCCATGTACAGCGGAAAGCTAAAAACAGATATGATTAATATAAATAACACTGATTTTTTTAATCAATGTTACACAAACCTATCTTTTACAGAATTACAATGAATATTTTTACCACTCTAGAGCTGATAACTGTTCCCAGGTCTGGAGCCTGATACACGACTCCAGCTATGATGTAGTAATCAGCCAAGGGAACCACTGTAGTATGAACAGAGAAGCAGAAATTCAACTGATGTGAAATGAAGACTTTACAAATCTAACAAATAACGGCTTGAGTGTTTGGAACTCACCTTGAGTCGGTGACTGCCTCTGTTGTTTACGGATTATATAAAGAATTGGCTCCTGAGCATGAAGAAGGATGTATTCAACTCCCACCATCTGACTGTAAATGAGACAGAAGCAATGTTTTCACAAATCGGCAGATGTGGCAATATTATAATAGTATTACTTGTCTGTGTGTGTATGCGTTTGGGCTCTACTTGACAATATGATTTTGATCAGAATGTCTCCCTTCATAATACTTAATGTAATATGTTTAAAAACCTTTTCACTGCTCTGTATCAAATTTCCATCTATAAAACAAACTTACTTCAGATGATCCACGGTAAGCCGCTGCATCTTCACTACCTCATTATTGCAGGTACGGTCATAGAAAGGGTTGCTTCTGTCAGAAAAGTACTCCAGCACATTTCCAGGATTAAGACCTGGTACCCAATTGCTGTCCACCCAGGATATCCCGAGAAGGTTATCTGGAAATTAAACAAGCATTCAATTTATGAAATTATATTATTAACTGATGCTGCCTGAGAAATAACTGTGAGTGCATTTATATGTTAGGGATGAAATCACATCTCAGCTTGACATGGATATTGTCAATACTGATAGCATTTTATTGATGAAAATGTCTTGTTAAACAACTATAGAGATGCCTTCTTTTTGTGTGCATGTGTGTGTTTCTGTGTGTGTGTGTGTGTGTGTGTGTGTGTGTGTGTGTGTGTGTGTGTGTGTGTGTGTGTGTGTGTGTGTGTGTGGGGGGGGGGGGGGGGGGGGTATGAATATAATTGAGGAACTGAGTCAGTATTAACACAACCTGATAATGAAAATGGGTCAAATGTTTATGAAGGAAACATGACGGTAATTCTGGTTTCCTGATTAACATGATTAGGCTTTTGATAATAAAAGGTTCTATTTCAGGTAATAACAAGACACTCTATTAACAGATGACTTATCTCACTGTGAAACCCGCCTTTTGTGAGAGCCGAGTTCCTCAACAGATCCGAAATAATGCTCAAACAGAGCAGCTATTTGTATTTCTTGATTTTATATCAAATAAAATCAAAATACATAATATAGCTTAATCTTTTATATGCTTCTCTATTGCCAGTATATCTATCAGATGTTAGGATACATGAATAGAGATAATGAATAAATATAACTCGGAACAGCTAAACGGACCAGTGAGCAGCGTCCATATTACCAATAATGCAGACATCACTTTACCAAGGATGAATAACCCTCTATACTGGAAAAACTGAAGGCTACAATGACTTGAAGTTGTTTTCTGTTGTAACCACCACCAAAAGTCATTCTAAGGCTCTGGCAGACAGCATAAGCTATGCTAGCCGATATGCTAATAAAAAGCGAAGGAGACGCTACTCGTTAACAGATTTTCTTGCAGCACAGACGAATAAGCTTGAAGCTGCAGAAAAAAAACAATCAAGGCGCTGTTTCGAAGTTATAAATAACATGAGATTTTTATACTAATTAAACTGCACATCTAAAAAAAAGAATATAATGGATTTAGCTACCTCTGAAATCCACCGACGCCATGATATAAACAAATGGTCTCCTAAAGATTACGTCTCTGGTCTTTAGGTCGTACTTTGATTACGTCATTGTACTTTTCGGCTGAGAATGTGATTAAGAGATGAGAAATGCTTTTGCTACAGCAGCTGAAATGGTGGTGAAATATTTCTGTTACTACTACTACTACTAATAATAATAATAGTAATACGAATAACAATACTAATAATACTAATAATAATGATATGACAGATATATATGACAGATATATAATGTTAAAGAGGGTGATGGCATGTGGTATGAAAGACTTTCTCTGTTTTTGTGGCAGCAGAGCTGAATCAGTCTGTCAGAAGAGATGCCTTTTTTAAATAATTTATTTACAATTTAATCAGTAACCTTCTCTTCACCACAGCTTTACTAGTCTCCAATTTACAGCCAGTCACAGAGCTAGCCTTTATCATCAGTTTATTCAGTCTGTGGGTGTGACCAGCTCGATCTCAGCTTTTTTGGAAAATAGTTTAGCTTGTGGATATAGACACCTAGGTATTTCCTGTCCCAGGATAGACATAGTTCATTTGGTATTCCTCTTCCTTCTGAAGCCTATCTCCACCTCTAGTCTTATTATTCACAAGCAGAACTCCTCCCAGACCACTCATCAAAAAATATCCAGTGGTGCTCAGTAGTCCTCCTCCTGCCCATCACTAATACATTCTGTAATTGGCACAGCCCAGAGGTGTACTGAAATTCTTAAGTGTAAAGCATGAGCAGGACTGGAGGCAGCACAGTCTCAGTGGAACTCCTTTGCTGCTCATCACCAGATCAGTCAAAAGCACTGCCCAGTCTCACATGTTTTGGTCCGTACTCAGTAATCCATGAGATCAATCAATCAATCAATCAATCAATCAATCAATCAATCAATCAATCAATCAATCAATCAATCAATCAATCAATTCACTTTAGAATAAATATGATCCTCCCAACCTACCAGTCATTACTATCTAGAGTGAAATAAGCTGTATACAGTATGCAGATGATTGCACCGTCCACTCCCAGATTTTGTGTTTATGCAGACTGCAGAGGGTTAAGAGATGTATTTCACCTGAGTGTTCAGAAATAATGCAGAATAATGAATGTTTATTCATTATGTATTTAAAAAGTGCATGCATGAAGTGGAGTGTAGGACAGAAAATTGTGCAAAAGTGTTTTATTATTATTTTTGATCACAGATAGAAAATATGCTATGATTCTAGGATAAAATAATAATAATACCAAGATAATGTTACCCAGAATCTACACAGTCAATGTAAGAGTCCAAATGTTAACGTATAATTCTTGTGATGGGCAGACCGTATTTTCCATTAGGTTCCCATTGTATAGACTTTATAGACTTTATAAAAAAGTTCATACAAAAACTTATTATAAGATTTTTTTTAACTAAAATTATGCTTTATGGAATATCTTATTGTAAATGTACGTTTTGTAATTACCCCATGCTAATTTTAACTAAAGCGTTCGCCACCAGAGGTCAACATTTTGCCAGTAGATGTATTGAAATGTTTTTTGATGCCTGCCATTTTTCTTATAACTTTTCTTTTCTTTTTAGGCCTAATTCAATTTCCTTATACCCTCAGTTATACTCCATTGTGGACGTGTGCACAGACTTCTGGAGGTATAATAATAAGGCAATCTGTTTAGTTATTTGGTAAGATTGTCAGCTAGTTTTTAATATATATATATATATATATATATATATATATATATATATATATATATATATATATATATATATATATATATAAATAAAGATCTTAATATATATATATTAAGATCTTAATCTTAATATATATATATATATATTAAGATCTTTCAGTTATTACAAACATGCAATAACGTCGCATATTTTCGGAGTGTAGATTTAACTGATCTCATTTAGTATTTAGTATTGACTTAAAACCTTAAATTCTACCCTCACTTTCAGTGCATACAAACTCTTGTAGTAAGGCTAAGAACTGCAGAGACATTTTTACACGTGTTCGCACTTGTTGACAGCAGCATGCTGTAGATCCCAGGCGCGTGATAACGATTTCATGGGTTACATGGTCTTTATTTCTGATCAGCAGCATTTGTTCAACGCTGAAATTCCAGAGACACACCCAGACAGACAGCTGACTTCATTGCCCCAGTGACAGTCACAGGACAGACACGGTGAACAAACAACCTGACACAATGGCCAGTCAAAATGAAACCGTATGCCCGAAAATGCTCCTACACATGCCCTTCCGTCTTCATAACAGAGACTAATAACACTATCATCCTGCAAAAACCCCATCCGAATGACATCATAGTCTGTAATTAGGAGTCTGTAGTCTGTCAAGAGTAGCTGCTCTGGCAAAGCTGCTCTGTAGAGATAAAATGAGCTGGATGAGCTTTATCTGATTCATCTGAGTAGAGATGACTACATTCCTCCACTTTAAGACAAGCGTGACACCAACCCCCCCCCCCCCAAAAAAAAAAAAAAAAAAAAAAATTATATTCACTCCGATCAAGTCTTCCCATGGGGTATATGGCTTAGGAAGGATGAAATACGGCAATTTATTACACGGTCATTTGGCCTTATTTAGAAATACAAGAAATCCCCGATTGGGCCACAAATTACCACTGGCGTCTGAAGGGGAAATAGAATAACTTCTTCTTTAAAAAAAATGTTAATTCAAATACAGGACTGTAACTTCCCTCTCATTTCTCACAGGTTGCAGATAAATTGATAATGATATTAAACCTCTTCTTCCTGGTGTGGGACCCCCATGGGACCACTGGCTCTGTGTGTATCGACCAATCGGCGCGTTTGAAGAGAAACATACGAGAGCAGGCTACAACAGAGGAGCGCGCATCGCGTAGGGGTGCGCACACAGACGTAGTTGCGACACTGGCGAGGCGAAGGCGCGATACAGCCGAGAGGATGCAGTGAAAAGCCTCAATTTCCCAGCTAATTTACAGCCGGGCAGGGCAGCTATATTAGAAATAACGTTGAAGATGAGTGTGATCCAGGCTGCGCACGACGGCAGGGTGGATAGTGGCAAAGGCAGCCACACTGACAACGCCTGCGGATCCCCACGGCTTCAGCAGTGCGCTCACCCCCCTAACAGCAGCAGCCGGACCAAAGATGCCAGATATCAGCAGCAGCTCCAGCAGCAGAAGCATCATGGTGGGTCGATGCTGAAACAACCATCCTACAACGAACCAGCGGACGTCGTGAGACGGGCGCTGGACTTTAAGAGCCAAGGCACCCAGTGCTACAAGGATAAGAAGTACCGAGAGGCAATCGGCAAGTATCACCGGGCTCTGCTCGAGATTAAAGGGCTGTGCAGGGTTCTGGGGGATCCGGACACAAGCTCCAAGTCACCCTCCTCCCTGCTGCCGACCATCAGCAAGTCCACCACGCTGACGGATGAGCAGAAGGGGGCAATGGAGAACGCAGAGCTGGAGTGTTACAACAGTCTGGCCGGTAAGAGACATTTCTCGCATACATTTCCCACAGATGGACACAGATTCCACTTATCAGCTGTCTTTTCAGCAGAGGGAAATTCTGGGAATACTCCAGAGCTCATGAATGATTCACTGCCAGTATGAGTCATTCTCAGGCTTACCCCACAATCCGCCTCACTTTCTTTTTAATTATCACTTTGCATAAATGGTATATTTATTCACCCCTTGGCAAACTTATAATATTTGCTATATGTTTAAGATTTAACCAAAGAATCAGCTGTGTTTTAGTCCCTGACAGGACATATTAGTAGTTCAGTAAAATAATGCAAGTCTAACATTGGGTCTTGCAGTGTGATCAGGAGTTTCGCCCTCTCTCCCCTCTTTTAATCTCTTTCTAGCTTGTCTTTTGCAAATGGAGCTGGTGAACTATGAACGAGTAAAGGAATATTGCCTGAAAGTGCTTAACAAGGAAGGAAAAAACTTCAAAGCTTTGTACCGATCTGGAGTGGCCTATTACCACCTAGGAGACTTCCAGAAAGCCCTGTACTACCTGAAGGAGTCAAACAAGCAGGAACCTTCAGGTAAGGATTGCTGGTTCATGGCAAGGAACATTACACTAATATCTGAAATACACAATACATTATTTATGCAGCTTGCTGACTGTGAAAAACATTTAAGGGTGATGAGATGACTAGTAGAGAAAATAAAATAAAAACAAGTAGGAGTCATCCTTCATCATGCTTCATTGCAATTCAAAATGTGGGTGAGATTCAGTATTTCAGTCTGGACCAAATAGAAGATATCTAATTTAGTTGCTTTGAGCATTTAAAGAAACGGAGTTCTGGGACAAGGTAAAAAGACGGCATTAGTGTTGTAGTGGCTCATTAGTGTAGTGGTTTATACATTTGCCCAAAAAACAAAAGATCCCTGGAGGAGACATAAATCCCTTTGGGGTTGTATCAGGAAGGGCATCTGGTGTAAAAAAACAAAAACAAAAAACATGCGGAGCTACCTGCTGTGGTGACCCCTGTGAACAAGGGTGTAGCTGACAGTAGCTTGTGTATCATGTAAAAGTGTTTCACATGAACATGAACAGGTGCACTGCAGAGATATTTGTGGACTTCAATAAATAAATAAAATAAAACAGGTGACTGTTGTGGTATAGAAATGGAATAGCAGGCTGTTGACTGGCACTAAACTGACTTCATGCAAAAATATCAAGTGCATTGCAGATATGACAGTGAAACCACTGAGTGACATGTTTAACATAGTACAGAGTGCTTGAGACAGAGGTAGCTGGACTTCTATTGAGTTCCTGAAGATGTTTCACATCTAAAAGCTAACAGGGGGAACCAGGTATTTGATTAATAATATGAAATTTACAAGATTAAGAGTAAAATTATCACTGTGGGCTTTTGGCCTATTTGTGATTCTGTTCCTAGATGTTATTTAAATAATTGGGCAGAAATCTGGTGCCTAAGATACGCACAGTGAATCAGATTTTCTAGCACAACCTTGGCCTTTTCAATGTGGGTGCTTCATTCATGTCACCCAACATTAATCAGAGCTACAGAAAATAACACAGGAAAACTAGTCAAGTTAGGTAATAGGACAACTTTAGAGGTGTATTTGTTGCTTGAATGGCAGGTGGGAAAACTGTAGATGAAGAGGAGTCTGCAAACAGCCTCCTTCACGTGGTTAATATCTATTTGTTATGTGTATGTTTGTTTATTTATGTACTAAGCTAGTAAGATCATTTACAAAAAAAAAAACCTGCAGATACACAAGATCTTCATATGGAGCTTGTTTTGTTTTTGCACTGCCAAAAAGCTGTGGTATAAATGACTTCTAGCTGCTTTAATTCCATGTACTACAGAGTTGTGTTTAAATGGAAGATTTACGACCTTATTGATGCACCGTTTCCTGTCTATGAGCAGGAAATAAATCAGCCTTTTCCTGCCTTTGTTTTCCAGACACCAATGTCATCCGCTATATTCAGCTGACAGAGATGAAGATTCGGAGAAATGCCCAAAGGGAGAAGAAAGAGGCCACATAAGCATTCGCTGTCCGATGACTTCTCTCTCGTCATAAATTTCAGCCCTACTGTGTGCCACCCAGACCTTAAACACCACGGCTTGGAGGTTTTGGTGTAAAATGATGTTTGCTCGCTTTTGCCTTGCACAGCATCTGGTTGCCAGTTACGTGATTGAATTTCACTGTTGTGTGCTTGAAATGTTTATTTTTATTTTTTTTAATTGTACAAGGTATTGTGTTTCAAACTTCCAATCATATCTAGTATGAATTTATCCTGAGTATGTTTTACCCATTCCAATCTGATGCACTGCCAGTCCAAACATCGCACATACAGGCCATAACTTGTGATGGAGACAGGAGCAATAAAGGTGAATCCAGCATGTCTGCAGGCGAGTATAACTGTAAATTAGCACCTGCCCTCGCACAAGATGTCTTTTAAATGCCTTGGAGTAAATGAGTAACAACCACCTACACTTCTGTCACCATACTTTGATTTTGAAAGCACTACAAAACTCACCTTTTTATACTCCCAATTATACCTGAAGTAAAGGTGCTAGTCGTAAGTAGGTTTAAAACTCAAAATGCTTGGACAAGGACATCAAGAGCACATGGTTGCTAACTGCGGTATGAGACATATGAGACATATCACAAAATGTAAATAGGCTACTTTATAAAATCACAAGAAGATATCCTGTAGAGGTGAGCTTTTTGTGTTTATTAATGCCAAAATGAAGCACTTCACTCACAGCATTTACTGTATCTTAAAATACTGTGTTTACTGTAAAGGTATGGTTGTAATGTGTGTCTATTGATTGCATTATGTTTTGTGGTGCTGCAGCATTGGATTTCTCTTTAGTTTTCCTTTTTTATTTTCCTAATGAGCTTAACTAAATGAATAGAGAAAACATGATGAAAGCACACGTGTAAATAAATAAATGAAACAATGCTGGGTGGAAAGAGTTAACGTTTTTGTCTCGGTAGTTGACATTGTAAAGCATAATGTTAATTTTCTAGAGGGATGGTATCAGGATGCAGAAATCCTGACACTGGCAGTTATTTAAGAGTTAATCAATGCTTTTCATTTCCACCATTTTAGTTGATATGGCTAATTTCTTAGCCCCAGCTTTTAAATCTTTATATATTAAGAGTATTATCATTGACAATACAATAAAGTATAAAACTAACATTTACTCTCTTTTATGGAAAATAAAATTCATGTGCTAGCTAGCTACCAACTTATTCTATCTTATCTTAAATGCTGGATTTCGGTCTTGTGCCTGTATCAACATTAGTTACATGTGAATCAAACCATTTTAATATATCTGTTTAATGTTTGGCAAAGGGATAGCAGCAATAGCCCATCCTGTAGCATTAGCTGCAACAAGGGACAATGATAGCTTTCCTGTTTTAAAAAAAGGGTTTGCAAAACTACAGAAACTGTACTGAAAATGTTTGCATAATCACTTAGGAGAAATATTCAGTCCAACACTCCACATACAAAGATTCTTTAGATACATCATTTCAAGTTGGTGGCTAATTGGTTGCTTGCTAGCAGATGGGTAACAAAGAGTTGAAAACTCGATTTTCTTTCTTCTTTTTCAAAGTTTTAAATTGAGGATTTATAGATATTTCTGGTCAATTTAGACCCTTAGCGGATTGCAGAATCATGTTTCGAACATTATTGGATATTAAGTTACATTTTTCTTAAGTTGCAATTTGATGCTAATGCTAATATACATAAAACAAACTGCTACTCAGTAATTTTTCAGCAGCTTGTACATAATTTTGTCTGTTGCTTGCATCTGAGAAGAATTATGGTTTATAGTATATCTTTTTTAATAGTTTCCACTGTTTTCTTACATTTTTAGAACAGTAAAGTTACTGGTAGAGAATAATAAGTTTAAGCTGACATGAAGCTGAGGAGACCCAAAAACTTTGGCTGCCAGGTTTGTGGGACAAAAGCACCAGTGGCCACATGGTTGGGGATTATCAGAGTGCATTGGTTTTCATCTGCAATCTGAACATATGCATGAAAGCTTAAATGGTGATTCTAAATTGTCTGTAGGTGTACTTGCAACAAACAAAAAAAATGTCTATCTCTCTGTTTGCCCTGTGATTAACTGATGATCTGTTCAGGGTGTATCCTGCATATCCCGTAAAAAGCTCCAGCCCTACCAAGAACCTATATCAGAGGTGGGCAATTAATTTTTCCCAATGGGCCAAATGAGAAACTAGGACAGTTGTAGAGGGTAACACCAATAAGCCGAACTCAATCCTACTCAGTATTATTTTTATCTTATCGGCGCAGCCCCCCACAACAGTCCCAGTTTCTCATGTGGCCCCTTGGGAAAATTAATCACCCATTCCTGCCCTAGAGGGAAAAGTGATTAAGAAACTGGATGAACATTGTGAGGCATGCACAAAGGAGGCTGCAGAGAGTATTACAGCACATCGGGTGTGTCATCATGAGTAGCATCAGCGTGTATGTGCTGCTCTGTTGTTGGTTTGGTATGTTTTGGGTATAAATTGAACATTTCACATAAAATCTACATATTTTTTTACATGCAAAATAGTTCACTGGGATAAGCAACACAATTTACTCTTGAGCTACTCAAACCCTACTGACTGGCCTAGTGAATACACGCTTGTGTTATCATCATCATGGCACATAGTCACATAAACAATTGTAGAGCCTTAACAAAGAAATACTGATCCAGTTAAATAGTTTACTATGATTTTACTCAAGTGTGTTCCAGTGCAATACAAATCAGTCATTAACAGTATTGTTCCCAGCATGAGCAACAGTTCAGCTTATTCGTGGTAACGTTTCAGACATGACACCTTAAGTTTGTTTCAACTACTGCCCATAGTTGAAATACCGTGTTTCTACATTGAGCATGAGCACATTCTGAAAAAGCATTCACATACACAAGTACATCGGGTCACACTTAGAATAAAGAGAGCTGAAATATAAGAGGCCACTTAACATTTGGAAATAAAATGAGAGAATCAGGCATTGAGACTGAAGTCAGAGAATATTTCTGTTCATTTTTTTTTCACATAAGTGTTGCTCTATTTTAATGTGGTAGATTTACAGTCAATTAACAGGATTAACCTCTGGCAGAAGCACAGTAAATCATTCCTAAATATATTTTATTTTGTTATAAACTGCCCTGTCCAGGAAATTAAAACAAGTAGAATCTGTGAGGAAAATCCCAGTTTAAATGCATTTAGCACCTATTTATTTCAAAGCTGCTACCTTGTTATTTTTTATTTAATAAAATGACTAAAAATTGTCATGAAATTAATTTTGATATGTAGCTGTGGTCATGAAATCTGTTGAATAGTGCAACATCAGATCAGACCGAGTGTTTATTTGCACAGATACTGAAAACCCTAAAAACATTTATGGAAATCATTAATAAGTGTCAGAAGGCAAATAAAACAAATTATATAAAAATAAAACATCAGATAAATTAATTAATAAATGCAATGAAATAAACGCAAATATAAAAATAACCGAGGCTAAACTTCCACATGCCACCAGGGCCTGATTGAAAGTGAAGTCTTTCATCACTGAGGCTCACATAACCTAAAAGCCACTTTGTATCCCTTATTACATCATCTTCCTAATCAACAATTTATGAGGCAGACAATTTACATAGTTACAAACACAAAGTTCCCTTTTTAGTTTGGAGAAATGTTTCTCTTCTGGCTGCTCTTGCAGGGTTACACCAAATAGTAGACAGGAGAGCGAATGGTCTCTATTTTGAACCCAAGCGGTAGTGACATTCTTCTTTATGGTCACCATACAGAGCTCGAGACGACGTCAGACATTAGTTAACGGAGACCGTTTCTAGACTGTAGGTTGCTAATACAAAGAAGTGCACATATTATACTAGAACATCCCCCATCACTGGGATAGTGGAAGTGACTGGTGACAACAGGTGGTCAGTACAAAACAGGAATCCATCTGCCATGAGAACAGGAGTGGGTGATATACATGAACAGAGGATTTCACATAACACAATGCTTTTACAGACAAGCAGAGCCAGAGGTTTTTGACAGTGGGAAAACCTGATGCTTTACATTCATGATGCTTTTCAAAAGTGCACTTTATTAAATGCACAATCTTTAACTCAATCTTAAAATCAACACAAGTATGCAAAGCTTTATGTAGGTGAAAGCCATTACTGACTTTAGTCTGAAAGAAAAAAATAAATGACACATGAAATCTCTTTCCTCTAATGAACAATCGAGCAGGCTTGGGTCGGATTATATTTTCAAATTCTTTTATTTTTTTGTTTGAGCAGTTTTGGATGCAAGATTTAAAGATTTACTGCAGCAAATGCCAGAAAGGGAGTGTTTTCACAGTAAATATCTTCCTAGCATTTACGACCACTGTGTAGATGGAGAAAGGTGAATAAATTCCAGATTGCCAACTGACCCAGATTTGTGGTCATCCAAAAGCTAACAGCAGGTAGAGTCTCCATGTTGTGTTGGACCAGTGAGGGTCAGGCTGGGTTATGACCAGAATCCTGGTTTGTAGCGGTGAGGTGAGTTTTTAGGAAGACTCGTCTCCGGTCTGCAGAGTGGGATTGTTCCATCCCGATACTGTCCCTCATCCAGCTGATCCAACAAATTTTCATTCCGGCGTGGGGAGTACGGTGTTGGGGCCTCCATGGGTGTGGGTAGCACTGTTGAGTCTCTCCCGAACTCTACAGTGGGTGGAGTCTCTGTGCTTGAGGTGTGGGCAGGGGAGTCGCCGTTACCTAGGGTCTGTCCGTTTCCCCTGGGCCTAGCTTCTGCCCAAAACACATCGGAGCGCGCTCGTGGTGAAGGCCGAGGTCGTGCCACAAAGTCCAAGGTTTTGGGGCGTTCAGGAGGACAGCGACGGCGGGGTGTTGGTGGGAAGACAACATTTGGATTGGGCAGCCGAGGGACCTCTGAACAGTCTTCTTTTAACACTCTGAAGCCACCTGTTGTAGCAGAATAAAAGTTGGCTAATTGTTTGGCAAAAAATTAGGATATTATTATTAAATATCAGCTAGTGGGAAATGATTCTAAACAACATCATCCGATTAAGGATGCTTTACCTACAGACTGTATATAAACGATGGACATAGTAGAAATGCTGTGACTCACTCATTAACTTTGCTTGAACAAGACATTATGAGGTCCGACTGGGAATTCACTTAATCACAGGAAAGGTTTTTACTGAGGTAATAGAGCAATGGCGCAGGTTTTTAGACTTTGCAACAGAAAATCTTTTAGCAGCTACACATTTTTCAGAATGGAGGCAGTATATAGCTGCAATCTAGCATCTCTTTGCAGATTTGTAAGCCACATCCACATTTGTCTTTGGTTTTACCTACTGAGAAAACATTTAATTAAAATAAATATGATTGTTTAAATGTTGTCTTTTCCACACAGTTTATGTTTTTTTTCAGCTAATGGCTAATGCAATGATCACAACATAATAATAGCAACATGCTGGTGGTGATGCTTAATTAACACTGTTAATCCTGATTCCCAGGCTTCTGTCTTCCTTAGATTTATGTTAGACATCATGGGAACCAGAAAAACAAATCCAATTAGTCCACAAAACATCATCCATCCATTTTCTTCTATCTATGTAGTTCAGACTTGGGGGAGACTTGGAACTTAACCCAGTTGCCATAGGGCGAAAGGTGGGTTACACCCTGGACAGGTCGCCAGTCTGACACAGGGTTAACATAAAGAGACAGGCAACCATTCATGCTTCATAACTGAAGAAGTTTCTCAGATGAGAGGTGAAACGTCTTCAAGAATCTTAAAGAAGTCCAGTTGCTTTTCTTTCCAAGCTCCTTAGATTACTAAGACCTAGATGACTGAGAACCTGCACAGACCATTCATACTCATAGTCACAACATGGCAACACAGTCAACACTTTACCTGCGTTTTCTAATGTTGTTTTTTCCGGTAATGGCTCCAGATTATTAGGTGGGCAGCTCTTCTTGATGGCTCCGTCTGATGGCGTTCGACGGAGGCTGCGTGAGGAACTTGTGGTGCAGGGAACATGTGTGGGTGTGAGCGACTGGCGTGGGTTGCGCTTGAAGCTCTCAAGGTGTGTGTTGACCAGTGGGTTGATTGGAGTTTGGATGGCCTGATGCTGTGAGACATGAGAGGGAAGAGGAGGCTGTGTGGGCGGTGAGGCAGGGCGGCAGACCAACAGCTCCTCGCTGTCAGAGCGCAACAGCGAGCGAGTGGAGTTGCAGTCAGACACTGATGATAAAGACAGCAGTGTGTATGAGGAGGGTAAGCCTCGTTCAGGTAGTGAAGGTGCCGACGGTTTGAGCGGGCTTTCCCGCCGGAATAGTCTGCGGGTCGGGGGGCTTGTGCTTCGCCTCTGGCTCCCCGTTCTGTGGAAAAAGCCCTCCCAGCGTGGTTTGATATGCTCTTCCGGTTGGGCCAACGTTAGCAAGTTGTAGCCCAGCCCGACGGCTGCAAGCAGAGCCCCACAGCCCAGCAAAACCAGTTCAGAGCGTCTGCTTCCACCTGGGCTCTTCCTGCATGGTGGTGTTCCTGGCACCTGACTGCTGAGGCAGTATTCATCTCCATCACCATCAGCAGTGGCAGCAGCAGTGTGGGTCTCCTTATGGAAGGGAATGCAGAGGTAGGACTGACCAGGAGCTGCTCCTGGTTCAGTAGTGAAGCAGCAGTCTTCATTTTCTGAAAAAAAAAGTACCATGTTTGAACTATAAAACTTATTTAATTGGTTAAACAACATAAACATAAAACTAGTTTCTTTCTTGATATATTGACAGAAACAATAGTGTATGTTTAATAGTGGAAATGACCTGAAGTCTATTAGTATTTCAACTCCATCTTTCTAAATTCAGTTTGCTGAAAGTACATAATCTTCATACAGCTGCAAACATGCACATCTGTGAGTCTGCCAGGCCAACCACTAAGAACTGTGTGGGAGTGAAATAGCTCACTCCCAGCCAGCCTGCCACCTTTAAGCTACAGCTCCCTCTAATATAATGTGGAGTGTGCATATGTCAGACAAAAACAGATCTACTACGCTCTTCCTGCTCACCCATCTCCACAAGGCTTGGCACTCCAGGCACTGCTGGGCTGTGTCTAGGGGATCTGCGGAGGTTTGGGGCACTGCAGGACCGTTGTCGGCTGCCCTCATGGGGAGGCTTCACACTGTGAGCAAGAAAGGGTTTTGTATTCCAAATCATGCCTTTTAACTCTGGAAGCAATTCCAATATTGGAATGCAACAAAAAAAGTATAAGCCTTACTCCACAAAACCTCAGCAAAACTACAGTCTCCTCACCTTGCATCAGCGCTATGCTCCCTGTAGGGGCCACATCCACGAGTTCTGCCCTTCTTTCTTGACCCCTTCCTCTCACTTTCCTCCTCATCAGGTTGAAAACAAGTGTTGCGACCCCAACCTGTACAACCTTCCCCCGGCGTGACTGCAAAATGACATATTGCTAAATCTTTAGAAAGAAAATGCAAAATGGGTTTTAAAGAATAGTAACAAATAAAAAAGGAAACTACACGAGCCAATAACAAGTTTGATGGAAAGTTAAGTTATGGAATTTAATAATAAAAAACTGTATTATGCTTACGCTGGATGGCTCTCAGGCGAGGCAACATCGGTGGACTAGTGGGAGGGCTGGAACCGCTGCTAAGCAAACTCCTCCGTCGATCATGGGAAGGAGATGCCTGCACAGTGATTTTGTGCTGAAAATCTAAAATATTTAATCAGACTTGCATTAGTTTTTCTAATTGTGTATGCGGTACCTTAGTAAATGCAAATCCAAGACAAAAAAAGTAATATGAATTATAATACATGAATAGCTGGCAGCAGTAATGGAGAACAATTTTGATTAATCTTTATTTCTACAATGTCTGGACTGATAATTGAGTGCGTATGTTATTAAAATCATTGAAAATTGTCAGAGTTGTACAGCATTATGCACAGATACTGTATAAAAGATGGACATCACACATTCATTTTACACATTCACTGATTTGAGTGATTTTTAGAGGTCCCGATTGTCTGATTACAAGCCAGTCCGTATCATGCATGTGCACATTCACTCTCTAACAACATGTTAGCGTGTGGCTATGACCATTAGCGAGTTCTTCATTGTGAGTGAAGAAGACACAGTTCGTTAAAATAGGGCTGTAGGGCGGGTTGTTAAATATGAGTCCACTTTTAAAACATGTTTTAAAACCCATTTTTATTCTTTGGCCTTTGACCTCAGTGAGATTTAGTTTCTCTTGTAATGAAATTAGTTATTAACTAACTAATTAAATATTTTTCTTTTATTGTACTTATTGTAATTTTGTTATTTAGTTAGCTGTGGTTATTTTTGTAAATGCTGCTGCTGCTGCAGAATTGACCTATCAAAGACTCCAATCCGGCACACTGGATGCCATTTGAAATTATGAAGGCGTACACAGATTTACAGTTTTATAGATTTTCTATTAATAAATACACCCTCCCCCCAATTTGCCATCCATACTGCAATCAAGTAGTTTCACTGGTCCATCCCACTAATGATCAAAGTCAGTAGTATGTGGCCCACAATATAAAATGCATTTCACATCCCTGTTGTAGGGGGACCACCACGAAAATATTCATACCAACAAACCTAAATCACCCCCAGCCAGCTGAGCATAAACATTTCAGAGACACTAACAAAGGAAAAGTGGCTAAATTTCAAGCTATCCAGAGCTCAGAGCCAGCCACACGTCAGTAGCCTTGGTATGAGCCTCGGTATGAGCAATGAAAAGACAAGTAAAGAAGTGAAAAAGATTGATGTCCTGCTGTTTGGTGAAATTAAAAACATACAAGAAAGTGAACAAAGACCCTGTCATTTATTTTTTTTATACAAATCTGTCAGAACTGCTTTTGTTTTCAAGATAATATATGTCAAGTAAAGGTAGGTATACCCCAACCCATTTTCTTTTAATTATTTGCAGCATGTTTTCATTTTCAGTTGTTTCAGTGAGACAAGTTCCTGCAACTTACTCCATTTCAGGGAAAAATGTAAGAATTTCTGTTATCATAAAGAAAGGGACTTACTGGGACATACTGCCTTCACTTGTAGGGCTTGGAAGTGACACCTATCTTTTATATATAGTCTGTGATTACCCATGAGGAAACTATTGCTATTATCTGTCATCTGAGTGTGACGCCACACCCCAGCTATGTTGACTCAAGTGACAAAGTTGAAGACAGCTCGAAGCAATGTCTCAGTGTCATCACAAGGCCATATAAAAAGCTTTTTATGAGAAAAATTCCAACTAAGAGCAATAAAAGCAGCAAAAACCACACATTTGTTAAAGATCTTGTCAGTATGATTTACTTTATTGATCATGTGACACTGTGCTTGTCATGCTGATGGGAATGAGTCTTTATGAACAAACAAAAATATAATTGGTAATAATTACAACTATTTGCATAAACAATGGGGCAAAACATACAGGCGGAGTCTATAAATTCATTTCAGCTCGCTATAATCAATCAAGGGTGAAATATTGTATAGTGCAACTATGATTTTTGTTTAAGTACCATATTTTGTTTTCATTACCTGAAGGCAAGCTGATCCTGTTTCCATCCTTAAGTTTAAGACGGTTGCGGCGGAACTTGCCCTGCCTGCTCTCCACATGAGGCTTTTCCTGGTAGAGCTGGTGAATGATGATATTGAGCTCTCGCTCCAGGATGTGGATCTCACGTTCAGCTAGTTCCTGCTCCCGCCTCCTCAACGCCTCCTCCTGATACTTCTGCTGCAGTGCCGCTCGGGTCAGCTCCTCCTCCCACGATCTCAGCTCCTGGGAAATCCAAATACAAGAGGTGAATTTAAAACAACAACACTAAAACGTACAGCAAAAACAAAGCTGTATTTACAGTGAATGGGAAAAAGAAAAGCTCAGGACATCCCAAAACTGGGGTTGTTTTTCAGGAGTTTGGCTCGGCCCCTTGGTGCCAATGAAAGGAACTCTTAATGCATCAGCATAACAAAACATTTTGGACAATTTCATTCTTCCAACTTTGTGGCAACAGTTTGGAGATGGCCCATCCCTGTTCAAACATGACTGTGCATAACTGCACAGAGCAAAGTCCTCGAAGACATGAATGAGTAAGTTTGGTGTGGAAGAACTTGACTGGCCTCCACAGAATCCTGACCTCAACCCGACAGAACACTTTTGGATGAATTAGAGGGGAGACTGTGAGCCAGGCCTTCTCACCCAACACCAGTGTCTGACCTTACAAATGCACTCCCCCCCCCTCAAATGACTGTAAATCCTAACCAGCAATTTTCCAAACTACCTGCATCAAAGACCTCTCATCTTTACCTTTTCCTTGGTCCTCAGCTGATCAAACATGTCCTGGATCTCCAGTTTCCAGTCATCTTGGAGAGAGTGGAAGGATTCTGCTGGCATTTCAAAAAAGCCTGACTCCTCAATGGCCGTCAGCTGGTCTAGGATAGCTGTGAACTGTGGCCGAGAGTGAGGGTCTGGGCTCCAGCAGTCTGTGGCACCAGATGAAACACAATCCAAGCAAATTTGCTCTTTAACTGTTTCCAGAAAGTAATAAAATATTCTGTGCAAGTTTGATGCTTGTAAGTTATGGTTCACAGAATCTGAACACACAGGAATCTTGTAGTTAACCATCTCATTTTTAATAAAATAAAAAAAAATAGAAAGAAAATCTGTGGTATGTTTGGGAAAACAAACTACCATCTGGTTAACATATTTGCTTCTGAATCTCAAATATATATGTGATTCCTTTCATCTAAGCTGAAGGGCGACACTTCACATGAACATTAAATTATGTTCTTTTCTTACCCTCCATAAGACGTGCAAAGGGCTCAGGACAGGTAGACGGGATTGGCAAGGCCATTTTGTTCATCGCCACTCCATAAGCTACTGCCAGACCATCGATACCACGAAATGGGACTTCTCCAGTCAGCAGCTCCCACAACAGCACACCATAACTTTTAGATTTTTTAAAAAGGAAAAGATAAAAAACAGTTGCTGAAAAAAACCCCAGAAACTGAAAGATTCACGAATTCAATTTGGATATATAACTGAAAACAACAACAACAACAAAAAAAAAAACATCAACAGGTTCTCTGGTGTGCTCTCAGGAGAAAGGAGCTTAATGTACATGCAGAAGTACTTGCACAATATCTGTCAGTGTGCCTCTAAAGCTAAAAGTGTGTATGAATATATGAATGTTAAGTACGATGCTTGCTGAAAGAGACTGTGAGTGTTCACCAAATCCATTTTATTTGAATAAATGTCAAAAAAGATTAGTGTGGCACTGCATTTGTGCACCACTCATGTAAATACCAAGGTGAGATATAAAAAGGTCAAAATGAGAAAATGTCAACAGGACAGAAAAGAAGCTCACAGATCCATGTGACTAATGCTGGAGCTAAATAACCAAGAAATCAAATAAATCAGGAATGCGTGAAGATCAGTGTATGACAGGTTAGTCTTCACAGATTTAAATCAGAAGGACTTGGAAGTAATGACACAAACTATGACCTGACTGTCTACACAGTTTGTTCACCTATATAGCAATTAAACAGGTCAAAACAGACCTCTGTTCTTAGGAATTACTGTATTTGATCTGTGTTTATGCTACATCAGGGTGGAACATTGATTAGGAAGAAGAAATAATTCCCCTTTCTTGTCTGCACTCTTGAGAAAAGAGTTACTTTTATAATGCATACTTCTTGGTCTTGGCTCCCACAATTCTCACACTATATGTGATAACGTGAACAAGTTATTAATCCAATAACGTCAGGGAACTTTGAAAATTAGCCATTTTTAAAGTCTATTCATTCATTCATTCATTCATTCCTTTAACTGGCTTTCCAACCAGGGTGACAGAAGGGTTGAGTCTATCCCAGTTTTCATTAGGTGAGAGGTAGGGCTGCACGATTAATCGTTAGAAAATCGCGATCTCGATTCATACTTATGTGCGATCTCATTTCCAAATGACAACGATTTAAAAAAAGAAAAAGAAAAAAAAAAGAAGGACGACGACAACGATTGTACCGCATTTTGATCCGGGACGTACTCTGCATGAAAACAAGTGCTCACTCTTCCTGCTCAACAAATGACAAGGGCGGAGCCTTATACCACGTGATACAGAACATTTGTTGTTTTTATGTTTATTTATTGTTTTTATGTTCAGTCTCAACTGTTACGAAGTTGATGTGCAGTTAATAAGTGCAATAAATATTTATACTGGAAAAGAAAATCGTGAGAGAATCGTGATCTCAATTCTAAGTCAAAAAATCGTGATTCTCATTTTATGCAAAATCGTGCAGCCCTAGCGAGAGGTGGGAGACAGCCTGGACAGTACATCACAGGGCTAACACAGACAGACAGTCAGCTGTTTACACTTCACCCCTACACATAATTTAAAAATAACTTTTTATCCTGACATGTTTGTGTGGGAGAAAGCCGGAACACCCAGAGAAAACGCGTGCATCCATAAGGAGATCAAGCAAAATCAACACAGAAACGCCCCAGGTGACCAGCAGGCTCAAAGCTGACGGTGCTAAACCCACCACCAATATGCTTCCCACACTGAAATGACATACCCAAATTAGACATTCAAAGTGGAACAATTGTCATCTCATTTACATACACTGATGCTTGAGTTGGTGTGACTTGGCTTCAGACTGCTCTTGGCTCTGTATGATATCTCAGAGTGGGGATATCCTCTTTGCTGTCACTTCAGGAGTACAGCTCTGGCTGAGAGCACAGACTACCCACCCACCCACTGTGTAACCCTTCTGTTAATGAAGGGCAGCCAATCAGAAGAAAGCTGGGTTAAAGGGTTTGTGAAGGAAGCTAAAAAGGCCTATCTCAGATGCATGAACTAAGAGGATTCACCAAAGGACAGCACAAAAGATAAATTTAAATTATTTTGACCTGTAAATCATGCAGTTACTCGAGCACAGTTTAAGAATAAAAGCATGGAGATGGAAATGAGGATATAAGGCTAAATCATGATATCTAAATCCTCCAAATAAACAGGGCATTGTTATGTATTTTATTAAATATTCTGCTGATTATTTCCAGACAAATATTCCTTCCAGTTGATCAGAACATCCACTGACATCTTCAGATTGCTAATTTAGTATGACCAATGATCCAGACACCCAGTGATACACCACTGGAGACAAATATTCATATATTAGAAGCTAAAACCTCCACATGCTTGATAGTCTTGCTTAAAACATGACTGCAAAGTACTGTAAATCAATCAACTAGATGACCGGCCTTTTCAACTTTTAGCATAACAAATAACACTGAAATGAATGTATGGGACCTCTGCTCTCACATTAAATATGGAAATGAAAACACATGAGCTAAGTATGTGCAGTATATCTTAGCAGTTATGGGTGTGAGGGTTGCAGGTGTTTCTCTGTACACATTTCTGTAAATCAGATATGTGATTGCAAAAATATTTAAAATATTGATCTTTTTTGCTTCCTCATTATCCGTTGGCATAAAACATCACAGTGCATAAAGCTACGGTTACATGCACTGCATTTGTATACCCTTCTCATAAAACTCAACATAATGTTCTTGTTCCCATGTGTCAGTCTGTGCTTTGTCACTATGGCAACTGCTGCCCGGGCTGAACTTTTTTCTAGTGCGTGGTGTTTTAACCGTTTCAGACCAGTTCCACAACATGATGCTTTTGGTTTTTTTCCCTGCAAAAACACCCTCCCCTGCCCACCTCCAAACGTCGCTACCCTTGGAGAATGTAGATGAGCGGATGACTTCAGGAGCCATCCAGGCGTAGGTGCCGGCAGCGCTCATCTTGGTTGTGCGGTGCCACTCTCGAGCCAGTCCAAAGTCTGTGATCTTCAGAGTCTTGTTGCTGAGATCTTCCATCTCAACCCTCTCAAGGATAAGGACTGGACAGGGTGGCAATGTAGGAGGGGGAAGTGATGAGGGAATTTTATTGCATGATGGGAAAGAGGTTGGAGGATGTGGGAAGGGGAGGTATACGTGCAGATTGGTGGGAGGATTGACGTAAAAATAAAAGGTTTCAGTAATCGCCATCAGAAATGTTTAAATGTTGGGGAAGGCAGCAGCAGGAGTACCATGATAAAACACAATGCATGTGGAAACGCAAAAAATTGGACATGTAATGATTGAACAAAACAGGGTGCGGTTGGTGGGAGGCCATGATGAAAGGATTGGAAGGATAAAAGTGGAGAAGAGAAAAGGAGAGAACAAACAGAGAAACCAAGAAATGGTGAGCTACTCCAGTAAAGCAGAGATGAAAACCACCACCCTTGATCAGTGACAATCCTCTCATTATGTATTTTAACAACACAAACCTCAAATAAACACTGATAATATGCTTAAACTACACAAATACCCTGCTGTGACACACCCATTTTCACCATTAGGCATTAAAAAAAAAAAGAAAAAGAAAAAAGAACCCAATCCCAACATGCGCAAGCCAAACAGGACTCCTCCTAACCACATGCTCCTTCTCCCCCATTCAGCTCTGCACTGCCAGACCATCTGCTGTGGCCGTGCCCAGTGGAGGGTGTGTCTGCAGGCTGTGGTGCACATCAAGAACCCCCTTCATCTGGTGCTCATGTGGCTCTAATGCTAGACGGGCAGTTTTCAAAGAAACTGAAACCAAACACATGGCTAAAGTAACTCCTGATAGGGAACTACAACATGAAACAAACACAGCTGATTCCCCTTGAGGCCAAAAATGCTCCTCTCACTGTAATGCGCAGTGCTTTAGATAAGAGCATCTACCAAATGGCTATGAAGGAGAGGCCAGAGAGGCCAGAGAGGCAGTGGAAAGTGTTCAGATATAAAAATGGCATACTGCCGAGTGGGATAGAATGAAAAGCAAAGCTATGTGTCATTAAAGCAAGAGTTGCAGTTAAGCTGGTTTTCAGGTCAGCAAACGATGGAATATAAGGTTAAAATAGGATGTGGTGGATTAATAAAACTGTTTTTTAAAATATGGGCCAAGTTTTGACCATGTTTTGTAAAAACAGTCATACCAAGTACACTTCACGCTAGAAGAGAAGCTTGAGGATGGCCAAAAACACAAAGTCTCTGGAGACCAAGAATGTGCAATAGTTCAAGGAACTCCCAACTTTCTTTGTAAACAGAGTTATGCAGCTCTAGACCAGACAGTTATCTGGCCAACACTGCAAGTATGACTGAAAATGAGACTTCCACATAGATCAGTTCCTGTGTTACAAAAAGAAATCTTAACTTTTCTGCCTTTTTGGGGGATTAGTTGCATGATGCTGCCTTCAAACCCTTCATTACCACAGCAGCGTGTGACTAGGCAGTGTCTCACTTCTCTAATCACTATAATTCATTTGTCTGGATGTTAAAGAGACCTACTTTATAGAATAAAATGGGGAATTTTTCATTGGGGAATTTCTTAAACTAAACTCAGATACATGTACCTAAATATGCCCTAATTTCTGTTTAATTTACTATGCATAAAAAAGTTCTACAGACAACATATCTAATGTTGAAACGGAGAATAACTGTCTTCATTTTAAGTAAGTGTTCATTTTGAATCTAATAGAAATAAAGTTGACGATGAGTATCTTTACTGTTGAATTGTATCATATTTAATCCTGAAGAAACTGAAGAACCTGACAAGACCAGTTGGTGTAGTTTGGAAAATGAAATGTTCTCCCATGCTCGAAAAAGGATTTCAGTTGCTCAACTGCAGTTTAAAGCTGCAGTTACATGATATGTACTGAGAGTTCTTGTGTCGTCAAACCCAACTTAACACCAGAGCCGAATTTATATTTAAAACGGTCAGGGTTGATTTAAATGAGTGAAACAAATGTTTGCATATGAACCAGAAAGCATTTTTTTTTTTTATTTCAACAGCTTAGAAGCCCCTTTGTTGTATTTTTTGTTTGTTTGTTGTATTTTTTCAGTGATGCACAGGTGTGGGCTGTAAACCAGTTAGCCTTGCACCTGTAGCCATGATCTCCCAAAATGTGCAGAATATGTTTTTGCATTGTCTTCCTGGAATAAGCAAAGGCCTCGCCTGGAGATGTCATCTTGATGGCAGCATACAGTCATTGCATAAAGAAAATACACCTACATTAACTTCTACAGTTACACATATTTATTTACCGCTTATTATTTTTGAATGTTACATAGTGGTTTTTCAAAATATATATAAATATTTGGTTCTTAGCAGCTTTACTAAGCCAAAATGCAGAATGTGAAAAACTCAGTACACCCTTACTGCTTCCAGTAAGTAGCAGCCAGTTATGCTAATCAAATACACGACTTGATTAATTGATCATTAGCATGTGTGATCTCCCCTATAAAAGCAGAAGTTTTGGCAGCATTCAAGTATATGTCAATGCAATTCCAAGGAGGAGAGATACTCGGAATGACCTTAAAGAAGCAATTGTTGCTGCCCATTAGTTTGTGAAGGCTAATAAGACCATTTGCAAACAATTTGAGATTCATCGTTCTGCAGTGAGAAAGATTCACAACTGAAAAACATTCAAGAGATTTGCCAGTCTTCTCAGGAATGTATGTCCCAGGACATTCAGCTCAAGGTCAGACAGTGCCATGCTCAGAGAATCCAGTGTCAGACTCTAGCATTTAACATGCTAACCAAGCTTGTAAAGTTCATGGTAAGGCAAACAGAAAAAGAATGAAAGAAGTTCGGCTTTAAGTTTTTCCAGCAGAAAGCTCTTGTCTCTAAAATGAATGTGGCTATCATTAGCATTGTATCATAGCTACAGTAAGCTGTGCTGCAATGGAATAATGTCCTTTGGACAAACGAGACCAAAGTGGAGATGTTTGGCCATCATGTATAGCGCCAGTTTGGGAAAAACCAGGCACAGCATTGGCACAAGCACCTCATACCAACTGCAGAGCACTGTGACAGGTTGTTTTTTCCTGCCACAGGACCTGAGCACCTTGAAGTCATTGAGTCGGCCATGAACACCTCTGTTTACCGAAGTATTTGAAAGTCAAATGTGAGGCTGAAGCTTGGCTGAAAGTGGGTCATGTAACCTGACAAGCACAGGAGCAAATTTACAACAGAATGGCTGAAAAAGACAAAAATCAAGGTGTCACAGTGGTCGGTTCAGAGTCCAGACCTCAACCGGACTAAAATGCTGTGCTAGGACCATCAGAGTGCTGTGCATAAATGAAGGCTTGCAAACCTCAATAAACTGAAGCATTGTTCTGAAAACACGAGTAGACCAAAATTTCTCCCCAAAAATGTGAGATAATGATAAAGTCAAATGGAGAGTGATTACTTTATGCTAATATTACTGAAGGTGTTTCTACAAGCTTTTGACTCATGGAGCATACTTAGTTTAAAAACACTGCATCTGCATTTCTGGCTTAGTTTTTGTTAAATAAATAATGTAATATGTTGACATATATCATGTGCATCTGAAGTTATATTTACTTCAGTTTAAGACCTGCTAAAGACCAGATATTTTTGTTTTTTCCCGATATGTGAAAGCTTGGAAATGCCAGAGGGTGTACTTTATTTTTAAATGACTGTAGGTTTCTGACAGTAAGCTCAAATTTTGATTTGTTAGACAAAAGGACAATTTTCCATTCAGCTCAGTACATCTTAAATGAGCTCAGGCCCAAAGCAGCTGTTTGTGTAGAAACAGTGTAGAATACATACAAAATATAACTGAGCATTACAGTATAGGCCTTTAGGCATTCACTCAGAAACCACAGCACTGAAAGGCGAACAGTTTGATTGTTAAGAATCAAATTAAGAATTAAAGAATCAGATTAAGGAATCGCCAAGGTTTTTACAATTCATGCCAACAGTGATATGAGTCAGAAGCCAGAAGACTGCTGCCAATCAATTATTTTTCAGAGTTCTCCTGTGCATCTAGAGAGTTCTTCAAATTCTGAAGTCCTCCATGTTCTATAGACAATGAACTCCCCTGAATCTTTTTTTTTTTTTTTTTTTTTTTTAACAAAATAAATATTATTCTTTCACTGTCAAACTATATGACCATTCTGTCTTTTGCAGACTGATGGACCCCCCCCCCCCCCATTACTAATAAAAAATGTAGAATCTGTGGGATGTTGGTTTGGTGCTTAAATTCAGTCCTGTAGCAGTCCTAGTATCAAGGTCAATGACTTCATGTGTTGTTTTTGTAGTAGTTTAAACTTAAATATAGGGCTTGAAATTGTTTTATTTACATTTTAGATAGTATCTTAACTTTTTGGAAGGATTTTGCAGTCTCTAAAGAAAAACAGATAGATATTCTTTCATGTTATGTATGTCTTTGCTAGGTAAACTAAATTTTGAGTCACAAGAAACAACGGAGGGGGGAAAAATAATCACTGGCATAACTCTGAAATAGCTAAATGACAACTGCGGTGTCCTGCAGCGCTCCTGTACCGTGATGAGGACATGGGTTTTCCCCTAATTTCCCAGGATGGTAACCAGTTAGACTGACTTTAACGCTTTAAAGCACCCTATTGAAGTGCGGCGTCTGAGCTGATCACTGCAGAACAAGCCAATGGCAGGGAAGAGGCTTGGGCTATGTATTGTCAGAGCCTCCAATAGGCAGTCTGGGACAGAGCATTGGGCAAATCCTCACTAATAGGCTTGGGATTTAGGTGATCCAGTTGAGTAAAATGCAAGATTACAACTGCTCCATAAACACACACGAAAACTCCTTTTCCTCTCTACTCTCATTCCTGAAGTGAATACAAGCAGTGCAGGTCACAGAATGAGCATTACTTTCAAAATTCATTTCATGTGGTACTTGAATAGTGCATCAGCAGAGCTATTATTGTCCCAGAAAGACTGTAATATGATATATCTTTGGGTGAGGGCTGTTTGGAGGTGTTAAGCACCAGTGATTAGTATCAGTGACAAAGTCACGTCAGTCTTTGCAATCGTGGCATTGCTGGGTGTAGATAATAATTTCTTGGCCTCTATTTTGTTTGGCAATTACATTCCTTATCGTATCTAAATACTGAAAACTAATGCTGTCGACTTAAATAAAAGTCCATTTCAGCATATTTCACGTTTTGCCCACACATATGGCAAGACTTATGATGTATCACAGACCTTTATTGCTTTGAATGCTATAACTTATGCATGAAAGTTGTTCAATTAATTGAATATTTCACAATAAAATAGTAAGCCATGTCTCTAAGAACAAAGCCAGATACTCTTTTCTTTCTTTCTTTCTTTTTTTTTTTAAAACATGTTCTCTTCAGGAAACCTGTTTTTCAGATCAGACACACAATATGAAAATTGGCCTTTTTCACCATTTTTCAGCATTGGTTCTTAAACTTGGTAATAAAAAGCAAAGTGAGATGACTCTTACTGTTGCTGGACTTGAGATCCCGGTGAATAATGGGGACAATAGCCTGGCAGTGGAGGTAGTGCATGCCTCGGGCAATCTGCACAGCCCAGTCAACCAGAGTACATGGAGGGATGCGTTTCCCAGCTAGAGCCCGGTTGAGAGGGCCTCCTCGGGCATACTCCATTATCAGGCACAGGTTAGGCTCCTGCAGACACACTCCCAGCAAACCCATAATGTTGAGATGGCTGAGCATGGCAAAGAGCTTGGCCTCCTGGCGAACGCTCTCCATTGTCTGCTCCAAATCTTCATCGGGGTCCCGTCGTGCTGCCTTCACCGCCACCTCTGCACCCCGCCACATTGCACGGTAGACTTTTCCAAAACCACCAACCCCGATAATTTCTTCCAAGGTGAGCTCTGAGAAATCAATCTCAAGAACTGAGAAATAAAGAAGACACATATGAGACAAACATAAACATCAGCTAAGTGTATTTGTACTTACAGCCATCCAGTGACATTAGAAGTCAGGGTCAACCTGTCTGCAGCCTTTAGAATTTCCCCATTTTGCTTTTCAACAAGGTACATGCTTGCTAGCAAGGATCATAAAAACAGGTCATTGAGTTGAAGGAGGCCTTCTTAGAGCTCTAAGCCACCCTGCTGCCCCAAATTCAGAAACTATCCCTCTTGCTGTTACACAAGGATAAGCATCTGTCCTAAAATCTGGCTAGAATGTCTGGAGAAGGAATAAATGCAGGTTATATAGAAAAGAAGGTCTATGTGCTGATGTGAACAGACTAAGTGTTTGAGGCTGTATGTGCTCATGTTGTAGAGTCCTAACAGTAAGCAGACTGACCTTGATGAATATTTCAGGTGTGTGAAAGTAGGCCAGCTGCCTCAGTATGAAGACATGAAAGCCAACAAGACTCAGACAGCTGCTAACAAAGACAGCTGAGGTGGTTTGGTCTGCCCAAATAGCATGTGATAGTTTGTGTTTTATTACCTTAAAACACCTGCATATGCTCACATGCAGATTTGTAGTTATCAGTCAAAAAACAGTGGCTTTGTACCTGTGTTTGGAGCATCTTTATTGCTTAAAGGCCAATAAGAAGGAAGAGTATTTTCATTTAGGGCTTCACAGTTTAGTACACATAGCTACTTGTAATTATGCTCAGTGTATCTTTCTGAGGCATTGGCCCTACATTTCCCTCCAGAAGTTACTTTTTATTTTTCCCTAAGAGAAGAATTTTACATTTCTTTCTCTCTTGCACCTGGACACTGGACAAAAAATCCTTTCTGAAGCACATAACATCATTCAAATTTCATCTAAGAATATCTACAGGATTCCAGTTCTGTGACAGGCTTCCTGCCTTGTATCCTGCACACTTTGTGCGTTGTAATTTGAGAACTGAGGTGGGGTGCATCACTGTTTGTTTGAAAGGCCGTGTGATGAATAGCGGTCCTGAAGCTGTAAGGATGCTTGGGGCATCCTGTTTCTAGGCCAACAGGAATGCACTGCGCCTACCATGACACAGCACTCTACGTGGTTTCCCCCCTCTGACAAAAGATAGGAGAAAAGACTGCAGCCCTGTGCTCCTTTTCAGTGATAGCACATTTATTTCATTAGCAGAAGTATGAAGCACAGTGGGATACTCACGGTGCAAAGGAGGCACGGGGTACTGCTGTTCTGAAGTGGCCCGTATTTCCTCCGGAATGCCGGTGCCTTTGCTGACATAATTAGACGGGAAGATGCCTACCCGGTCTGCTATCATACCGGTCCACCATCCCTCATCTCCTGACACCAGGGAGTCCTTGGACAGGACTTCCACCAGATCCCCCTTTCGAAGGCTGAGCTCGTCGTCCGCAGTCGCTTCATAGTCGAACACGGCCGTCCAGAAGCCCGGTGCGGCTGGTCCCGTATCCGGCGCGGCGCTGATGCCATTTGCCGGTGTGGGCCAGCGAAAGACATCTTCCTCTGCTTCTTCCGTTGAAGAAACGCACGCCTTAGGACTACTACTGTCCAAAGCGGGTTTGAAGACATCCATGGACGCGATCCATAGGGACTACCTGGATCACTGCAGGCGCATCCACCTGGCGCGGCTGGCTGGAGGCTCGGTGCGCCCTGCTTCTACAACACACACACACGGAGCTAAGTAGCGGCTAATCCGGCACACAAACACTGCAGGAAACCACCATCCTGCTGCATCGCACGCCCCTCAGTCTCAGCTGGCTGCTATCAAACATGCAGCGCCTGGTTATTTTCAATGCACAATCCTACACCCAATCATCGCTGCAACTTCTCGGACGCAGTGGTCTTTATTCTAAGCCAATTGTGCCAGCGTGGGAATCATCCCCGGCGTCCTATTGGTGCACAGACACGTCAACAACACTTTATTTCCCACCCTTGTCCCAAGACAGTGTCCTTTTATTTAGTCGTTTGCCTTCAGAAAACCAAACAAACCAGAACAAAAATACTCAAGTTAGGGTTAAATTCCATGCGCAATTTCCTGAAATACAAAACAAACAACCCCAAAACAAAACAAAAAGAAAACAGACAACATAACAACCCTCACTATTTTAGTAATGTGATTAAAGAATGAGTGTATATAGATAGCTGAAATCCAATCAGCTGGCATTCTGCAACCCACTTTTATATTGATTTAATTAATTCCAGCCTATTTGCAAAAACTATAACTATCCTTAAATGTTATATTTTAGAAAGTCTCCATAGTGGAAATGCAATAAAAGTGATCTACTTGTTTTCTCAGCCTGAATGGAAACCACAAGTGAACAAAAGAAAACAAGTGTGAACAAGAGTCCTCTGCTTCAGTCCACTTCCTGACACGTTTTATAAGAAGCTGCTTGCAGTTTTAATTTGCACCCTGTATTTGCACGGATGCAACATGGATGTAAATAAATAATGTGAAAACACGAAGACTGACATGATGGAAACCCAACACCCAAACATAAGAAAAGACATGGAAAATATAAACAGCATTATTCAGTTTCGATATTTTTTTTACTTAACATGTCAAAAGCAGTTTAAAATTAACCTGTAAGAATGATAAAGTCAAAAGCACGAGGCTAAAACTTAAAATCTGACCTCACTAAATAAACAATATGAAG
Source organism: Rhamphochromis sp. 'chilingali' (assembly GCF_963969265.1). Classification (NCBI taxonomy): domain Eukaryota; kingdom Metazoa; phylum Chordata; class Actinopteri; order Cichliformes; family Cichlidae; genus Rhamphochromis; species Rhamphochromis sp. 'chilingali'. Next base: position 18,336,437 of record NC_137949.1, on the reverse strand, counting down.
TAATAGCTGGAAAGATTAAAGAATAAAAAATTATGGCCTAAATATTGTTAAAAAATCATCTGCATCCTTTTTTCCTCCTTTGGCACAAAAGAGCTTCCATATTTTGATATAGTTGAAAAAAATATTATGCAAGCTTATTAGACAATTGCTCTTTCTAACAGGCTTATTTTTATGAAGCAGCAAACAAAGACTTCATTTATTTTGTGAGTGGGAAAGAAAATGATGGATTTATTGAACTAAGAATGATACAAAGAAAAGAAAACAAAAGAAAAGGGAAAAAAGAGTTTTAGATTCTCAAGGAGGCTTTGATTTAATGTTTTCCAAAAAGAGTAATATACAGACATTGACAATAATCCTTGTTAGAAGTTGCTTCTTATCTGCTTATGGTTGTGTTTCCTCAGTGCTGACTTTAAGAAGTGTCAAATATAAATTTGGAAGATTCTGAGGTTTAGAAAAATGCTAACAAAGCAGTTCCTCTACTGCCGGCTCTTGGTTTCTTTAACAGCATCAGGATAAACATTAAACCATAAACAGCAGGCAATTTGAGGTGTGGCTAAACAACCTAATACTCGAAATATGCTTTAAAGCTGCAGTTACATGATATGTACTGAGATTTCTTGTGTTGTCAAACTCAACTTAACACAAGAGCCTTGAAATCTTATCAGAATTCTAATGAAATCATTGGTTTGTTGCTGGATTCCTGGTGATTTAAATGAGTGAAACCAATGTTTGCATATGAACCAGAAAACATTTTTTTTATTTCACAGAAAAAAAGAACAAAACTGTTTAATCTCAAAACACTTTGGAAATTTGCTTTTTTATTTTTGACATCTCATTGCAGGCCAGGAAAACATACCCATCCATTAAAACGTGCCCCTTTTCTGTTACACAAAAACAAAGTTAAAAGAACAGTATTCACCTCATCAATGAAACCTTCCACAGTGTCTTACAACATCATCAACCACTAGTCCAGTTACTGCACGGTGATATTTCAATGCCATCCTATAGACAGAGAAGAAGAAAAAAAGACTGGTGCCTTCAGAAGTGATTTGTATGATTATGTTTTTAAAAAAAAAAAAAAATTTTTTTTACAGACTTAAGACATGTATTAATACGACAAAATGACAGAACCAATTTTGAGTTGCGTCCCCGTGACGACAACAGCATCATCATCGGCGTGCACATCATCTGTGCACACGGGTGTGAAGAGGATGCGCAGCCTGGCTTCGGCACGGCAACATGCACAGCACACAAACACACACTGGCCAACGTTTCAACTCAATAAGTCCTGGCAGATAAAACCAAAAACACAACCAAATGAACAATATAAACAGCCACTAACGGCAGGGATAAAAGGAAGAACACTGGCACTTCCTTTTGTTCATGAATACCTGTTCAACTGAGGACCAAAATATTTCCTGTTGCAGGATTTTTACAAAGGGACAGATAACAAAGTGACCCCCTGTGACTTGCAAAAAAAGAAGAAGAAAGAAATAAAAACTTCACACTTCCACTGGCTCAGACGAAGCGACTGCAGATAACCTGTAGATGAGATGTGAGAGTTGTATTGTCATGCTTTTTACCCCCCAGGACACCCAAACTGTGTCTATGTAAACATACACTGAAAGTTATGTACATTATCTGTTTTGTGTTGCATCTGAATTGGGACAGCAAGCCCCTCCAACTGTCCTCCCTATTGTGCAGCAGTGGACCCATCGCTCTTCATTGAATATATGCGTATGTGTGTTTATATGTAAGAGAGAAATAGTGTGAGGTGAGCATGTGTGGTCCAGGGCCAGGAAAAGAGCATCCGATTCAGCCACGAGACGTATTTACAACACTGCTCACCACAAAGGAAGAACACTGAGGAAGAGGAGGAGAGTGCTGAGAAATTAAAGAAGGAACAACCACAGGGACTGGAGATTGACATCCCCCTTGTGGAAATACAGTGTTACTGCCATTTACTGTCGTCTACTCTAAAAAAACGTTTTTTCTTTCCAATATATTTTTTCTTTATATACTTTAAAACAGATGTTGCATCCCACCTCCTCTTTGGTAATCTCTTGGGTGATTTTAAAATTAGCCAAGAATCAATTCCCACATACACTTTCAAATTATTCAATAAACATGTTTTCTGACACTTTGGGAGTTTCTGTAGTTTTTTAAACTCTTGTTTTAAAAACAAAGCACCAGTCATGTGTTAAACGTAGTTCATTATTAATATCGGGCTACTTTCAAATCCAACCTGGAGCTACCTGCTGCTCTCACGCCCACACCAACAGCTCTCGATGCTGAGCAGTTTCACCCCAAACGGAGAACCGCTGACACTTGCTCTTTACATAGTGACTACAGCAAAAGGAGGCCAAAATTATGCAACACATACAAAACTAATACAGTAATAATAATTCTAAGGAAGGATACATTTGTAGACTTTGGCAAAGAAACATTTAATTACTTCAAAGCTGCACTAATGACCATTTCTTAACTATGAAATAAATTTATGGAAAGTGTATTGAAATGAATGAAGTATTTTAGCAGTTTTAGTAACTGAACATTTGTGCTAAATGCCTGCAATTAATCGGAAATGAAGCTAGCCTTCTGCACACGTCAGGTAAACAAATTTTTCCTTTAAATATTCAGTGATAATTCAAAGAAAGTGAAAACTCTAAAGCTATTACATACTTTATTATTTCAGCCTTCAAGCTCAAGTAGATTATAAAAGATGGTCAAGTCCATGCATGAACTGACCAGCAGGGGGTGACTTTTGTGGATGTATAATGAGCAAGAAGAAAAAATAACCCTGAAATCCTCACTCTGTAACCCCAGTGAACACTTAATGATGAATTCATGGGCTGATTGCTAGTTTCAGGTAATACTAAATAAAACATGAAGTTTATTCTCTGAGTTATCGATGGGGGATTATCCAGGATATCAGGAGTTTGCTGTCAGATGTTTGCTCATCATCTCCTGGTTTGAAACACAGAGAAGACAACAGCAATAATGCCCAGCTCATGTCATCATAACGAGACCAACCAATGGATGATGTGAGGATGGATATGCCCATCATTAACAGTCGACGATGGGCGACATTGCACTCACAACCTGGTGGCTGGTTGCAGATTAGGTACCTAAATGTTCCACTCTAAATATTAGACTTTGTTTTTTATTGGTTAAAGTAATTTCAAGGGTGTCTGTAGACCTCTGTAAATATATGTAGTTTGAATGCTTGAAGGACCTAAAGCAGGGATGTCAAACCCATTTGACATCATAGGCCAAACATAGCCCATTCTGACCTCCAGGCTTTAGTTTGACACCTCTGCTCTAAATGACACGGTTGACATGGATGGATTATAACTCTAATAATAGTCTTTTCTAAACTTAAACTTGTCTGCTTTAACCAAAGAGTCACAGAAAAAAAAATCAGTGAAACCCCACAAAACCTATTACCTTTGAAGGACCTTTTCTAATGTAACCATGTGATGGTGAATGAAGGGCATCTGGTATAGCTAAAAAGCTAAGCGCACAACCAATCCATAGGAGAAAGCTTTTTGTGATTGTACAGATACCTGAAAGAGAGATCTTAGCCAAATTCAGTGGGTATGTGCTCCTGGAAAGCCCTTAATTCCATGATTCCAATCAATTAATGAAGCTTAAAAAAATAGATAAATAAATAAAAGCTCATGCACCATATAAGAAGGAAACGCTCACGTTCTTCAGCAGAGCAAAGAGCTGGTGGTTGTGGGCAGCTGCAGCAAACGCCTTTCCCTCCACAGGCACTCTGTTCAGTCCATAACGACACCTTTTTATTGGCCTTTTGCACATGTACAAGTAGAATTCTCCAGAAGTCGAACTATACAGCAAAGTGCATGGAAGGAAAAGTACAAAAATACCTCTGAATTTATCTCTGCAGCAACACGTTTTTTTGTTTTTTTTCCTATTTTCAGATTTCTGATTGAAAAGGTGAAAACTTGAGTGAGACCAAGATATCAGTAAATAAATAAAATACAATGTCATACTTTTACCTAGGCAAGATACATAACTCTTAGAAATGTGAAGACATCGTTCCATTATATAGTTTATCCCCCACCCTCCCCTCCCACTTAGCCACAGCCTCTGTTGTTAGAGCAGAAGGTGACCACATTTAAACAAATATTCAAAATATACAGAAAATATGGAAATATATTATATATAGATACGTTTAGAGTACGGAAGTAATGTTCAGGGCAGTTTGACCATGTTCACGGTGTCCACCTCTTCCCCTCCTGTTTGAATGGTGACTCGTCTGCCAGTATGAACGGACGCTGTCGCTGCTGATTTTCCTCTTCGTGTAATTTCTGACAACTCTGCCGTGCTCCTTAGGAAACTATGCAAATAAAAATAAATACTATGAATCCATCCCACTGTCACTCAACAACATATTCCCATTTTCACTATAATCATTTGTTACTCCATAGATCTGAAAATAGTTCTTTGATTCCTCTTTGTGTCCTTGTGTGTTCGTTTTTTGTTTCTTTTATTTTTTGCATTTTTATCCCCAAAATACTTTTTTGTTTTTTAAAAAAAGTCATTCTCGTCAGATGTTGAGAAAAATATAGACCTCTGATTAACTCAACCCTCTCCGGATATAAGACTGCAGTCTCTTCCAGTGGAATGCAGGACCACCTATTGGCATCGCCATCTTCTGTACTCGGTGGTATCCCAATCCCAACTGTAAGCACACTCACACAGGCTCAGGGTCGCTCTTTATCAGCCAGGCCTGTCGGCACTAGAGGGCAGGATACACACCTCCAAGCATCCTTACAGAAGGGGTTGAGAGAGGAAGAGGAGTAGGGAGGTGTAAAGGAAAACCCTCTCCTGTCCTTTCCATACAAGATTGACCTAAATTCCACAGTGAGAATTCACTCTTTTACCTCTAAAGTTGTACTTTAAACCCCTGTATGTTTGTATTGTGTCACACTGGAGTCTTTTTTTGTTTGTTTAGAAGCCCTCTATATGACAGTAGGCCTCCAGACTGGAGAAGAGAATGTAAAGAAACCAGAGGCTGAAAAGGAAGGCTGATGTGGCCAGTCTGTGTCCCCGGGGCCCGCCCAGTTCTCCTCCGATGTGGGCCCGGCGCCGGTAAAGCAGCACCGAGATGGCCAGGAAGGCGAAGATGGTGAAGAGAGTGACAGAAAAGGCCAGCGAGCCGGCCTCCACCACAAACGGCTTCCCTTTCATGTGCCAGTAAATGGCCGCCACTGACCAGGCCATGCCGATTCCCAGGAAGACATTGACTGCGTTGCTGCCAGTCACATTCCCAATGGAGGCGTCTGCGTAGGTGTCCTGGACTGCTGCTACTTTACTGGCAAAGGTGTCTGTAGAGAGAAACCATCTGTCATGAATATTTTAATTTGATTTAATTATTTTAAATGTTGTGGATAAATCACAAAAGCTGTGATGGTGAAAGCAGCTGAATTTAAACACGAACTAATTGTGCTGGTGGGCAGCAGATTAGTGACGTAAAGAGGAAGGTAAGTACACTGTAGACCAAGTTATTTCTGCTCCATATGATACCAATCAGTGCAATATCCCCACAGCTCTGGCTATGAGTCATCCACATGTTGTTTAGTCTTTTCAGAGGTTTTGGAGGGGCAGCCAATCAGAAGAAGGCTGCCTTAATGGGAAGGAGAAGGGAGCTAAAACTGCTTATTCTAGACAGAAGTTGAACTGAGGGGCTGCACTAAGGCTCAGTGTAAGATAAATAAAGAAATGAGAATGAGCACAGGACAATGAATAGGCTTTAGAGTTAATGCTCTCTCCTCATTCATTTATGGTAATGGGAAGGCATTTTCATAGCCCTTTTCTAATCTTACAAACCTTTTGAAGCGCAATACAAAGCTCTACAAATTTGATCCTTTTCACATATAAATTCATACAGCACATTTTCTATGCACTTAAGAATTTTATCTATTTGCATTTTGAATTACTAATTAACCTGAGATGCACGCTCTTTATTTTGGACTGTGGGAGGAAACTGTGGCAAATCCACACAATAACAAGGAGAACACGCAAACTCCACAGTGTGAGGCTACAGTGTTGATCACAGCAACAGCTTCAAATAAGCGCAGAAAAAATAAAAACATTTTATGGCATTTCATTTATACGTTTTCTAGAGCAGTACATATATGTGGATAAAAGAGTTAAAAGAGTCTTAACAAAGCTAATCTTAATTGCTTTGACTCAGTACTGGTAACATTAGATTTTGATTGAAATGCTGCTAAATCAGGTTTGATGGGCAGAACTACATGAAGTCAGCTTTTTAAGCAAATCCAAGCATAAACCGAAGGGCCAAAAATAATGACAACAACAGCAAAACACAGAAAAGAAACACCCTCTCAAAGCTGCTGGGATTTCCTGATTATACATAAGGTGTCCGCTGGAGTAAATTTCCTGACGCTGTGGGTAATGACACAGTCGGTAAGTGTTACTTTTCAGTTTGCAGAGTTAAGGCTGCAAAAGAGTGTATTTAAACCCAAACCATGATCTTTTCCTAAACCTTCAGTCCTGTCTGACAAACATCTGACTTACTCCACCGCAACCCTTTCAACTTCTTAAAGCAGACTTTGTAACTCTGCAAAAAAGGCAAAAAAGGACAAAGTAAACCTTGTTAATAACTTCATGTAACAAATCAAAGCATCTGATTTTGATGAAGATTTCTGAGCCGTGTTTAACTGTCATCTAGATTCTTGTAGAATAGCAGTTGATATTTTTAAAAATGGAAACTACGTTTCCCACAAATTGTGAAAGGCTCTTCTGTGAGCCAGGCTTGGTTGTTTTAAAAAAATTTATATCTATCTAGATATATCTATCTATCTATCTATCTATCTATCTACCTCTATCTATATCTATCTATCTCTATATATATATCTATCTCTCTCTATATCTATATATCTCTCTCTCTCTCTCTCTCTATATATATATATATATATATATATATATATATATATATATATATATATATATATATATATATATATATTAGGGGTGCAACGATACACAAAATTCACGGTTCGGTTCGGTTCGATACTTTGGTGTCACGGTTCGATATTTTTTCGATACAAAAAAAATGTTCATGCCTTTTTAATTTGTCATTTATCAAAATTATAAATATATATTTTAACTCAAAAGTACAGTTTTTAAATTTAACCCTAACCCTTGTGCGTGTTTTTTATTTTGACAGCGAATGCGCACCTGCGGACCACTTATGTGCAGCCCTGGTTATTTAGCTCATCATATCGCAGCCACAGAAATTCTTTTGTCCATGAAACCATAAAGCTGCACTTTCTTTTTGCCTTATAGTCTGATTTGTCATAACTTCTCCGTTTTGTGGTAAGCTTTTCTTTGGCTGTCACTTCTTCACCCCGACCTGTCTTATTTGGCTCAGCAGAACTGAAATGCTTTTACACACGCACTCACATAAGCTCAGCGATTCTCTGCGCGATCAACCTCTCACATGTTTAAGCTGCGGGAGATTTCACTTGTCATGTTTGCATAGTAAGCTAACGATTAATAAGACGATGTCAGAGGAATTGGTGCACAAATTATCATCACTCACAGATCAGTGCTGTCGCTCTCTATACACAGTTCACACGATTGCAAAGTGAAAGCAAAAAAACAAGCGCAAATTCAAACGCGATTTCAATATGTCACATATTGACAGTGGCTCACCGATGCCAATGACATAATTACCCAGCTACATTTCTGAAAGAATGCAAAAGCATTGACATATATTTTTCCTACAATAGCCCGACGGGCAGGGAAGAGATAGATTTTGGTAGCCCGACTGAAAAAATCGCTAGCCCCAGGACGTTGGGCTAGCGATATTGCAAGCCCTGTATCTGATTGAGGAATCACTAATCTTTGGAAAAGAGAGTTTATTACAGAGAAATGTCTCTTTCCAAAATAAAAGCTATACTATCCGCTTCTTCTGGGCTATATTCTCAGCAGCATAAGGAGAATCATGTGCTAACAGCTGTCTAAATGACTCGGCTAAAGTTAGTAGCATGCTTGTTGTTTTTGTCTTTGCACTAGGATGATGTCAGCGTAAATGTGCAGTCATATTCGTTGTGTTCCCACTAGTGCTTTCAGGTTAATCTCGTTGAAATGACCTTAACGCCACAACATGGCAAATCTCCGTTAAAGAGCTACCGCCGATCGCCCCGTGCATGGGGCTAGACTGCGCTAACACACTAGTTCCCACCCATGTAATTGAGCATTGCACGGCACATCCAACATACTGTTTTACTTTAGTCCATGACTCGCTTACCTTCAGGGTCATGTCACATGAAAACCAAAATAATTCCAAACGCCAGATCTGAATGAGGGTGGGGGAGGTGCCCTGCGCTCTTCCTTCTGACTATGCTGTCTGTGTTGAGCGCTCAGTGGATCTGCGCTCGAGAGTGCAGCCTAGGCGGAGTAGTCGAATGCAGATTCACTGAGCGCTCAACACAGACAGCATCGTCAGAAGGAAAGTTGATAAAATAAATTACAAATTTTGTATTGTTCGATACATATGCGTACCGAACCGAAAGCACTGTATCGAACGGTTCAATATCGATACGAATATCGTTGCACCCCTTTATTTATTTATTTATTTATATATATATATATATATATATATATATATATATATATATATATATATATATATATATATATATATATATATATATATATATATATATATATATATATATATATATATATATATATATATAAAGCAGCTGGATAGCGTAGTGGTTAAACTACACGCCTTTGGAACAGAGGATCGCAAGTTCGATTCCTGCCTGGGGCGTCTGTATCCAGTAAGGGTCCTAAGGCTAGACCCCCTATGCTAAGCAAGCCTACCGCAGACATGAGCGAGACAGATAAATATGAAGGCATGCCGGCTCGGACGTCGCCCGGATCAACAAGGTCCGCGTCAGGTGTTGAGGAACCAGGGCACCCTGACGAAAAGTGGGCTACTGGAACAAGAAGGCATCGGTGGGCAAGGGACGAAAACAGGGCGTTGTTGGAATGCTATTACGCAAGTAACCCCGGCGGAAGGGGCTACATGAATAGGATGAGGGACCTATGGATTCTTCGATACCCAACATCCACAATGACGGCGAAACAACTAGTAGCTCAGTGTTCCAACATTCGAAAGAAGGGACTGCTCTCACAGCTAGAGATTGACGAGGTACAACACAAATGCTACGGCAAGGAGGAGTCAGGACACCAGGTCAGGGGGGAGATATCATCACCCCCACCCGAGATTGGGTACATAGCCCCAAGTGCGATAGGAGAAGGATCATTGAGTGCGAGAGGAACTGACCTGAAAAATAGGATCATGGCCAAGCTTGAAACCTGGATCCCCCGTAGCCGGTTACCAAGATTACGTGAAGTACCCTCAGAAGGTCTGCTAGATGATGTTAATGCAGCACTACGGGCAATACCTACAACCACGATTACCGACACTAACAAGCTGATCTACAATACGGCAGCAGTGATCAGTGAGATGCTTGGCTACAAGTTGAACAGCCACAAGGGGCAGTACCCTCCATGGAGAAGGAGGCTAGAGGGCAAGATCAAAGTAGCACGGAGGGAGGTTAGCCAACTAACAGAGTTGCAGAAAGGTGCGACAAATAAGGTGCCTAAGAAATACAGCAAGCTGTCCATACCTGAGGCCTTGGAAACTGCCAAGCAAAGACTCACAGCCTTGGCCAGCCGCTTGAGGAGGTACACCAGAGAGATAGAAGGCAGGAGAATAAACCAGCTGTTCTCCACAGAACCAGCAAAGGTGTACTCTCAGTGGCAAGGGAACAATAAGAGAACAGCACCACCAAGGCTGGAGACGGAGCAATACTGGAAGAGCATATGGGAGAAGGATGCAACCCATAACGGCAATGCTCAGTGGCTAGTGGATCTGAGGGCAGACCACAGCGACCTCCCTGAACAGGGTCCAGTAACCATCACAGTGGCAGATATCCAAGAAAGGGTCTCCAGTATGAAGAGTTGGACAGCACCAGGGCCCGACATGGTTCACGCCTACTGGCTGAAGAAGCTGACTGCACTCCACGAGCGTCTGGCAGCACAAATGAACCAGCTGCTAGTTAACGAGAGACACCCGGAATGGCTAACTGAAGGCCGGACGGTCCTGATCCCCAAGGACCCCAAGAAGGGACCGGTCCCCTCCAACTACCGACCAATAACCTGCCTCAGTACTACATGGAAGCTCCTGTCAGGCATCATATCGGCTAAGATGAACAGGCACATGGGTCAATACATGAGCGGGACACAGAAAGGAATTGGCAAGAATACCAGAGGTGCAAAACACCAGCTACTGGTAGACAGAACAATCAGCCGAGACTGCAAGACCAGACTGACCAACCTGTGCACTGCCTGGATTGATTACAAGAAGGCCTATGACTCAATGCCCCACAGCTGGATACTGGAATGCCTAGAATTGTACAAGATCAATGGGACCCTAAGAGCCTTCATCAGGAACTCAATGGGGATGTGGCGTACAACACTAGAGGCCAACTCCAAGCCCATAGCACAAGTCACCATCAAGTGCGGGATCTACCAAGGAGATGCTCTGTCCCCACTGCTGTTCTGCATAGGCCTGAACCCCCTCAGTGAGATAAGAGAGGGAAGGTAGTCAGAACTGAGGGGATTGAACTACCAGAAGGCAACATTGCAGACATAGAGGACAGTTACAAGTACCTGGGGATCCCGCAGGCAAATGGGAACCATGAAGAGGCCGCTAGAAAGGCTGCAACCACCAAGTACCTGCAGAGGGTCAGGCAAGTCCTGAGGAGTCAGCTGAATGGTAAGAACAAGATCCGGGCCATCAACACATACGCCCTGCCCGTGATCAGGTACCCTGCTGGGGTAATAGGCTGGCCAAAGGAGGAGATAGAAGCCACTGACATAAAGACAAGAAAGCTCCTGACCATGCATGGAGGGTTTCACCCCAAGTCCAGCACCCTGAGGCTGTACGCTAAGCGGAAGGAAGGGGGCCGGGGACTGGTGAGTGTCAGCACCACAGTCCAGGATGAGACAAAATGGTGGTGGCTAACCAACCGGACATAGTGGTGGTAGACAAACAGAAGAAGACGGCCGTAGTGATCGATGTAGCGGTTCCGAATGACAGCAATATCAGGAAGAAGGAACACGAGAAGCTGGAGAAATACCAAGGGCTCAGAGAAGAGCTCGAGAGGATGTGGAGGGTGAAGGTAACGGTGGTCCCCGTGGTAATCGGAGCACTAGGTGCGGTGACTCCCAAGCTAGGCGAGTGGCTCCAGCAGATCCCGGGAATAACATCGGAGATCTCTGTCCAGAAGAGCGCAGTCCTGGGAACAGCTAAGATACTGCGCAGGACCCTCAAGCTCCCAGGCCTCTGGTAGAGGACCCGAGCTTGAAGGATAAACCGCCCGCAGGGGCGTGCTGGGTGTTATATATATATATATATATATATATATATATATATATATATATATATATATCATATTAGTGCCACATATAGGACCTTTAATAGCAGAAAATGCTGATGCAGTGAGAGTTTTTGGTTACATATTGTTCCTGTCAGGGTGGAAAATGTCATTTTGGAGTAAATAAGATCAGCAATCTTGATGACAAAGCATGTTTACTGTTGGAGCCCATGAAGTCACAATTTTCATAACAAAAATATGAACCACATATCCATCAAGCGACATAACAAATAATGAACACAATTTCAGAGCCCAGATTTGTATGTAATAAAAATTTGTGTATTGAAAATGACACGTGCTTTTCAAAAACAGTTCCTTCTGCTACTCTTGAACTCACCTGGGACTGAGGTGCCGAGTGCCACAAAAACCACAGCAGTGACTGAGTCCTTTAGGCCAATAGTGCAGCCGAAGTGAGATGCCAGGTCGCCGATGACGGCTGTGAGCAGGCCGATTATAATGATAGAGATGGTGAAACACGCCCAGCCATTCATGTAGTCCGTGGGAGGAACACAAGCAAACAGGACCTTCCAGAAGACGGTCAGGAAGTGCATTACGTAGTCAAAACAGGAAGGAAGCCTTTCTTCCCCTGTGTCATCCTCGTCCTCATCTCCTGGGCAGAAGTGGGGCCGAGCAGGGGGAGACAGAGGGGGAAAATAGGATGACAGGAAGGAGCGGAGGGAAAAATAGCAGCATATGGACAAGGATAAAGAGACAGCCGTGAAGCAGGAGAGATAAATATTAAGTGAGGAGACAGGGAGCAATGAAGAAGAGAGAGACAGAAGATGAAGAAGCAAAGGGGAGTATGACACAGAAAGAAGGATGACAGATGATGAAGCAGAAAGTTGAGAGAGTGAAGAGGATAAAGAACCAAGAGTTGGAAAAAAGGGGTGAGATAAAGGATCCATAAAGTAAGCAGATAAGGGATGACAGAGGGGAAAGAAGAGAACAACATTTACTTAAATGACATCTCAACTTATTTCTCAGTGTGAGACAGAGAGAACCATCTATCTGTTTGTCTGTCTGTCTGCACAGTTGTTTACATAACTAATCACATGGAAGAAACTTAATACATTTGGACACTTAGACATAAAGACAACCTGCTGAAGCTGAAAAGGACGAAAGGACAACAGGAGCAAATACAAATCCAAATTTTAATATTCCAGAGTGATAACGGAGGTCAAGCAAATGCAGACTACTAACACAGGTAGTGCAGAAAACTGGTGGGAAGGGAACAAATTTCAGAAGGATGGATGAGAACTGATGATTACAGATTAAAACAAAAACCTATTGCAACAATAACGTTAAAAAAAAATTTCAAAACTACATTAGATATTAGAAAACTCTCATGAACTCTCCCTAAACCAAACTACGAAGTAATTCTGGGCAGGTTTTAACAAGGTTTCAGATTTACACTCGAAATGTAATTACGTTCTGGTTTGAATGACCTGTTTCAATCACACTGTGTTTTGGTCAATTAGATTTGATGTTTTCTCTTGTTTAGTGAGCGTGTCAGAAGTGTTACCCAGTTAACAGTGACATGGATGTAAACTCTAGCATATTAAAAAAGCAGTGCACATAGTACTATAAATCAGCTGCCCTTGCAGAAACTCTGGGGTAACATAAGAGGGATTTTCAAGGGATGAACGCAGCCCTTTTGATTTGCAGGATGGCCAAGTGGCCAGAGAATGCTCCTTACGAGCGCATTCGGATAAAAGTTTCATCTCAGCAGCTGAAAATGTCCGTGGATACCCTCCTCAGGTGAAGGAACAGGGTACTCTCTGTGTCCCAGCGCCTCAAAGGCAACTTAGCAGAAAGGCAGGGACACTGTCAGGACTCAAAGTGTCAGACTACGTGAACTGCATGCATTTTTCAGCCAGTGGTGGATCATGAAAAAATAAAGAGCATTGCAGGATTTAATATTTCAGCAGCAAAGTGACAAACCAAGGCCTTCATGGCGCTCACTGTTGTGGCTTGACGTGATAGATGAGGTATGTGTTATGTACAAGACATTATTCAAGAGCTTTGCTTTCACCGATATGAGTTTTTGCAAACAAATAGTGGCGTCTATATTTTTAGACTGAAGACTGCGGCAAAGCAAACAGTGCTGCCAGAGTCTTCGCCTGATTAGACTCTTTCTTTATGTTAAATAATTACACAGAAAAACGCATAAAAGATAAATGGCTTGGCTTTGTATACCTTTTGCCTTTATTGTCATACATAGTCACATATAACATCTCATACTGAAGTAAAGTTTGGGTTTTACAGCCCACTATGAGCGGATTACATTACCTGCACTGACTGTAATGGCCTCCATGAACTGCTCTCTCCAGGAGTTTGTTCCCACCACCAGAGCCAGGTTGGTCTTCTTGATAAGCTTATCCACTGTGCTCTGCATGACACGACACCAAAACACAAATCAAATCCATCCGTTATTTAGCCCCAGAGTTTTTACTCTGCATCCATGGAGCCTCCTGAAGAAAAATACTCGAGCTTCACCACACGATGGCAGTGCTTTCCAATCCCTGATGACAAAAACCCGTTTAAAGCATGATAAAAACACACACACACACACACCAGAAACAAACATGGAGGGTATATTTGGAGGGCAGAGGATGCATTAAAACCAAATCACCTCCAGAAATAAATCTATGTGGGATGGGAAGCCTCGGAAGAGAAGCTGAAATTAGAAATATGTAGCTGTTCTTTTATGCAAGGTCGCAGCTGGATTAGTTATTATGATCTCTGTCTTACTACAACAACCATGTATGCGAAGCTATCTTCACCTTGTTTGAAGAGTAACCTTTCCCACCTTAAATTCATACGATTCCTCAATAATGACTTCTAGCTTGGAGTGCTCTCCCAGCACCGGCTTCCCCATCTCCGCGATGCGCTTGGCTTCCTCCTCGTCAGAAGTCAGCTTCCTGTCTGGTACATCTGAGCAGACGGTGCAGGAGGGAGCAAAAGACAAAGGAATCAAAGTGAGAAAGATGACAATCAGAACAAGCAGACGCACAGCTGAGCATCGTGTGGTGTTGCACTTTGGAGCGCACAAACAAAAGATCAGAAGGTTGCTTTATTTAGAACTTTCATATTATGCTCAGAAAACACTTTTTATGTGCGGTGTTCAAGTTACTTCTGTGTCAAACTAAAACAGTCATTGTGGCAAAGCATTAAAAGTCTCTCTGCACTGCATTTGGTGGTGAGCCAACTTAGTTGTTTAAAGGTTAGACAAACGCATTCTTTATCGATCACAGCAAAAACTCAACCCAGGCAAATATTGGGTGTAAACATTTTCCATTTTGCTTTCAATGATTCTGTTTTTATCCACATGTGCTGGACTTTACAGCAAATTTCATACTATAAGTCAGCACTTCATCAGGAAATCTGTCATGCTTTCTTATTAGTCTTATAGGTATTTACTGTAAATTCCTCCATCTCCAAAAACATTGTAGCTTTTGGTGAGCTTTCAGTCTCACTTAAGCTGACTGCTTTATAATCAGAATCAGAAAGGGTTTTATTGCCAAATGTTGAGCCGTATTTGACGTATAGACGTATTTGGTGTATTCCAGGCTTTAGCACTCAGTATTTCTTGTATTTCAGAGACACAAGTCTCAAAAGCTCAGCATAATAAACCTAATACAGTATAACTCTGCATGTAGCTACATGATATGAGAGGTGAGAAAGGGCATTCCCTGCTCAGTGTCCACATACTGGCTTTAAATGATATTACATGATCTTTACATGGCAGAGTAGAGCTTGTTCAGTTGTCAGTGAGATGGATGTTGTTGGTCTGCAAATTCAGTGGCTGATATGATTTTTACAGTTGGGAAAAGGTCAGCAGATTCATCTCAATGACAACAGAGTAGATCCATACACCGACGAAGACAGCTTGATATCGAAGAAAGTTCACGAAAATGAGTGAGTCTTAAGTTAGAATTATTTTATCAACCTTAGGAGGAATAATGAACTTTTAAGGATTTGACAGCTCAAGCTACAGCGCTCTAACAACAAAGTCCAGTAGGACGCTTTTAGAAGTATCTATTCTTATTCCTTGCTGTATTTTCTGTTATCCACACACTGTTCCACTGGTGGATGCTACAAACATGGCTGAAATTCCACAGAAGTGCAAGTAATTGAGAGATAAAAGCTAAAAACTAAACTTTATCTGACACATTGTTTTTCTACTCCTGTCTCTGTGTGATGACAGTGATAGTGGATATGCTTAATACAGTAGAATACAGATTCTACAAGTCTCACTTAGTTCATGAAACTACAATCAGAAAAAGGCTGAACAAGTATGGCTTATTTGGAAGGAGGACACCTCCAAAGAAGACCATGGCAGGACAGCTTAGGATTGCAAAGCTGCGTATGACAAAACCAATGTGGAGATATTTGGATGATGAAAACCAAACACAGCTTATCAGCACAAACACCTCCTACTAAGGCATGGTGGTGGTTGGGTGAGTGTTTGGGCTTGCCTTTCAGCCGCAGCTCCTGAACACCTTACAGTCACTGAATCAACCTGAATCAACCATGAACTCCTCTGTATACTGAGGTATTCCAGAGTCAGATATGAGGCAGTCTGTCTGACAGCTAAAGCTGGGCTGAAAGTAGGTCATGCAACAGGACAAAGATCCCAAGCACAAACAGAATGGCTCAAAAAGAAATTAATCAAGATGCTGCAAGGGCCCAGTCCAGACCTAAATCTGGCTGAAGTGCTGTAGTGAGACTTTAATAGAGCTGCACCTAAATGAATGCTGGGAAACCTCAATGAACTGAAGGAATCTTGTAAAGAAGAATGGGTCAAAATTCCTTCACAACATGAGCGACTCATAAAGTTATGCCAGAAACCATTACTTGCAGTTACTGATGCTAAAGGTGGTTCTGAGTTATAATCAATCATGGGGATGTACTTAATTGTTTTTTCACAGGAGTGCATGGAGTTTTTTTTGAAAACCTTCACATGACTTCACTTTCCAGTTTTTGAGGGACAGTTGGTTTAAAGAATCAGCAGCTAAGAGAGCTTGACTGAAGCAGAGGATAAACTGAGGGGCTCCACCAGGTCCCAGTATAACATAAATGAAAAGTTTTGCAAGTAAAGCTGAAAGAGCAATAAACATGGAGATGGAAATGAGCATGACAGGTCCCCTTCAACTGTAATGTGGAAGCTCTGATGAATTTGCTTCCAGTCCGTGTGTGCCTGCGTGCCTTTGCTTTGCAAAGAAGCAGCAATGCTTTACTGAGCTCCTAAGTACATTCCATCAAGCCCCATAACATCAGTCCTGTGCTGTTCAGCTCTATCAGGAAGGAGCCCTTGTGCATCCAGAGGCCTCTCATCCTACTCTGCGTATGACACCCCCACTGAGCCACCTGGTGCAGAGACCCTGTCATCTTTTATACGACTTCAGAGTTAGCCCTGCTGCTCTTTGCTGACAACATGCTTACCATTAAATATTAACATTACCATTAACGATCACAGACAAGTCCCCTTGATAGGAGGGCGCGTTTGCAAGTGCACACACGCGGGCATGCATAATATACCAGTGCATGAGTGCCTGCCTGCACCTGCACACACACACACACACACACACACACACACACACACACACACACACACACACACACACACACACACACACACACACACACACACACACACACACACACTTTTAAGCTAAATCAATTACACATCCAAGACAGTGTGTACCCTCAACTCCTGACAGCATTCCTTTTGCACAGTGCTGCACCTCTACATGACACAATTTGCTTGACAAGGATGGGAAATATAATAATAACAGAACCACAAAGAGGTAATTAAATTTCTAATTTCAGGACTGTAGGTTTTTATCTTGATTGTTATCAACTGTTTGTACCTTGCTCTTGACTAGAGAACATAATTTATGGATTTGTGATTAATAATCCTCTGATTAGCATGCAAAACCATCATTAAGTGAAGAAGAGCGCTTCAAAGGAGCCATGTATTGTTTGTAACAATGACAAGAGAAGAGGACACAAGCGTGGGCATGCAGTTTATTTATACCAAACCTCTCAAGTATCAGTTCAGACTCAACATCTTTGATGGTGACAAAAAATTGTTGTGATTTGGATTTCAGATCATTAAGGCCTCATGTTAAGACCACAGCACGCACAAGAGGTGATGTTAATGGAGATTCTTATAGAGAAGGAATGGACAACTTACCATCCGCTAACAACAGGGCTGTTGATGGAGAGGAGAGAGGGAGGAGGAGGAGGAAGAGGGGAGGGAGGAAGGCATGGAGAAAACAGAAAATGCAATGAGCAATGGAAATGCAACAAAGAAACAAACAAGAAAGAAAAATGGTTAATAAGAAGGAGAGAAATGTGATGGCCTCGGAGAATTACTTTGTACTGACCCCGAGGTGCAACCGAACGTTCGATTGGCTGATGAGGAGGAAGGATTACGGCACTTTGTAGCTTTTTACAAGCATTTATTATGTTCATTAGGGGGGAAACTGTTAGAAATCAACAAAGCTGTTGAAAGTTTTCCTTCCCCGCCTTTTTTTCATGTTTTTTACTCTCAGCTTTGGTCAGATAACAGAGTAAAGAGATGACAGTTTCACATGAACACATATTTAACAAGAACGCTCATCTCCTAAACTACTAATGACCTCTCCTCCTCTACAAGCCCTTTAATAAACAGAAATAGTACGGTAAATACTAACCCCTGAAACAAATTAATATATGCATCAATTGCAAAAGTGCATTTGCTGTGGGCATCTGCAACTCGTGAAATGTAACACTTCTATAAATACTGTATTATGTAAAAGCTAGATTCACTACTGTCAATATGGTGGAGGGGAGGATGACAAGAATTTATTTGGCAGCTTCGGTTAGGGGGTGTGGGCCGTGAAACAACAACAACAAAACCTGCATCAACCTGTCGTGAATAGCTGCCAGCCAGCCTAAAAACCCAATGAGTGTTTTAAGGAGTGTGTCACGAAAGCCTGCACGCTGCTTTTAAATTCTGCAGAGATTCAAAACTAAACACTAGCAGTTCATGAAAATTCCCTGAATTTAAAGATTTTAGTCATTTTCAGTTTAAACCTGCATTAATTGGTGCTTGGCCCCTCAGCAATGATAAATAATTGTCTTGTAATACACATGTGTGCATCAGTATCAGCAATCATTAATTTCTACCTAGTTGTTTGTGGTCACCACGCACTGCTGAGAACACTAGGTGGTTTTTCAGCTGCTAAACTTTCACCTTTGTGAACAAGCTAATCATAATCCAAAACATGGAGCCCATTATACTCAACTGCCCACATTGTTATTGAGTATTTTCGTAATAACATACTTGAAACTATGAGCAAATATCTGTATTTAAATCTCTTTTTGGGCCGATCAAAAAATGTCACAGGACGAGGAGGCTGTGATAAAAAAATAAAATAAAAAATACACTTCTGCAGTATATGTTCACCTAGAATAAGCAAGCAGGCACTTGTGCACTTGCTGAAATATTCTTAGTCAGATGTGGTATTCTGTAACACGATGATGAAAATGTCTCTCACAGCTGCTCCAAAACATCACTCCCCTTTCCCCACGTTTTGATTTGACTTTGCCTGGTTGTTTATCTGCATGCCGTAGCTGCGGATCACTGACACACTCAGATGCCCTCGGGAAAGTTTAAACCATAACAAAGATGAAATCATAAAGAAAAAACTGGGGGTTTGTAAAGTAATTTGGCAAGAAAGATAATTGCATGACAAATTTTGCCATTAGTGAATGAAAAGCGAGGAGAAAAGCGTCCCTATGGCTTTCAGCCTCTAGAGGTTCACAGTGACAGCTCTACCTTTTGACATCTTCACGGTCAAATTCTCCTTAAATTTACAAACCAAAGATTTCACATGACTTTAAAAAAGGAATAGGACGACAAGCAGGAAGAAACTAAGCTGTCTACATCCAACATGAATGGACCGGCTGCTTACTGAAACCTTTTTCACTGAGACATGATACTAATTGACCTGTTTGTGTTCAGAGGCACCTTATCAACTCCCGAAATCAAATACAGTCCACAGTTAATCATGATTAGAAGCTAAGTGCATTAATTGCTATGGGTGACTTGCTTCATTATCATTAGTGGTCGCCGAGCTGTGTTGATCTTAAGCCAAATGTGGTGGAGTGTCCACACCACACTAAGTAATAATAGGATGACATTTAAAAAAACTGAGAAGGGAGCGTCTAGCATTCACACATTCAGGTGCAGAAAATACACTAGAACAACTACACATTGTTAAAGTGGGTTTCTTAAAATCTCTAGCATGTATTAATTCATCAATAACTGTTCTGAACACCAGAATGATATCTATAAAGTACAAATGTTGTCTTTGGTGAACAAAAATTCAATTCAATTTACTTCTAATTTATTTATATAGCGCTGCCAAATGACAACAATAGATGCCTCAAGGTGTTTTATATTGTAAGATAAAGACTCCATAATAAATAAATAAATATTTCCAGGTAGGAAAGAAGTGTTTTTGCTCATTATTTTGTTCATAATGATGTTGATAATGTGGAATGGTACGAGGAAGTTAGCTGCATCTAAATGTTCCAATTTTCATGACATAAATTTATGTTTTATTAATCCAGAACAGCCATGTTTTGATTGCAAGGGCCACTGCTCATTTTTGTCTAACATGCACACAGAGATCATTGCTAGTTGGTCTCTTTTTATTAGTTGTTTATAAAAATATATAAAATGAACTATGTGCATGTAGTCATAACTAGGGCCTCCAGTGAATGAAAGGCTATAGTGAGATGCATGTTCTTAGGCCATGAAGCCCTCATGAAGTAACAGCTCGGGGGGTTTAGACAGATTGACAAAATACTGGAGTCTGATGCAAAAAAAAAAAAAAAAAATGCTGTTTATTTGTGCAAATGCTCAATTACTTTAAGAACAAAAATGCCCAGAATGTCAACATGTGTAGGAAGCCTCTATCCTGTATCATTTTTCACTTTCGGTGGATAATTTCTGAGGCATTTTCAGCGCAACCATCAGCGTGTGCACCCACAGTCATGCCAAAAAGGGAGCAAACAAGCTCACAAATCTATTATCAGACACATAAACAGGAGTGTTTTAAAGGCAGTGGGCTGGCAGTACTGACTGCACTCACAGGCCAGAGTGCTGTCATTTTGCCAGGAATACAACTGCGATAGGGAAGATTAACCTACGAGATGTAATTGTAGAGGTGGAGGAGTGTGCTTGTGTGTGTAGACAGTGAATGTGTAAGTGGAGGGCTAGGATATCTGTGTCTCTGTTTAATTGCCAGCATGCTCTTTTGTGTGCTCTGCCTCATCAGATCTGTCCGGCTACAAAACAGTGAGTCCTCCTCTTGATGTTGCACACATCTGGACTCTGAGACCGGCATCAATACGACACTAATGGGGCGCCTTTTCTCTCTTTAGCTCATTACGGAAGAATCATCATTTGACTTACTGGGGCTACTCTGGTTGCCAAGGACAAAGTGGCTGTGCTGGGAGTGTTGTATGTGAATACATGAAGGAGTGGATGTACGTACGTATGGATTGGGGAAAGAGATACAAAATGAAGGAGAATTTTGTGCGTGCACAAGCAAAGTATGGGAGATGGGTAAATAGATTTATGAGGCAATAACAAAAGAATAGAAATGAGCGATTGGTGGAAAAAGGAGAGTAGCAGTGGAAGCAAGGATGGAGAAAGAAATTGAGGAAGCAAGGGGTATTAAAGGATAGAATCTGAAGAGATGGATGGATGAACACTGGCAGGAACTGCTACATGCGGATAGACAGATGAAGGGAGTAGTAGATATGATAATAAAAAAAAAGAAAGAGGGATTATTGAGTGGAATGAAAGGAGTGGGTGGTTGGAAAAAAAGATGGGATCAAAGATGAACAATCTGTTGGATGCAAGGAAGAATAATAATTTAGTGAGTAGTTTAATGGAGGGATTGGCAGAAATGGGAGGGCAAGAATTTACAGAGCAACCAAAGATGTGAGGTTGAAAAAAGGAGAAGGAGTGGAGGAAAGAATACATAGGCCACAGCCAAAACAAGGACAACTAATCTAAGGAATATGAAAGAAAAAATGGGAATCTCAGCAAATGAACTAATGGACAGGAGGACAGATGGATGTTTGCGGGGATTGAAAGGATGGATAAAGGTACTAACAGAGCTAGGATGAGTGATGCATGAGTTCTCTGATGGATAGAAGAGGTACAGAATGAGCACCATTGATCTATATATAGAAAGATGGATGGAAATGGAGAAAGAAACTGCAAGAACAGGCTATGGAGCAAAGAAGGGATTGCAGATTCTTGATAAGAAAGAGATCACAGCTTAAAGGAAAGGCTGGAGCATACAGTTGGATGTGATGTTAACTTGTCTGCATTTCGCATGTGTGACAGTCATGGTTCAAGTGAATAAGGTCCCATTCACACAGGTTAACAAACAACATGGCAACCACCAGTCATGAGGGGAAAAATGTGTTTCATAGCAGTTGCTGGAAAATCAATTGCTAAAGCCCCAAACACACAGCGACCACCTGGCAACCACTGGTTGCCATGGAAAAATGTGTATTCACAAACTGTGAGGCACAAAACCTGCTTAAGATTGCTGTGGTCACCTGTAGCTTGCATGACTCATGACGACTTGTCTACAAATACTCGCCAGCTGCTCTCTGAGTGGTAGCGAAACTGGGAAAAGTGCGACAAACCAGAAACAAAGGCCGCTTGTTCCTAATGCAAAAAGTTGCATCTTTTAAAATGTGTCGGCCGACTTTTACTTTGAAGGTAGGCAATCTCAGTCTCCAGTTTGCGTTGCACTTTTTCAAGTTTTTTCTACGACTTTGCTTGGAATTCATGGGTATTTTCAGATTCAGAGCTCCTTTAGAGAACTAAGCTATTACAAGTCATCTTAAGGAGGATATCTGCAATCCATGTTATTGTTATTGCAAAAACTTCACCAATTTTTTCAGTCTCATGGTGCCACTGGAGATCAGGAAAATTATTAGGTCTCATCAACCACACTGTTCAAACAGATAAATAAAGACAATCTGCAGGATGTAAGCTAGAGACCATACAGCGACATGCTCAGGCAATAAAACCTCAGACTACACCTGCCGTTGAAAATATCAGAAACGGGTACAGATACCTTATATAGAGGGCTAGAAAGAATATGAGTCAAGGGTGTAAAGTGGCCAATCACCTTCAAACTTAACTTTTATGTGATTTAATGTGAAACTTTTGCGACTGTATGCGACTATGACAGAGCTGTGATATCCCTGTATTGGCAAAATCAGTTCAACACACACACATACACAGAAATGCGATCAGATAGGACAAAAAGGATAAGTGGAAGGCTGAAGATGTGGACATAGAGGGAAGGAAGGAGGGTTGAGTGATGTTCATCTGTTTCCTGCAATCGTCCAATCATGAAGAGACATTATCTACTGTACTGAGCACTAGTCATCAGTCTTCATAAGGCACACATTTGCATTTGTGAAGATATCGACACCCGTACTGCACATCATTTACACACACACACACACACACACACACACACACACACACACACACACACACACACACACACACACACACACACACACACACACACACACAAAGCGACTGTGAGAGAAAACGTGGTGCACAGGAATCTCAGCAGACAATCTGAGTGTTTCCTGCAGCTCAGAGTGATTCGTTAAATAATAATGGTTCAGGATTGCAGCTGAGTGGCCACCGTCTCTGGTCTGCACCGCTACTCAGCTTGCACCAAACACACGCACACAATTGTCAGCCTGTGAGAGAAACAAGATGACAAAGACGGATGCTTCAGCTGCCTTTATTATGTTTCAATATGCAGGCTGTGTAACGCGTCCATCATCTTGTTATGCTGTATCCATGTTTCTGACGGTGTGGAATCGGAGGGAGTCAAAATGCTGAGCACACACCATGCTTCATCTTCTCAGGCAACGCTGCTAGACTGAATGAACTGATAATTTAACTGAATGCTGGATGATTTCACTTGAGCATCCTGATAGAGGTCTTTCATGGATGAAAAGTCATGTTTTTAATCTTGCTGCGCTAATTAATGCCGCTATGAGTAACATTTTGACATAAACAAATCGTCGGCACATTAATTTTGAAATATTATAGTGATTACTGTAAACAAATACAATCATTGGCAAGAAGATTGGCACACCCTACCACACACAACACTGTGCTTAAATAACATGCAGCAGGCAGCTGATGGTGGTCTGGTTTACGACAAATGAGGAAGAGTTTTGTGTTCTCCCATCTTCCTATTTATTGCGTGTAATCCATCTTATATCATATCACAGCATATAATATGTTGATTAGAGATGCTGGTAGGTGAGTTCTGTTAACCGTGAATACAACAAAGCCAGCTTCTCCTCTCTGATCCCACTCTTTCTGCTAATATAGGTACAGTAATGATTAAAGTGGTACTCACTTGGTAGAAAACACTAATTATTGGGATTTCCCCAAAAAGCCTAACTGTTTCTTTAAACATTTGTAGGAGGAACTGATCAGTTGCTAGGTTCCATATTTGGTTTAATCTGCATCTCTAGATAACGGCTGCTTGGGAAAGCCCACAAAGCCCCAGACAGTCTGCCTCGGGACACACCAGAGATGCTCCTAATCGGCACATATGGCGCATTTCGCTTGGGACGTTTTTTTATATTAACAAGAGTCTTGTTCCTCTCACTATTACTGCCTTATCATCTCTTTGTGGCCTTTCCCTGTCTGTCTCTGGATCTTTGCCTTCAATCCTTCGAATGTTTTCTTTAACATCTTCTTTCTGTGCCTCATTTGCACATCTACCTCTGTCTTTATTTTCTTGTTTTCTTTAGCTATAATAACTTGGTAGGTGTGAGGTTTAAAAGGTAGTGATTTTAACTGATTTTCACTGTCATTTTTTATCTATCATTTATATTTTTATAAGGGTAAAACTAATTGAAAAATTAGGGTCACCGGGCTTTACAGTCTTTCTGTCTTTTTCACTTCCTTTTAAATTAAAACTAGACTACGTAAAACTCAATGCAGGTTGGATCTTCCTGTTGTAAGTAAAAAAGAAATTTCATGATTTTACATAAGCTACATTCAGCTCTTCCCTTATTCAAAGGGGGTCACCATAGCAGGTAGCTCTGCGTGTTTTGCACAACCCCTTCCCGACGCAACCTCAAAGGGATATACGTCTCCTCCCGGGATTGAAATGAATCTTTCATTTGTTAGGCAAATGTTTGAACTAGTACACTAATTTCCTGCTTTTATGTATGAAAACAATTTCTAAGACTTATTAGAAAGATGTTCTGGTTCTGGATCAGCTACTGGCCAGCTTTACTGATATTTGGCATCAAAGATATCTCACAGAGTCCTGGATCACTAATATAATTTTGACTGCTTCGGTTTTCATGACTCTTGAGCATTCTTAAAATAGTTTTTAATATCATGCGGCGGCTAACATTTTGACAGGAAATATCAGAGTAGCAGTTTCTGCCTCTGTAAAGGCACCATTCTGAGCTTCTGTGGATTGATCGATGTGTGGAGGTCTCTACCTACGCGCGACATGTGACTTGCTGTGCTGCAGTGGTTTCACATGATCCCTCTGACTGATTGCGCTAAACAAGCAGGAGAGGATGTAATTAATGTGGGTTTAAAAATCAACTTTGAAAAGATGTTCTGGTGAAGCAAATGAAATGAACACAGAGGAAACATGTTCGTTAAACCTCAACGATGCACAGTGCATTTCCATGTGGAACACTAACACACTAAGCAAACTTTATTTGCTTGCAAGGAGAAAAAAAACTATTATCTCAATCGACACCTTTCAGCTGATTTTGTATTCTGCAGCTGACTCTAGAACGTTGCTACTACTGTACACATTCTTGGCCTCCAATTTTACTCTGTGTTCTGTATTTGTTTACACGTTATTTGATTCTTTGATCTGGCTTTGAGGACTAGCTGCCCATTGCTTGTAGAGATAGCATAATTCACTATTTTTAAAAAACAGGCCATATTCTGCCAAATAATGCCACTGTTACAACAGCACCACCTCTTGTCTATGTTCATTCCCTACACATCCTCCTCGCCTTTCTCCATCCTGCCTCCATATTTTATGCATCTCTTATTCCTCGCCTCTGTTTTTCTCTCTCCCCGATTTGTCCGGTCCAAATTTCACGCTGAGCTGCGCGGATCAAGTGGAGACGAGCTCCCTCTACTTGTTAACACTCTGTTTATTCTGCAGCCATATCAGCCTCTCTACCGTGTCAGCAGCAGGCAATTACAGAGCAGATTACCAGCTCTGATAATGTCATCAGACCAAGGCTTCGACACAAACACGCGCAGTGAATACACACATATGCATGCAAACAACTAAACACTGAAGTTCACCAACATGTAGAGGATAAGCAAACTTACACCTGCAAGTAAACAAGCGTTCCGCAAGTGTGGAAAGAAAGTTTATCCCGCTACATTGTAACTGACAGCTGTATGTGATCATTTATAATAAATTGAGTAATTACATAGAGTAACACAGTAGTTTAAAACTAACAGTTCACAGGTTCCTGGTTCAATCCTGCCACCTGGCTGGGTATTTTCCTGGGTCTACTGCAGCTTTCTACCAAAGCCCAAGGACATGCAAGTTAGTTCATTATTTTAAATTGGTGGTAGCTGTTGATGTGAGAGTGTGTGCTTGTCTGTCTCTCATTGTTAGCCCTGCGACTGGTGATCTGTCGAGGGTGCACCCTCGCCCAAGCAACCCTGGATGGATATCGTTTCTTTATAGCCAGTGTTGCAATGGACGTATGCTGAAGTACAATCCAAAAATTATTTTATGCTTCTTTCTACTTTAACTTCACTATAGTTTGGGGGAAATGTCCATTACTCTGTCTATCTGAGAGCAGTAGTTACGTTACAGCTAAAATATATTATTAATGGTATACAAGAGGAATCATTTATCATACAGTCAAACAGGATAGTGAATAATAGAACACTGACAAAGTCCTTTTCTGTAATAGTTTTATACTCTATGTTTGCTGATAACAGTTTTACTTCAGGTTTAGCAGCATTTTTACTTTAAACAGAGTTATTTAAAATTGTAGTTTTGCTACTGGTTTGAGAATGTCTTCCACCATTGCACCAAAGCAATACTGTGTAGTTAAGATAAGATCAGGTGACTTGGTATTCAAACTGTGTTGCTGTCACACTCCGATGACTAAGTCACAGAGACAGAGAAGTTTTGTTAAACTGAGATGCAACTGCTATGTTGCAGAGAAGCTTGTAATCATGAATCATGTTTAGCGATATCACTGGATTTTAACCTTTTGCAGTCTGGCAAAAACATCTGCATTGTGTTCTTATCTGTTTAGCGAGGACTATGCATTGGTCTGCAATCCACCAGAGGGTTCTCTCTCTGGAGACTGTGTGTTGGAGATGTGCTGAGTTCATCGGGAATCGAGGGGTCTCTCAGCTACTCGATTTAATCTATTGTGGCCACTGTGCTTACTGATGTTACCCTGAGAGCTGATTAACTGCCTTGCTTGGCCTTTGCAACCGCACAGGCAAAGCTGCAGCCGCCACTAAGTCGTCTCATCGGCTTTTTAAAGCCCAAGGGGTCCTTCTAAAGCCCTCAATATCCACTTATCATATACAACATTATTATCTGCACCATTATTATGCCTTTTCTACTAAGCACTAAACTGGAAGTAACTTTTTTTTGGTTGTTTTACCCTCTGGATATAAGACAGCCTGCATATGAATATTTCAACATGTGTATTTTGTCCCTAAATGAGACATCTTTCAGAATAGCTGGCACCACACAATTAAAACAAATGATTCAGCAATGTTACTCATTTGTTGACACAAAAAAGAACAATTTCTTAGACTAAGCCAACTGAGATTCAATCTAGAAATACTGAATTTTTACAGGCAAGTAATCTTGTCAAGAGAAAAAACCTAATTTCTGCATCATTTTATGTATTTATGGTACACTGCAAAAACTCAAAATCTTACCAAGTATATTTGTCTTATTTCTAGTCAAAATTAATCTCATTACACTTAAAATAAGACACAATCAGCTACAGGGTAACATTAGAGACTAGAGATTTTTTCCCCTTTTCCACTGGCAGATTTTTTTTCACTTATTTCAAGCTAAAATATCTTGTATTAAGTGAAAAAAATCTGCCAGTGGAACAAGTGAAAAATCTCTAGATGACACGGATGACACGCTCCTCTTCTTTAACTTCCTGTGCCTGATTGCTACAGTGGATCATTTGCTTTCATCCTCTTCTGTCACACCAACAACCTGCATGTCCTCCTTCAAACATAAACCTCCTCTGTGGTCTTACTTTTCTCCTCCCAGATAGTAACTTCATCTTCAACATCTATCCACGGTCTCTCCTCTTCACATGTCCGAACCATCTCGACCTTGACTTTATAACCTGATGTCCATCCTGGTCACTCCCAATGAAAAGCTTCACATGTTCAACTTCGCCACCTCCAGCTCTGTGTCCTGTGTTTTTGTCAGTGCCACCATCTTCAAACCACACATCACAGCAGCTCTCGCTGCCTATTAAATAACTATTAAATGGTAATCTAAGTCACCTGTAAAGATTTCAAATAGTTAGCCTAACAGCTTCTGCATACATGTAGACCTACATTTCACTCACTTTACTCACTTTTAGACCAATAGGGATCCAATTTTCTATTGTGTACATTCCTGTAAATTTATGGCTGGTTTGATGATACAATTTTGTAACAGTATTTGGGTTGAAATGAAAATGAAAGCTACAATGTAGCTGCAACAGTGAAATCTGGTTTAAGCGCTTTCTTCAGCTGAATTTGGTCAAGGAAAAAGAAATCATTCTTTCTTTCTTTTTCTTTTTTAGGGAGGGTACTATACATAGGAGCATGGACACACAACCACACACGTGCTCCTCACACGTCCGAGGTGACTGCTGACATGCCCCAAAATAAACTGGTTTAGTCAAAATAAATCAAATCAGAAGTCAAGTGACTACTGGGAGCCATCTAGCATTAAAGGGAGGGACCTTCCCTAATGCAAGAAAAAGCACCTGAGCTGCTCCTCCTGTTAGGTGTGTCAGTGAGGGGTGAGCTTGGTTTTCGGGAGGGTAGGGGCAACACAAGGTCATCAGCGACACAGACTTTAATGAGGGCCCACACAGAAGCCGGTGCCCTTGCCGGTCCCCCCGTGTGTTAAGACAGGCCTGACACTGTAGTGTGCCACTGGCATGGCAGGTAGCAGTGCAGCTCATCCATATCTCTGTGCTGAGAACAGCCCCTCCACACACCTCTCAGGAACAATTACTGCTCTTCCAGCTCCTCATCACAGATGGCGAGGGCTTTCAGAGCGACCCCCGCCCCTCACCGCCTTTCCTCCGCGTCTCATTGTATCTTTGGTTGACTGTGTCTGTCTCTCTCCACCTCTCTGTCTTTTTTTATTTATGCTTAGACTATTTCTGTCTGCTTCCTCCTCCCTCTGCTTCTATCCCCCTCCTCCTCCGCCTTACCCCTTTGCCTCTCCCAGCTCCAAACTCAACAGTTCAATTTAAATCCATTACACCCAAGCCCCTGACAGAGTGTGGCATCCATGGTAGCCGTTACTAGACAACATTCTCGCTGTGACTCTGCAGCAAGGCCACCGCTGGCAGGGAGATGCACTGAAGGCATGTGGGGCCTTTTGACGTAAATGCCTGTGTCATTTGCTAAGTGACAGGTCCCGTCCCTCAACCGCAACCCCAATGTGGAAGGGGAAAAGATCACATCATAAATCATATCGTGCTGACGGAATGAAACATATTTGTTTAAAAGCATGACAATTCAAAGCAGAAGGATGAATCTAATTTGATAGCAATATGGCATCCTTCTATTGTCATTCCCTGTGCATGGCTGCCCCTGTAGCCCTCCTATCTGCTGAGCATGATGCTGAGTAAACATGGGTAGGAATTTAGCAGCAGTGATGGCTGAGGTAAACCTGCTCCAAGCCTCCGTCCTTGAAGAAAGAGTAAAGACACGCTAAATCACCAACACAGCATCTCACATCCTACACTAACTATTGTACAAAACCACAGTAATCATAGCAGAGAAACTCAGCTCTGACCTTTCCACTTGGAAGGCGGTGCTGTAAGCATACACTGCACTTCCACTATTGTCTTGATCCATGCAAAGTTGGGCAAACAATGTACATAAAGATAAAGATTCACAGTGAAAATATGCAAGGTTATAATCACAATCAGAGATAATTAAAGGGACTGCTCATGCAGTGCTTCCCACAATAACACTGCATCAATGAATTACCATTTAATTGCATGTTGATACAATCAATGCTGCTGTGACAGTTAGCTTGGCGCTAGCAGAAGGGGAAAATTATCATGCATTTCTTCACTATAATGGAAGGAAACTGTAAAAGAAGACATCTGCCTTTTAAAATAAGTGGCAACTGTTCTTGGAAAATGATTGCTGCCATCATGCCATTACAGCTGTCTGAAAAACTTTTTGTGGACTTGATGCAAATTCTGACACTGTTTTGAAATCTTTATTCTCTGCAATAGTCATTCCGTCATTCTGTAATACCTCCTCTGCTGTTACTGGTAGATTTAGCTGTTACTGTGCTAGATTTAGAATAAACAGGCCTCAAATCCAAACACAGAAAACGAAGAGGTGGGACTCTGGTGTGGTGGTTATCAGTGTCACCGCAGAGCATAAATGTTCTGGGTTGGTACCTGCGAGTCTGCTGGGGCCTCTGAATCTGCATTTTTTGCAGGTGCTCTGGTCCAAAGACAAAGAGCACAAAGGTTTGACAAAAGCGGCGTACGCTAAAGGTTTAGCTTGCTATTGTGCCCTTTTTAAAAAACATATTTTAATAGGTGGCCTTTTCACCACTTTTCTAGCAACGGTGAGCTGCAAGGTGGTCGTTGTCCTCCAGCAGCTTCCTTCTTATTCTTCTCACTAAGCTCCAACATGTACCAGCTCAATTTAAGTTACGGTATTTTGGATGCTGAAATTCTTGCTTTTTTTCTTTATTTTTGGCATTAGCAGCCAGTTTCTCTCTTAACAACTTCACGGCTGTCTTCATGGCACTATGCAAATTGTAGATAGCAATCAAAGACCTGTCAGTTTGGAATGGAGGTCAGAACAAACCAAGCTGGTGGACACGTACATACATTTTATGGTAATGATGATTTTTTGGGCATTTTATGCACACATTAGGAAACAAGGCACCTTGTGAAGCATCTGAAGAGCCATAGGTGACAAACTCAAGTTAACTGCTTATTATTAGCTTTCTTTACAAAACTTGAGTTTGCTTGGCTGCACTATAAACAGATGAACCAACTAAATATCTGTTTATGTCTGCCAAAGCAGATGTGTTTTTTTTTATGAATCTTTATTGATCAAAACTTCGATAGCTCCAGTTTTCAGCTTTTAATTGACAATTTTCTGTGTCGAAGGTATCCCAGTTATATAGACAGTACATTAACTCTACATAACCTTCATTATCATGTCACACCCTTCCTCTGACAATCTTCTCAATGACCCGAGAAAGAAGTGGAGCTTTAATGAAGTCAGGGTCTGCGAATGCATGAATAGCATTTGAATTAAATCTATTCATCCATGCCAGTGTGATTTCTCTGTGGTACTGAGGAAACCGAAGGCCCTCTGAGTCGTGACATTTGTGCCATGGCTGGTGGAGCAGGCTGGGAGGTGAACACCCATCTGCCTATATCCCTGACCACAAATTCCAAACCCATTGCAATACACAGACTTTGCCTGGAATGAGAAAGATAAGGGGAAAGGAAATCACAGTGTAATAGGTTTGTGACCAGGTGTTTTAGCAGATATGTATACATGTGTCTATTTGAAAGAAAAGCAAAAACACATTTCTTACAAGCAAACACTGTTATTCTTCCACATACACCAACAAAGGAGCATCCAGATTCACTTCCTGCAGTGCACCTGTGACACACAGTCTCTGGGGCGTATTTTATGATTACATAATAATCTTTACTTAAATCCATTTCTTGCATGGGAATTAGTATCAGTGTCACACGATTCTAATTTCAGAAGTCTCTCGACATACTAAAGTAATCCCTCCCAGATTTCAATATTAATTTGTCATGTGTATTCAAAGAGAGCCTTGCACGCTTTGAAAATGAGCTGAGAACAAACCAAGAGACTTTGCTGACAACAGAGAAGGGATTTAAATGATTTTAGACAGGGGGAGGTCAAACTGTGAAACCCCCACCAGGACTGACGCAAGTTCATAAGACAGATGTGCAATGTGCAAAGCAGATCTCCAGCAATTAAGACAAGAGAAAATAGCACATCAGAGATATAAGAGATGTTCTCGAGGCTGATTTCATTGCTCAAATGTCAAGGTACTGATTATGAGAAAGAACTGCAGCACAATGCTGAAAACACAGTTTTATACACTGTAGTCCATGCGCTATTAGTATTATTAATAAAGTGGACCTATCCTACTTTTTTCCTATTTTCTGTCATAACTATGAGCTAAAACTCAAGAGCAAAAATTTATTATAAAACTAGCTTAAAGGGAGAGGTTAAACTCAGCAGCTTCACCAAGTCCCATTGTCAGATAAATACAGACTAGTTATTATAGAATCTGCACAATTACTCTAGCAAAGAATAAAAATAGGGAGCTGGGAACGAGCTTGATATGCACCTTTTACACTCTTATTAAACATCATTCACACCACAAATCACCAGACTACACAAAGCATCAAGTCCAAATTGCAGCTCATTATCATTTTGTTGAAGGACTGCTGTGTTAACTCGTATAGTAAATCTGAAATCTGACAGTTTAAGCCAAGATAATGATCAATAGTCAAAGCCTACTGCTGTGCTCCCATACTATTTAATTAATCACTGTGCAATGTTTCAGTGGAGATTGTCTTTATTTTTAATTCAGGGCACAAAAGAGTTATTTAGTAGCTCCATTTAAAAAAAAAAAAAAACTGGTCAAATCTATTGTCTCGCTTTGTTTTTGTGCATTGTTTATTGTGTCAGTGGTCTCTGTGGTAATGCCATTTCTGCAAAGCTGTCGAATACATTGTAACTTAAAGCGAAACACTGATCAACACAGTCTTATTTGATAAATATAAAGTCACTTTCACTGGCTGATTAGCTTAGCACAGATGAAAAAAGCGACTATGTTGCAGAAAGCCCTGCTCCCAGTCTAAAAAAAAGAATCTAAAGAGTCCATAAAAAATAACAAATTATTTTTCATGCACTATAGCTATCACACAGATGAGGTATAAATTGTTATTTTTGTAAGTTGCAGTACTTGTTTCCTTAGTCTTTGTGTAAACCCACAACTCATTTCTTTATATTTTTCCAGTAAATCTGGAAATAGGTGCAGCTATTTATCAAAATGTATGCAAAAATAAGGAGCATATGAGGGAAAAACAGAGTATGTAGAATCTAAAAAACTTGAAGGTGAATGTTTGGTATGATGACCTTTATTCTTCAACACAGCCTGAACTCCCTTAGGAAAGAGTTCTGTCATTTCTTTAAGTAGCTTTCAGGAATAGCTCTCCAAGCTTCTTGAAGGACATTCAAAGCTCTTCTTTAGATGTTGGCTACCTTTTGTTTTGTTTTCTTCTTCTAACGTAGTTTTCAGACAGTACTTCATGGCGAATCAAAATTTGATGGTACATTTCTGCGTACATTTTCCAAGTCCACAACACCACTGGCTGAAATGCTGCCTCCACCACATTTACACCTGGCTGAGTCTAACCTCAGCCTTTTCTCCCTGTTATTCATTAAGTATGGCTTCTGGACAGTCCCCCTTCCACTTACAGCATTTCTGGTGAGGCTCCAGTGAACAGGAGGTGGATCAACAGAAGGTCCAGATGCATCTCTCAGGTCTTGTGCCAGGCAAATTTGTTCCTATTTCTTCAGGACATAAGTTTCACATATTGTTTATCAGCTTCAGATTTTTAGGCCTGCAAGTTCTTTTTTTCTCTTTTGTCCAGTTTATTCGGTTTTGTTTTTCGAGATATGCCTTATGCATTTTCAAACTTTATGTACAGGAACTAAGCTGATCTTTTAAATTAAATTCTCAGTGGGAAAGCAAACAGAAGGTGTTGAGGATTGTGTAGTGAGGCAAAACTCACCTTAAATACTTCAATTTGAAGCCTGAACATTGCTTGATGTTACAGATCTTACTGTAATTGTCAGCGTTCATCCATCTCTGCCATCACTCCACCCACTTTTCTTTTTTTCCTAAACTGAGCTGCATTAAGAAAACAGACTGAGGTCCTAGGGTCACATCCCTGAATTGTTTGCCAACAGGTGGTGAGGTTGCTGCTCCTGCAGGGAGCGGCAGCTGTTCCCCATCGCTCACTCACCAAGGTCTTGCTGTTTCTGCCATCATTTGTGGAAACAAGGGCAGAGCTTGATGAGCCTCTGGAAAACTGATGGCAAACGCACCGGGAGACAGCTAAAATGGCAGGTATTAGTAGATTAGTGGCTCTTGTGTGTCATTAGCTAAGGTAATAATGGAAGGCTTTGTGGGAGGTTATGTTGTGTAATGATGCATATGATAGCATAAGCCCTTATTAAACTACATTTCAGGCCTATACTGACCCACATAAAATGTGTCATTTGATCAGTAAATGGCATCTAATCCATGGATTTTCTGATTACCACTTCCTGTGCGTTCTTGTGCGGACTGCAGCCGTCGGTTCTCTGCACACCTGTTAAATTGTAGGAATATTTAATCCACCTTTCTCAGAGGATACCATGAAGGGAATGTGTCCTTACATGCTCGTGGTGCCGTGGGAGGTTCCACTGCACAGTCACATAAATGGTTGTTCAGTGTAATCCAGCTCACGCACCTATGCAAACCTAACCATGCTGCAGTATAAGTCTCCCGTTTTGTTTTTTTTAATCTTAAAGAGCTTAACACAAAAACACAAAAGAGAAAGGAACAGGAAGGTATTTTATGGAAATACCCGCCACAGGCCACCTGTCATCCAGACAAATTGAACTGACGTAAAATATAAATAATTTACGCTGAACAACATAATCCAGAATCTGTTATGCTGTGCTACTTTACTTCCTCAAAACTTGAAATTAATAAAAGACATATTAATTCATAATAAGTTCATAATAAGTAGTCATACAATGTATAGTTGTGGTGTGCGTACAGTACACATCCTTTTCCTCAGATTTCCTGGATTACTATGAGATTGCCAAAAAACATGAACAGCTTCATTCTGACATACTGGCACATCCATTGGGAGATCCCCAGTGCCATCTGTAATGGCTGGTGGGGCTGGTGATAAGGAAAGTGAGTCTTTATCTCAGCCCAATTAGGCAGCTAATTGATTCAATACCAGTCATTTAGACCTCCTCCAGGCTCAGGATTGAGCACTTCAAGCCTTTGAAAAGACATCAGGTCCCCGCAGGGGAGCAACCAGGGAAAGATTGTGTTTGACCCTGCAAAGGAGGTAGATTATAATCTAGATTTAAATCCTCTAACTAGGAAGAAATGGGTAAATCTGACGAGAGATTCAACCCTTAATATTAACTGTCACTTTAATCTCTGACTAGTTTCATTGATTATAAGACAAAACTGTTTCATTTTAACTTCGCAGTGATCAATTAGCATTTTTTAAAAAAGATATTAGAGTATTTTTATGGGTGTTTATTGGAATTATTGACCAATAGAATGTTAATAGTAATATAAAACATGATATGCTTCAAAATGTGTCTATTTTTGTGTGGGCTATTGGTTCCCAGCCAAGTGTAAAGTGGATGGAATGAGAGTTAGCGCCTCCAAGTCTGAGTCCATCGTTCTCAGCTGTAAAACGGTGGAGTGCCCCACTCCGGGTCAGGAACAAATTGCTCCCCTAAATGGAGGAGTTTGAGTATCTGCAGTGATGCGGTTGCTGTACTGGCCTGTTGAGGTACAGAGCGAGCAAAGTGTGAAAGCACTGTCAATTTACTGGTGAATCTACATTCCTACCTTTAACTATTACCATGAGCTGTGGGCAGAGATCATGATTACAAGCAGCAGAAACAAGCTTCCTCTGCAGGGTGGCTCAGCTCTGCGAGATAGGATGAAGGAGTCTGGTCATTCATCTTATCTCCTCCACATTGAACGAACCAGTTGGGTTGGTTCAGGTATCTGATCAGGATGCCTCTTGGGCGCCTCCTAAGTGAATGGGGAGGAGGCCCCAGGGGAGAATAACTCTTGGGAATTTCTTGGGGTCCCCCCTGGATGAGCTGGGAAAAGTGGCCCGGGAGAGGGAGGTCTGGGCTTCTTTGGCCTTATGACTCAAACATAGATAAATGGAGTGGAGACCAGAAAACACGGGAATGCATAGATTTTGAAAAATGCATACACAGCAATTTTGTCCCTATTGTCAACGTCTGTAACAAGTACCACCTATCATACATGCTTATTACAAACTGCACAATTACTATAAAACTATTTATAAAAGAGCACTGCAGATTAACACTTTCTCAAATCGAAATATTTAAACAAATTTTTATCCATTCTATTTTCTATAACACCTGGATTTTCCATGTAATCTATCTACATATTTCCATAATTCCATTGATGTGCGATCAGATTAGGTGCAGATCAGGATCAAACTGCAAAGTGGGACACTGCCCTTGATTGAGAATATGCTCTCTTAGTGTCCTTCTGAAAAAAGGATGAGCCTACTGAGCCTATACTTGCAACATAAGAACAGTGCTATTTACAGAGATGGAGGTGGCCTTTCATTTCCCACGGTGCTAATCCAGCACTGCCTCTGGCTTTCCATTTCACTTTTCTGAGGAGGCAAATAACTCTTTTTCTTGACATACTGAAAGCAGGCGATTCATTTGAGGTCAAATACAGGTTGGCTGCTAACAAAGGGATGATAAGCTTGACTTTTAATGCAAGACAAAGAGCAGGTACATGAAATTCATTGAGTCATAGAGATTTATGCAGCCCGTGACCTCAGCAAAGGGAACGTAATGAGCGTCAAGTTCATAAGTGGTATGCTCTTGGTTCTATCACGTAGGACAAAGCAGATATTATTCATAGGATGATGACATGGAGGAGACTGTGTGGAGCATCACGTGGTCTCTAGTGGTTAGTCTAGTGGTTATGGAAATAAAGCAAATCTCAAAGAGATGCCATTTTAAACAATTTAGTCTGGGTATAATATTACAGTATTGTGGTCACATGTAAAGGCCTCATCCACACATACACTTAGTCTTGCTTCTTTAATGAAGACAACTTTTTCCCTTTACACACAAAGCTCGTGAGTAAAACATTTTAGATGCAGGTATCTTCAGAAACACAGAGAAGTGCAGGAAAATGTCGATGGCTGGAAAGCTGGTCACAACTGAAATAATCTGAAATGGTTCCCAAACGTTTTGAATTAGTTTCTAATCAAATGGTGTCTAGCTGTAACTCACCTCTTAAGTTAGATGTCTTTAGCTATTTCTGGGTGCAAACTCAAACAAAGACTGTGGCATCACTGAGAGTTAAAAACGGCCCCAATGCTTCCATCTCCAATAAAATGTTCAGTGTGGCTGTTGTCCCGCATGTTAGTTTAACTGAAAAAGAGGATTTATACAGTTTAACAGAGTAAGAACTTAGCAGGAGGTTAGCTTGTTGGATTTTTTGACAATATTAAATTACCTCTACAACTTTTGCATATTCACTGTTAACTACCGTGCCACTCACAGCTAAAACTGCTACCAAAGCCTACAACCATGGCCAATGCTAATGGTACTTTTTTCTTCTTTCTACACACACTATTCCTACCGCTAGTTAGTCTCCCAAAGGCGAACTGTGTTTGCAAGACATTAATTTAGAAAACACACAGCAGATGTTTCAGATTTGGTTGAGCATCACATTTAATTTCTGGCTCAGGCTGATGTCAGTTTAATTTTGTGCAACACATAAGTGTCTCATACCACATCAAACACCTCCTATATATGTATTTGTATTCAACATGATAATGTTCTACAGCACAAATGTCTTTATATTCTCAGAGGGCACTTGCAGCAACATTTTAAATTGTCTATTTGAACTTCACGTGTCCTAGCGTTGGTGATCTGGCCTGAGCATCCCGCCACAATATAACTCACCCCTCATTCGGAGGTAATGAATGTGTGTGCGTGTGTCTGTGTGAGATGGAGAGAGAAATCTGGAAGAAGGACCCGGCCAAGCTCAAAGAACAGCATGTGAAGTGCCCTTAGATGCCACAAGAGCTCACTCTGAGCGAGGCGCCTGACGGGTGGCACATTTCCCAACGATGGGCATGATTTGAATGAAAAGTGGCAGGGTTGGAGATGGATTACCACAGGGAGGAGAAGGGAATTAATTCTCTAGCCACCCACGCACGCACAAACGCATTAACACATGCAACAAATGTAGGGGATAATAATATACTTTCATCACAAACACGCTAAAGCCAGGAATACTTTCTCCCTGATTCTGTTTTAAACAAATGCAAGAAACACACTCAAGTGTTTGCTCCTACACAACACACCACAGTACATGAATGATGACACTGCCAGCCAGTGCTTTGTAGCACACTTTTTGCAGTGTCATTTGAAGGTCCCACACTTTCAAGTCTACCCAGGATGCTCCACCCCTCCTCCATCCCCTTTGCTCATATACTGATGTTTTTCCTGAAACATTAAAGTAGCTTATTGTTTCCTCTGTCCTTCCTTTCTTCCTGAACATATCAATTATTATCACGTCTTGACTCCAACTGGCCAAGTTTATAATGGCTTTAGATGTCAGGAAGCAGACTGTTTGGGTATGATTATTAATTTGCATCTACTTACCGTAGAAAGCTAGATTAATTAGTTTGGCCAATTTTATTTGCAACTAGTGCTCAAAAGACTTGTTAATTAGTCTTTTAAAAGCAAAAATACATATAATGTGAAGATGTGACCTTTTTTGTTGTAAATATATATCTTTGTATTTTTGGACTGTCAGAATGAACAAACTTGACATTTACATTTGACATTTTTGAAACATGCTATGAGTCTGATTGCATAGAAGTCTATGAGAAATTACTCTACAGCCACTTTGATGTAATGCAAGAGTAAAACCTTCCCAGCTGGTCGCAGTTGGTACTTTCTAGTCAAATTTTAGTACAGCAGGATATTCGTTTTGCAGATTAAGCTTCCATTTTGTGCAAAATAGACTATTAATCAGGGTATGAGTTAGTGCATGGGTACCCTGAGATTGACAAGTCACTAGTACAGGTAATCAGTATCCATTACGTTTTTTCCTAAATCTGTAAAACAGTGGTTATTAGATAATCAAACCAGAGGCTAAAGGTGAAAATTAGCCTTTGTTGTCTCAGCAGTGTAAAAGTCACACTCTATGCTGTCCTGTGAAAACTAAGTGCACCCCAGCTGCTTAAACAGGAATTAAGAGGGTAAGTAGCCAAGTGCTTCTTCATTAATTGATTATCAGCTAGTCTCACCATCTCTATAAAAGCAGAGGTGCTAGAATCTTCTCAGGAATGGATGTGCCAGGAAATTCACCCTGAAGTCAGACTGTGCAAAAAAACCCCAAGACCTACATTGCACAGTCTACAGGCCTCGGTTAGCATGTTCAGTGTTAAAGTTGATGACAATGCAATTACAAAAAAGTCTGAACAGGTATGGCTTGTTTTCAAGTATTGCCAAGAAAAAACTCTTCCCTCTAAAACATCTGGCTGCAGGGTTTTGGTTTGCATAGCTGCATCTGAACAAACACAAAGACCTCTGGAAAAGATGAGACCAAGGTGAAAATGCCACATTTAATAAAACCAAACACAGAATATCAGCACTAACACCTCATACCAACAGTCAGCACTTTGGTGAAAGGGCTGATCATTTGGCTTGTTTTGCATCCATAGGACCTGGGCGCTCAGTTATTGAGTCGACCACAAATTCCTCTGTATACTAAAAAATTCTGGAGTCAAATGTGATGCCATCAGTCCAACACCTAGAATTTGGAGAAAACTGGGTTATGCAACTGGACAATGAACCCAAGCACGACAGCAAAATTACAACAGAGTGGGTGAAAAATAAAAGAATCTAGGTGTGTAATGGCACAGTCACAAGTCCAGATCCCCAAAGACTGGAATACTGTGGTGATGATGTGAGATACTGATAAGCCAAGTTACTGTAAAGCTGATTTTAAGTGAATGCTGCTAAAGATGGTTCTGTAAGTTCTTGAATTCTTGAGGTGTACTCAGTTTTTCACAAGACTGCATAAAATCTACCTTTCTGTTCTTTCTACCTTGCTGCTAAAGCTTTCATTCCTGTGAAGAAAACTTGAAAAACATCTGATTATAAGCAGCACTCCACAACAGAAACCGCGCCAGGTTCAATAGTGATGTCTCCAAACGCGACTTACTGCTTTCTATCAGATGTATTTTACTGCTTTGGCCTGGATTGCTGCTAATTTAATTAACGTCAACAATCCAAAGATTTGTTACTTTATATAATTTTAAATAAGATTCCATCATTTTTGAATGTTACAAGGGACATTCAAGTGAGTTTCACTTGAGTTTAATAGTTTAATGCTGCATATTTATCTGGTTTACGCACATAAAAAATGGCAGAATTAACAATTAATACTACTTAAATCAAATGTAACATATGCCAAAAAAAGGCAAACATTTGTGCCAAATCAACGACAACAACATAGCTTTGTTGCATATTACAATATGTGTGTTTTAGGTGAACATCCATTCTTTATTATTCTACAGAAGCCCTGGCCTAACGTCTCCACACATGTCTGACATGAATATCGACATGCCTGAAATAAAACTCAGTGGACTGGGAAGTGACAAGTCCTAATTCTGCAGCTTGTGTTGTAGCCGCGTAAGTGGACTGGCTGGACTGGCCACCTCACCAAAGGTGCTAATGGTATTGACCACTTCATTGTGAGTTAGGGAAGGGCATTGCTAGAGCTGGCAGTAAACAACTCCAGACTGACAGGTCAGGGTGACTGTTGGCTTGATTGCTTTCATTACTCAAACACTGTCCAAAGTCTGACCCAGCATCAGCGCCCAGCTTCAGCACCCCCAAAAATGAATCAAAGCACCCCCAAAGATTTCTTACTTTTTTGACAATATTTGCTGTTTGTGTGACACACTGCTAAAAATATAAAAAAGCATACAGTACTTTGTTGAGACATAACATTTTAGTATAGATACCCCCCCCCCCAAAAAAGCTGCATTTAACCTTCAGTTACTCTTTATATAGTTAGGTAGGAGTCAGACCATGTTTCTTTTTAGCTGAAAAACATTACACCAGGTAACCTGGGTGTAAAAAAAACAAAACAAAAAAACAAAACAAAAAAAAACTTTTCCGGCGATGTTTGCTACCCTACAATCTGTCCTACACTGTAGTAAAATCAGCGACATTTGACCATCCTGTTGCTCCCATTGAAATGTATACAGCCTATTTAAAACCTAAAACTTAAAATTGTCCGTAGCCTACTGTTGTTACCACTGTCCTGTTTTAAGGACAGTGGTAACTAACTAGCTAACTAACTAGCTAACTGACCGAATGCCCATTAACCTTAGAACTCCTGTTGTGTGTGTGTTTTGGGGCCACCCTGGGGCGCACACATGTCAGTGCGCCCCAGGGTGGCTGTGGCTACAATGTAGCTTGCCATCACCAGTGTGTGAATGTGTGTGTGAATGGGTGAATGACTGGATGTGTAAAGCTCTTTGGGGTCCTTAGGGACTAGTAAAGCGCTATACAAATACAGGCCATTTACCATTTTTTTTTGTACAGAGAGACAGCCAGTTCTGTTGGCTTCATCGGGTGATGGCCTCCAGCTCGCACTGGAACGGTTCGCAGCCGAGTGTGAAGCAGCGGGAATGAGGATCAGCACCTCCAAATCTGAGGCCATGGTTCTCAGCCGGAAAAGGGTGGAGTGCCCACTCCGGGTCGGGGATGAGTTCCTGCCCCAAGTGGAGGAGTTCAAGTATCTCGGGGTCTTGTTCGCGAGTGATGGGAGAAGGGAGCCGGAGATCGACAGACAGATTGGGGCTGCAGCTGCAGTGATGCAGACGCTGCACCGGTCCGTCGTGGTGAAGAGGGAGCTGAGTGTAAAAGCAAAGCTCTCAATTTACCGGTCGATCTACGTCCCTACCCTCACCTATGGCGACGACCTGTGGGTAGTGACCGAAAGAACGAGATCGCGGATACAAGCGGCAGAAATGAGCTTCCTCCGAAGGGTGGCTGGCCTCTCCCTTAGAGATAGGGTGAGAAGTTCGGCCATCCGGGAGGGGCCGAACGAAAGGAGCCAGCTGAGGTGGTTCGGGCATCTGACAAGGATGCCCCCTGGGCGCCTCCTGGGTGAGGTGTTCCAGGCATATCCCACAGGACCCGGGGGCAGACCCAGGACACACTGGAGAGATTATATCTCTCGGCTGGCCTGGGAACGCCTTGGTGTTCCCCCGGATAAGCTGGAGGAGGTGGCTGGGGAGAGGGAGGTCTGGGCCTCTTTGCTTAGGCTGCTGCCCCCGCGACCCGGCCTCGGATAAAGCGGATGAAGATGGATGGATGGAGACAGCCAGGTTCATAATGGATATAAGGGAGTTTTTGGTTTTTTTTTAAAAAAAAGGAGCCACATTCAGGTAAAAGTGTAAAATCAAATGATCCGTCAATCAAGAATAATGTTGGATCAGTGTTTCAATATTTTTTTATATTGAATTTATATTGAATATTTTATATTTCTTTATACTTTTATTAGATGTTCATGTGGTTTGGTTATTTTCCTTTTGGTTGAAAGTAAACTGAGAGAGGACTTTTTGTTAGTGATCTTAATAGTATTTTTTTCATATTAATGTAATTTTTCATCTAATTGAATACAATCTATTTGTGTATGATTGTCAGTCCAAAGAGGAAGAGGAGAAAGAGGTGAATGTGAGGAGAAAGTACAAGGTCAGGAAGAACCAGGTAAGAAAACAGACAGGGAACAGTGACAGGCAAAACAGAAACTATTAAACTGACAAAGAGAAAAAACCTTATTTTACTCATACAGTCTGGAAGTTGTGTTCTCCCTATATTAAAGCTGCTATACAGAATCTGCAAAACAAACTGGTTTGAAACATTTTTGACCCTCTTTAACAACATTCCAACATAACATTATAATTGATCACGGAGATTAAAATTAATAATATATTTTTATGTGGTTCAGCCACAACTCTACTAAAACCTCAGCTAGTAATAGGTAGGCCAACTTTTGAACCATCCAGTTGTCTGTATGACTGCCGCTGTCACGGTCCTGGGTCGGATTGACCCAGCATTTTGAGTTTTTTTATGTCTTGGTTTATTTTTGAATTATGGATTGTTCTTTATGTTTCTCTGGTGCTTTGTTGGGTTTTATGACGAATCTGTGTTTCAGTTATTTTGGTGTGTTTTTGCATTATGGATTGTTTTCTTATTCTCTTGTAGGGCTTGTGGTGGTGATGATGATTATTAGTTTCATGTTTCTGTTTATCCGTGTTTAAGGATTTGTTGTTGCATGTATTGTTTGAGTTGCATGTGTTATATTCTGTCTGCGTCTTTGTTTAGTGGTTTCTTATTTTCTGTTTTATTGTGAAGGTCTGTCTCATGTGAGTGTGTTCAGTTCTACTGCTCCCCCTGTCTCGTTAGTCCAATTTCTCCCAGCTGTGTCTCCCTCCTGTTGCCCATTCCCTGATTACCACCCTGTGTATATTAGCCCTGTGTTTTCCTGCGCTCAGTGTCGCGTCGTACCCTCAGATCCTGCCTGTGTGTTCCAGTTAGTGGTTTCATGTTTGGTTTCTGTTCTGTTTTGTTTGGTGCCAGCAATAAAGCTGAGGTTTTCAGTTACATTTCCATCTCTGAGTCCTGCACTTGGATCCACACCTCCACCTGCCCGCACACAGAGCCCTGACAGCCGCAGTACGTGCGCCACATTTGCGCGCTATCAGAAAGTGCCAAACGGTGCCCTGGTGGAGTGAGGAGCTGTAAGGAGAAGTAGAGTGCTCTGTTTATATTCTAAAAATGTTTTAAGCTAGCTTGTTTCAGAGATTCTGTACAGCAGAATGTGCACACATACTTTTTACAGTGTGTACCACCTGATAAAAATGTCAAGCTCTCCTAAGTACCACTATGAAAGAATGAAACCCATAAATCTTACAGCACAAAATTAGTATTATTAAATTAGTAAAATTAGTGTCTGCAGTAAATATTTTTATTTGTAATAATTTATTCTGTTTTGGGAGTGTTTTTTATGTATCTGTATTATATTATACATAAACATTAAAAGAGAATCTCTGTCCAAAAAATGCACTCAGTTTACTTTTTACTCACTATGAGCATCATTCACTATTCTCCCCCAGTAATTAAGGTTAGGATATGTATTTTTTCTTTTTATTCCAATCCATTCTTCTTTGGCAGCATTTAAATAACCTTTATCAGATTTGATGGTTTTGTTACAAACTTTTCAAAAAAGTGTTTTGCTTTTCTTTCACAAATGTGGGGATTAAATTGTGTTAAAATGTACAAAACAGTGATGTCATGTTTTGAGACAAGGACCCAAGGACAGAGAGACTTGATGAATTTAAGAATCCTATGATTTATCTTGCCTGGCTGGGCAGCTCTCTGGGTGCGCAGCACCCCCAAAGCTCTAATCCTAGAATCGCCCCTGGCTGCAACAATGAGTGATGTCACTGTGAAGATCAAAAATCTAACAGTTGTTTTTTTGTGCTCCTAGTTTGATCATCATGGGAAGGAAAGAATAAAGAACTAAGAGCTAAGTTTGTTGTTGTTTGA
The DNA here is from genome assembly GCF_963969265.1 of Rhamphochromis sp. 'chilingali'. Lineage (NCBI taxonomy): Eukaryota > Metazoa > Chordata > Actinopteri > Cichliformes > Cichlidae > Rhamphochromis > Rhamphochromis sp. 'chilingali'. The sequence continues at coordinate 18,292,085 of NC_137949.1, read as the reverse complement.
TGCAAAGGCTGCGAGGAAAATGGAGCAAGGCTGTTGCATATGAAAAAAAGGGCAACAAAACAAAGACTCTCATAGAATATTCATCAATTCTGCTCCTACACTACAGCTTTAATAAGGAGAAAAACAAACCCAATCAGCCCCACATCAGCGGTTATGAACAACAATATAATCGCTACATTATATATGAAAACGGAGAAATTATCATATCATCCATATCACTGTGATCCAGCAGCACCTACTATGGCAGCAGGAGAATAGTGTATATGTAACCTCTAAAACACTGGTGTGTGCTTTCTCTAATATCAAATCAAACAGATTTCATCAGCACGGGCACATTCATAAAAGATAATCGTGCACGGGAAATAAATAGAGAAAAGCTTTTTCATTACCTCCTCATCACATATAGATCAAACATTTATTACCCTTGATCAAACATTCATTACCCCGTGCATTTAAAAAAGTAAGTAGACAGAGCTCACATTACTCACTGTCAACACGGTCTGCACTTTCATTGTGTTTTTATCTTTCTAGTATCAGAATTAGTAACACTTTAATCAGTCTGGCAATAAGTATACACGAGTATGTTTAATAGAAAGAAATTGAAAGAAAAACATGCATTGAATATTTTATAATCTGCATACAGAAACCACTCAAAAGGTTTCACTTTCTTTCCCTTCAGCCTATGGCCCAACAAAGCAGCTGTTCTGATTTCTTTAGACTGAACCTGGCCATTGGCATGTGTCCTCCTCAGCTCCAGCCGTCATTATCCATCTTCATCTCTCCCTCCATCTGAGCAGATAGCTCGCTCTTCCTCCACTTCCTCTTCACCTATTCTGTCTGTAACAATCCTCACTTGTGTTCACTGCAGTGAACCCAGTAGTCCTGCAGTAGACCTCGACCGTTGGAAGCAATAAAAAACAAACGCACAAGTGATTTAAATTTTTTTTTTTTTGCATTAAAGCACCAGGAGGCACCTACTGCAAGGTCTAATCATATTTACAGCAATCTATCAAAATATATTTATTTCACCTGTCGATACAAATGCTTCCAAACGTCTTTACCTCCTTTTAAGCACCTGTCTCTTTAAAGTTTTTGGCTTTTTGTTTAATTTTACTCATGTTGGAAGAAATATTATACACTACTAAATATATTTTTGTGTTGTTTTATATACTAAATGCTAATTTGTGTGACCAATTAGTGAAATCTTGTTCAGATTTGATTTGATACTAATGAATGTATGTGTCACAGGTTTTATTGACAGCTTACGTGTGCATGTTGAAGCTTATTTTATTAAGAGAATATTCAAAAACTAAGAGTGGACGTAAAGGAAACGTTATACAGTAGATGCTTCACCAAAATTTTGCACTAACTGTTTGGGAATTACACATTGTTTTATACAGAGTCTCTATTTTCAGAGTCTTAAAATGAACTTGACAAGCTAACATAATTTTACATATAAGAACTCTTTTTAATCATCTTTGCATTCAGTGACTGTCTGACATCTGTGATGCTCTGCCAGGCTTTTACTGCAGCCACTTTCAGCTCCTGTTTGTTTGTGGGTCTCTGTGCCTTCATTTTGTCTTCAGCATGACCTTTCCGTTTTTTGCCTTGAGAAACTCTTGGGTTACTATTACAGTATACTTTGGGCCATTATCCATTTGTACTGTGAAGCCCAATTAGTTTTGCAGCATTTAGCTGAATCTGAGCAGAGATTATATCCCTGTACACTTCAAAATTCACCCTACTGCTTCTATCAGTAGTCACATCATCGATGAACATTAGTGGCAGCCATACATGACAATGCCACAACACTGCTTCCACCATGTTTGAATAATCTTCACCTCATGAGCTGTTCCTTCCTGTTCTCTATGCTTTGGTTTTCCCATCATTTTGATACTGGTTACTCTTGGTTTCATCTTGACAAAGATTTATTTATTTATTTTCATAACTGTGCAGACTCTTTTCGATGCTTTCTGGCAACGTTTAATCTGGCCTTCTTGTTCTTGAGTGTAACCAGTGGTTTGGACCATGTAAACAGACACCCTGTTGTGTGTTTACAAGGCCAAAGATCATCTACCAATTGGCAAGTCCGTGGTTGGCTCCCTTCCTGCATGTGAGTTTGTGAATATTACATTAAAAGTGCTTATGCACAGAGAAAAGCACATAAGCGATTGAAGATTGTGGTAAAAAGTGCTTTGGTTGATCAAATAGAGCAGAAAGACATAATTAGGGATGGGTATCGTTTAGGTTTTATCCGATACCGGTGCCAAATCGGTACTTTTGAAATGGTGCCAGTGCTCAAACGGTGCTCAAACCGGTGCTTAAAGAATGGAGAACACAAAATTGGTCCAAAAACCTCTCATGTTCAGCTGTTTTTTGTAAAAAGATAACAATGTTAGCCTTTTCTGCAGCTATGGGGCATATATGGTATCACTCTTGGCTGGAAGCAGTGCCTAAACAATGGAAAAAACACAAACTTTGTCCAAAAACCTCTCATGTTTAACTGTTTTCCACTTTTTCTTTGGTCATTTTAGCCTTTTTGGCCAGGGTGAAGGGAGTATCTGCCATCAAACAAGAGGACAGCCGCATGTAGCTACGAAGGTGTTTGCTAGTTCACCTTACATGCATTAATGTAATAACGTGGTTAGCCTACTCAACGTAAATTACACACGAACAACATGAAGCTACTCACGCAGAAAAGAACGGCTGCTGCTGCCATCATCATCCGTCATCATTTCTGCTACACTGGCAGGGCTAGGGGCCAGGACTCTCCTCTTCGTGTTTTTGGGGGATGTTGCATAACAGGCAACCCACCCGCAGTAGATGCGCTCGGTGTGAGGTCTCGCAGCAAGCTATCAAATACGGCGCATTTCTGGGCTTTTAAAAAAACCGCTATGCGTCGCCAGCTGTTTCATCAGATTCTTGGTGTTACCTCCTTTGACAGTATCACAGTATCAGCTTAAAGCACTTGTTGCTGCTGAGTTTGCATATTTTGCTGTGAAGTACAGCCAGACTTTTGACCGCTTCGCCTTGGACATTTTTAATCTGTAGCTCTGCTCTAAAAGAGCGTACGTACCTGGGCCCGCCTACTATCCTCGGAAATGTAAAATGATTGGCTAGAAGTGTATCACAGCTCAGGAAAAAAAAAGCACCGAAATAAAGCACCGAAATGTGCGCTGCTTTTCGGTCTGGTTACTACCGTTTATGTCAGAACCGGTGCCATCATGGCACCGGACACCGGTACCCATCCCTACATATAATTATAGTTTATTTTTACTATTACATTCACAATTGGGATAAGCTTAAAGGCAATCTTACAAATTTAAAACAAGATGCTTGACAGACAGCTTGCATGTGTGCGTATGGGGAAAAAACCCCTGCAACAACACAGAAATGGAATTTAAAAACAAGAAGCATCACAGAGCAGCGGCAGAGTGACGCGGCTGTCACTCATGGAGACCTGCGTAGTAGCTGCTCTTCATCATGACTCTGAGAACATGGGAAGCTGGCGCACAGACAGTGCTGCCAGACCCAATAACGTAAACATAATGAGCTGTAGTGTTTGGAGGGAACAGCCAAGTGTTAGTTTCTGCACCCTCCGCACCAGCTTGTGAGCTTCTCCCGTTGCCTGGCCTTGAGCATGGTTAGATAACACTGCATTAGATAACGGTGCACAAAACTTAAGAAAATGCCTGTTGGCTTCTTTCAGCACACATTATCAACAACAAAAGGCAACAAACAAAACTTATGACGAAAACTTGCTCTGATTTGGATTCTTTTATCTTACTTTTATTCTCTTATTCACCTTGTTGCAAAAAAAAAAGTTATGCTTGTTATACAGGAGAAGAAATATAAGAAGCTAAGAGATGCACATGTCCTCATTATGAGATGCTATGATAAAAAACAATGTTTAAAGCTCACATAGTTTCAGGTAAACTATGAAATTCAAAGATTCCTGTGAGTTATTCTGTCTCACAGCAAAACAAAAACCGGCAACGTAATTTCACCAACAACGGCATGCTTGCATTTTTCACTCAAGCAAGAATATGGTTAAAAATAGCTACTAGTAAAACGTGTCTTTGCATAATAATGGCTACTTGCTCCTTTGAGAAGGTAAATGAAAGCAGCTCCTAGACTCCCTGTTCTCTTTTTATGCAGATGATGATGCTGTCTGGGGAGACTGTCATTACAATAGCGATGGTGTGATTTTGCAGCTGTTTTTATTTATTTATTTTTTTGAAAGAATAGCTGAGAATGGGCGTAAAATAAAAGGAGGGTGTCGTGAGGTGAATAGGGCGCCAATGTCGTAGAGTAGTGTAATGAAAGAGTAGGTGAAGCAAGAGGACAGATAAGCAGGGAGGCTATAAACAGTGAGATATAATACAATGACAATGTAAGAAGATAGCAAGAAGAAACTGAGGGAAAGAAGGGAAGTGGTTAAAAAATAAATAAATAGAGACAGTACTGCACCTTTTTGCAGACTCATGTCTACCATGCGAGGTTCGGCCAGCTCCAGGAAGAAGTTCTTGTTTTTCTCATACTCCTCATCATCAATTATTTTCACGTGAACAAATTTGCTGCAAGAGGGAGGAGGGGAGGAGGAAGGGGGGGGCGTGAGAGAAAAAAGGACAGAAAAGGAGAGAGAGGGGAAAGAGAAGAAGAAAAAGGTTAATTTGTGATGGAGGGACACAGGAAGTGTGCTGTAAGTAGGATTAATAATCAGCATGGAAGAAAGGTTAGGAGGTGGAAGGTCAGCTTGCTTTGGACCAGCCTGTCTGTCAGCAGCTGGACATGACACACACACTGGTTTCAGTGAGCTCATTGGCTACAACGGGTGTCATGACAACCACATTTATCACGTCGCCAGACACAAGTGGAACGAGTATGAGGGAGGTGGGGGACGTTGAGAAGCACTCCAAGGCAGGGCAGATAAAAAGAGCACAATGAACTGAAAACAGCAGCGTGTAATCACTCGGGCTGTAAAATGTGTAAACGAACATTTCGCAAGGGCAAGAAGGTGAATGAAGGATAAATGAAAAAAAACTGCCACTACTACCTAAATTGATTTTTGCGGCTCAGTGTTTCAGTCAGAACCCCTTTAAACGAGATGGCCGGCTGGACACAGCGAGAGCTCGGCCACCTCTCGAGGCACAGACGTGGCAGAGGAAAGAGAGAAGCAGCTCGTTGCTGAGTTCACTGCTCCGGTTTGGGGAGAACACCCCTTTAATGAAGTGGAATGTCTGGAGGGCTCAGGCTCCTTCTCTGGAAAAGGACTGCTTGTGACTTCATCACACAGAAAAAGCTCAATATGGCACCTCAGCCCCAGCAGCGTTCTCACCACTGATCGCCCTAATTGATCTTTATAAAGAGTTATCGACAAGCACAGGCAATTAAGTGGTCAGTAGGTACCCAGATGCCTCAGTGACTTGCCATATCGCAGCACGAAGCTCCTCAAGGAAAAGCTCTGTTGGATTCAACGGGATTCACGAAAACAGCTCATCGCACATTGTCTGGTGCTGGAAAATATAAGCAAATTCAAGTCTTGCTGCATTCACTACATCAAGGCCTTGAAAGCATTCCCTGCAAGCACAGACAGGTCAACAATACTCAACGGCGACGCTGCCGCCCCTCAGATAAGGATGACACACTTCATTATGCGTCTGACATCTTCACAGGAAGACGCTTTTCGTCTTGATCGGCCAAAAAACACAATTTTCCGCATGTTATTTAGGGAAAGTACTTGGAGAGCAGGGGTTCAGCTAGTAAGATAAGTAGCAGGGAAGCATTCATTATGGATAGCTGCTCATGTATCAAGTCAAAAAGCAGCTCCCTCTCCCAAAATCCCGCTGATGTACTTCCAGCACCATGACATGTAGTGCCGCTTGTGTCAGTCAAAGCACTGACACGCACAGAAGTCTGCCGCACAAACCAGCATGCTGCACACATGCCACGCATATAAAACTCCTAATCCGAGCATCTCGAGAGGAATGAAAATGCATAAGTAACCTTGCTGTAATGTATAGCCAAATTCCTGTCTCTGCCCGGGGTATTTTCTAGATCTGAATTTGAATTGCTGCGGGGTGTGAGCCTACAGTTTCAACCTGTTAGCACAAAGAAGATCCATGTTTGTCTTTCCCCCTCTCCTTTCACATTAGATCAGCAGGTGAGACGTCTCCAGTGCTGTGAAAAGCGCCTCAGTTGTCATCAGGACTGAAAGAAGAAAGACCTGGAGTCTGATGAGCAAGTGGAACACGGCAAACACACACACACACACACACGGCCTGGCTGCTGTAGGCAACGGTAATCTGGCCTGACATTCACAGCGAAGCTACAAATGCAGCCTCTCGATTAATCTAATCCCACATGCAAAAACCCCAAAACAGCTACATAGTTAATGACGCTGAGTAAAAATGAGCTACAGGACCCAGATTCCCAACTTTCTCTACGCACTTACTACAGTTTTCAAGCCAAGATGCTATCCTTGCTCTTAGATCCTTAGGTTAATTTAGAAATAGGCAACAAGTAATTAGACAAGTGAATTTTTTTATGCCTTAAACCTAAAAGAGTCACATTAGACACAATAATCTTAAAGTTATTGGATTTCTGCACTGCTTAAACCTAATATAGTAGAAAATCATCTGGAAAAAAAAATCATATTTAATTTTCCATGAGTTTGACCAACCTGACAAGGGACTGATGCCAATGAAAATGATCTTCTAATAATAAATGACCATATTAGTGTTATTGAATAACTTCTCAAAGAATGAGTCACATTTAGCAGGCAAATGAGTAAATGAGATCACAAAATTAATTTCTTTTTGTTTGTGTTGATAACAGAGTAAGCATCATGCTTTTGGAGCCTCTTCAACTGAAGTCAATAATAACCTTTCTGCATATTGGATACTACACTCCTGCAAACCCAATAGGCTCTGGTTTTAGGCTTTTAAAAATCTAGGCCAGGGGTCTCTAACTCCAGGCCTCGAAGGGCCAGTGTCCTGCAGTTTTTAGATGTGTCCTTGATCCAACACAGCTGATTCAAATGGCTAAATTCAAATGGCCTCAACATGTCTTGAAGTTCTCCAGAGGCCTGGTAATGAACTAATCATTTGATTCAGGTGTGGAGACCCAAAACCTGCAGGACACCGGCACTTGAGGCCTGGAGTTGGAGACCCCTGATCTAGGCAATGAAAGGAGATTTTATCCAATCACAAGCCTGTTTAGACAAGATCAGTACAAACCATAATATATCCTTCAGCATAAATTAGTACAAAGAGGAAAGAACATGAAGAAAGAAAGACTTTGTAGTGCGGTGGGTTAAGTAGCGGACTTTCACCTGGAAGAATGGGGTTCATTTCAGAACATGTGTTCATATGCCCAGGCTCGTCTGGTGGGAGTGTTTTATCTATGTTTTGGCCTATAGGATTGCTGCAACTTTTAAATGGCAAATGTTGAGGCTCATTGGTTGAGGCTCAAGAAGTAGCGCCCCCTGTATTAGAGTTTGCAGGGATGGTAATAGCATAGGACGAAGGTAAAGGGGCAGCTATGGACTATGGTTCACTCCTCTGCGAAGTTATACACTTTTCTCACCTGCTGGTTTAAAAAACTAAAAACGATTTGTTTTTTATTGTAAAAGACTGTGGTTTGGTTTTAAACACACACCTTCACATCAGTAATGCTTTATGTTGACAAGTTAGAAGTGACAGCCCTGTCTCACTAATGCCACAACCTAGTGTGTCACGCACCACCGCCAAAGGACACCTTGTGCGTAAGCGAGACACAGTGAGCAAGTGAGAAAAAGAAGAGGAAGGGTGAGAAGATAAGAGATACTAGAAAAGGAGTCCATACAATAAGTCCTTATTATAAGTTTGTATATGACTGGTGGCAAAAAAAAGGAAAAGAAAATATCTGTGTCCTGCAGTGTTCCCTTTTTCTAATTTAGAGTAATATTCACACCCATGGCACACACTTCACAAAGCATCGCAATCATAACTGCCGACAGGCTAAATATAATCACGCACAAACCTATACAGTGCTTAACAAATTTATGTAAACATCTGTCGTTAAAACAAGACAACAAATGTTTTGGAAATCTGTCAAAAACTCAGTCATGTCCAGAGGGCCGGCTCAAAATTTGGTTATAACAACATTAATTCGGTTTTGTTATTTGCAAAATAAATACCATTATTTTTAGTTCTGAACAAGTCAGAAATGAATCATACATAACATTCAGCCACTAAAATGACTCACACAAACAATTAATTTTGGTAAGTAATTTGGCATTATAATAAAAAATAATAATAACACACTCGACTATTTTTATATGCATTTTTTGCAAAATGGTAAATTTGAAAATTCATGGATAGCATTAAAAATGTCATTCAGATTAAAAGACTAGCACACACTAGTAGGTTAAACATTATTTTGGTAATTACCAATACTGTAGGACAGCTGTGGCATAAACCTTAAACTGGGTGGGGTTTAATAAATTTGTTAGACACTGTGCATGACATGAGATTTGTCTGTGAAAATTGTCAATAATTCGTTCATTCAGGCAGGTTGATACAGTTTGTGTGAGTGCATTGTCAAACATCTGCTGTGCACACTGACGCAAACCAGAGTGTTTAAAGAGAAGTTTTAATATCGCCTTTATCTACAGGGAGTGGTGTAACAGCAAAGCTTTGGATTGATGTGTTGACATAAAAGACACAGAGGGTTTGATAAAGTGATACAGTATACACAGACACACAAAGTACTGTAAGCTTCTGCTGCTCTGGTTTTATTTATAGTTTTTTGATACATTTTTTGAGTATGAGCTGCTGTGATATTAGTTTTTCGGAGGTGTAACAGGTATTTTCATGAACCAGTTGAGATGTGATTATCTAAACACTTATCTTTAGTCAATCTTTATGCAGTTAGCTTGACATGCACATTACAAAGGAGAAAAAAAGCAGCAGAAGTACAAAGACAAATGCATAGTGTTGATATGCAATTTCATATTAGTAATTTACTATATTTACTGACATGTAACAGAGAAATATGTGTGCAAAATACCAAGAAACAACAATTCCATCTATTAAATATATTAAATGACATGAGAAAATGGTACATGGCTTCAAATGAAGCTGCATGACATGGAAGTAAATAGTGGATGTTATTCTACCTTTAGTTATAAAAACAGGCTAATAGTGATAACACAGGGACAAAGGTGGCAGATGGTGGCTTTACACATTAGCACAGGATGCTATAGCTTAATATACAGTAGTGTGCAGCAGTCTTGAGCCACCCCTCATTTCTTTCTATTTTGCTGCTAAGGAGCCGGACTTTTTTAACCTCCTAGGACCTGGCGTCCACATGTGTGGACATCACATTTTGGGTTGTCTAGACCAAAATACTAAATTTTGCTCTACAAGTGCCTGATTATAATTATACTGATTATACGAGGACATTATACTGTCACTGTTCTATCGAAATTTAAAGCAAATGTCCTCATGTGGATCTCATTGTTCTCAGAAAATACAAAATCAGGTTAAAAATAATTAAATTAATCTTTGTTTTTACATTCATCAGGTCCCAATCAGTCCAAAGAGCAAAGAGACATTAAAAATGCATGCCATGAAAGAGCTCAGGTTTTAGGAGGTTGTGATCTTGAGCGGTAGTTCTTCAGGCTTTTTGAAGCATTTTTTCTTTGGACATTGTCGGCCTTTTCGCTTCATTTTCATTCCAGTCCTTGTACATGATCATTTTCAGAGGAATGTTTTTTTGTTAAGCCACTCAATACTGACCTATGAATCATTCAAGCATAAAAAAGGCACCTAACTCAAGTGATGCACCAGTATTGTGCCTGTATATTACAGTCAAAGAAACAATTTTAAATGTTATCTTTTGGCACTTTGTTACCAGCAGCCTGCTGCAAAAATGTATAATTTGGTCCCTTTTGTTTAACTGAATCAATGAAAAATGACAAAGGTAACACAGCTTGACAAGCATAAACAAATATTTTTGCCCCAACAAGGTGATTCTTAAAGAGATAACAGCCAGTATATCTCAGTATACAGTATATCTCTGCATGGTGTGTAGTGTGTGCTTCAAAAATATTATGAAACTGGTCAAGTGGAGGACAAAAAACAGTGGCAGTCCTGAAAAAAAAAAAAAAACTATCTAGAGTAGATGAGTTTCAGAATAGTATCTGAAAGGTATGTCCTCGATGGGGAAAAAATCCAGCAAAGACCTGACACAGGACCTGACAGTTGCATCTGGCCCTTTAGTTGATCCATATACTGTTCACTGAAATGGTCTTAGTGGAAGCATGGCTGTCAAGAAGCCTTTTTTAAGGAAGGAGAAAAGGGAGAAAAGGCTGAGGAGTGCCAAATTACACAAGAACTGGGCTGAAATTCACAGGTAACAGGACTTATGGAGTGATGAATAATTTGAAATCCAAATTGTCAATATGCAGGAGAGAGATACAACTGTGTACAGCCATCTCTAAAACACGGTGGAGGTTCTGTCATAATTCTTGGCTGCTTTTTAGCGAGCGCTGAAGAGATCATACGAACACAGAAACATACAATCAGATATATTAATCCACCATCTAGAAAGCATCCGATTGGCATTTTCATACTGGCAGAGCACTTAAATATTATAGAGAAGGCAAATTTACTGATGAGCAGGATCTGAAGGTTTATGTATATGGTGGGGGAAAAAATTAAGTAAATATTAATAAGCAGTTTAATGTCAGTCAGAAAGGCTCTACTTTTGGTACATGACTGCGAGCTGCGAGGCTAGAGCAGGATAGAACTTATGACTCAGGAAACAAAGTTTCTGTACTTCCTGTAACTCTCAACAGATTGTGGTTCTGCACTGTACTTACAGTAGAAAGGCAAGTAAGCAAGACAGTCATTAAGTATATTACCTATGATGCCAAACTAATCCTTCAATGATGCTATCTGTAGCAAGTGGCTTTGATCCTTGTACCCCCTTACTGCATCCCTTTACTGTTCTACTTCTATGGAAATTGTGTTTGCTCTAAAATGTGGAAAAAATAATAAGTCATAAAGCTCAAGTATGAAATTCAGCAAAAATAACATAAAGTTGAATCTGCTCAGTTCTGTGTCATTGAATATGCATTCTTTGTTATGAAATAAGAAACACATCATGCAGGAAAGTACAGCAGAGTAAAAATGATGTCTTCGCACCAGTGTCCTCATTTGTTAAAGTGAATTACCCTAATGTGTCAGAATTAATGTGATAATGATTTATTGATGCTAACATACTAGACATGACGCCCTTAAGTTGAGTATTAGTGTGGGAAGTGCCAGTGGGTAATGACAGACGATTAGAGGGTTCACACCTCCGCTGCACTGGGCTGCCGGGCGGCCAGCAGTCTCTGTGTTCCCCAAGTCCAAAGCAGATGGAGAAGAGGAAAAAAAGAGGGATGGAGGGGGGGGAGGAGAAAAAAGTAAAGGGAATGAGACATGAAAGTGGAGGTGGTGCAGGGAGCCAAAGAGAGAGAGGGAGAAGAGATGGAGAGGCTGATACAGAGTGCCTCTTTCTCCCTCTGTTCTGTGGCCAAAATCCACACTGCAGCTGAAATTTGCTTTAGCTGCCACCTCCTCTCCATTTTCAGATGCCTCTTCTTCGACAGCAGATTTACTGTTTTGGTCTCCTCGCTGGCTTCGGTTCCACAAACACTAAATAATACAACCGCTCAGAGTGTGAAGCCACTGTGGTGGAGTAACACATCAGAGGAGGTGATATGTGAGATGTGTGATATCCAATCTCCAGTTTGACTTTTTGCTTGTCTGTTGGTGCAGACTGACCCTCAGATTATTGCTCAGCTTTTCAGCAAAGTTCTCTCTTTTTGAGAAAATCTTTGGAAAGACTCGGGTACTCAGGCAGCTGAAAGCATTGCAATTAAATGTGACCCTTTTTTTTTCCAGGGTCGTCCTTCTCTATAAAACACCTGCTAACACCAACCTGCTGTCTTTCTGGTTTAAACTAAAGACAGTGTGTCCAAAATGTCTTTCCTCTGTTTCCATCGACTGAGTTGCTTTTTCACCCTCACGCAAGGCTGCTTTTACACAGCATGCACGAAGGGACTCGAGCAGGGTTTTTAAACAGAACCCATTACTTCTATTTCAGTGGAGCAGCCCTTGTTGGTTGTAGGATTGTGAGAAGTTCACTTCCTAAAAAGTTTTTGTAGTAAACATCATTTGAATATTGCTAGAGGTAAAAGCAAACATGTCATAAAAGATCAGTAAAAACCAAATATTCCAAAACCAATCTCTTTTCCTTCGACAGATCTTGGAGACATCTCCGCACAAAATACCAAATAAAGCGAAGCCTATAAAGTCAGGGCGAGGACAAGGGGGGTGAAAAAAAAGGCCCGGTGCCCTGTGGGAAATCAGTGCCTTAATTAAGCAGGCCTGGTTTCTGTCACCAAGCACAGGGATTATGGGCCTTACTCATTATAGTCCTGATTATTGCTTTTCCCCAGCAATCACAGAAAAAAAGCCAGTAAACACATTTGTCAATGATTTCTTGCCAATCTGACAAGCTCACATCAGATTTAATACTCCACACCCAGCAGGCCTACATGACTGGTCTTCCTCTTACCCTCATCTTACTTTCATTCTTTTCATCCCTAAAAAGAGATCAAACTATACTTGACCTACTAGTAATCATCCCAAAGAGCAAAAGCCTTGATAAACAAAGAAATTGTGACTGACCTGCTTGAGTCAGACATCAATCTTATACAAAATCAAACAAAACTGAAAGTCTCTAATTGGCCGCTTGCAAACTTGCTGGACAAACTTTAGCCAGATGAGCTTTGAGTGGGAGTTGTTTAAGGGAAAACGCATCAGAGTTCGTGCAGTGGTGCCAGATGTTGTTTGAATAATACATGCGTCAAAGTGACTCCCAGTTTAAACAGTGCACAGTCGATTCAGGAGGAGGGAGAAAGCAATTTGGCCAAATTTACCAATACTGAAGATGTGATGTACTCCCTGTTATGTTCACTCAGTGTGAGGGGAAGGGTTGGCCTTGTATGTGAGAGACAGTCATTCATCCTGAGAACCCAAAGTCAAGCCCCCGCTCTGGCAAACACCCTCCCTTCTTAAGTGTCCTTGAGCAGTTCATGAAGGGTGTGATCACACTAGAGGCAGCGGTTGTTTGTAGAGAGAAATTGATTTCAGTGTTTATACAACTAATGTTTTAAAAGGGGCATAACATTCACACACAAATATGCACTCTGTATCTACAGTACTGCCAAGGGACTTGCGTGGTGATTTAGAAATAATACAATAATCTTTAATGAAAAAAAGAAAATGTTTTTGAGTTTCTAGTTTAATAATGCATTGTAGATTTAGTTCAGTCATTTGGACCTCTGGTGGAACTTAGCCCTGTAAAGCCAGTTCAGGTCATTCTATTTTAAATCAGTTCAATTCAGTTCCCATTCTATTTAAGTCCAATGTATTTATAAAGCACCAAGTCACCAACAAGAGTTGATGTACTATAAGGTAAAGAGCAGACCCCAGCAATTAGAGGACCCCCTATGAGCAAGCACTTGGTGACAGTGGGAAGGAAAAACTCTCTTATAACAGGAAGAAAAAAAGGGGCAGCCAAGAGCAGTTGGGGGTGAGGGGTAGAAAAAAGGACAACAGAATGGATGAACATCCTTACTAAGAAAAAAAACATCAATTTGCATATATGAGTTTAAATTTGTATATAATTTTTTAAACTGTTTTTTCATCCTAAACAACAACAACAACAACAACAACAGCAAAACATCAGAGAGTTCGAGTTAAAAAAATCCCACTGATGATGTCGAGATCTCAAAAACTCATGTATCAAATATAACACACTTGGTGCTACAGGTTTAAATTGATCAGAAACAAATATATCAGCACAAATGATTTGAAAAAATCCTGAACTTTGTTTTAATCACTGCTTTTAAAACTCATCAGTTTCGCTCAGTGGGAATCCCGGGTGACTCACCTCTGTTACATTTTTTCCTTAAGTATAACAAAAACACTTTATATCCAAATTATGAGATGTTAAGCTTGAACCTAAGAACATCCTGGTGTGCAATAATGTGTAGAAAGAGATTTTGCATCATATCCACACATCTAAAGTAAGTACAGAATGGGAACATCACCAAACTGCCCCAAAAGTAAATCTCATGCACACCATCTGGTTGCAAGATCTGTGGGAATGAAAGAATCTGCTTGGGAAGATTCCCCTGATCCAGTCTCCTTCTATTTCCACATGGAAATTTCCGATCTCAGAGTGTGTGAATATGGAAAACTTGGACACTATTATTCTTTTTCAGCAGAAATGGGGAAGACAACTGGAACTTCTAGGGTTTTGACCTCTGCCTTATGTTTGTAGTAGTTTTTCTTGTGTATCTCATATTTCTGTTCCAGGATATTGTGTAGATTCACTCACTTCCCATGATTTCGATTATGGACTACACACTTTACACCTTGAGAAAAAAACTTAATAATAACTTCATAACACACATCGTCTTCATTGTCTGAATCACTTTTATAAAATAATCTGTAAAATTTCTTCCAAGATAAGACAAATTTATATTTGCAGATAGCACCATTGCTTCTACAACACTGTATCCTAAAAAGAAAAAGCATTTTTGCTAATAACGTATTTGGCATATAACAAACACGTTGTTTACTGTTTCCTTCCCTGGAGAACTTTGATTATTTTGTCTTGTACAATATTCAGTTGTATGGTTACACAACACTTATTTACATAAAATTGAAATCCTTCTCCAAGCTTAGCCAAAGATTGTAGTTTGAATGGAACACCAGTCTCTGATGTATTAAAGTTGTGCTTATCATTGACCCCAACGCCCTCCTGCGGATGCAGGTCATAAATATGGAGCTTCATTTATTGCAGGTGAAATCCATCCATCCATCTTCCACTTATTCAGGGCCTGCAGCCTACATGGAAAATCCCAGACTTCCCTCTCCCCAGCCACCTCCTCCATCATATCCAGGGGAACACAGAGGCATTCCCAGGTCAGTCAAGAGATGTAATCTCTCCAGCGTGTCCTGGGTCTGCCCCGGGGCCTCCTTCCAGTGGGACATGCAATAGAGGGGTAGTAGCTCTACTCTCTCAAATGACTGAACTCCTTTCTACATTCTTTAAAGGAAACTAATTTCTGCCGCTTGTATCCACAATCTCTTACTTTCGGTCTCTACCCAGAGCTCGTGACCATAGATGAGAAAGTGAAAAAATCCAGCCAGTGATTACGATGCCACAAAAACTGTGTCTAAGAAAATAATTTAGTTATCTAGGAATGTAATTTCTCTGTGACAGGGCTGCTCAATAACACCACAATTCTTTACATAAGGTGTAAGAGGGTTCTGTAGTCCCTCAGATTGGTATTTTGGACAACTATCTGATACCTTGACTAATAAATGGAATATTAAATCATTCCAAGCCCCCAAACTAAGCTCTACTTTGGTTTACTCACTCCGCTTTTCTTCTGATGCCTTTAAAACGACCACTTAGAAACCAGCGGTAGATGTCACTTTCACCTCGTCCACTATTATTTATTGTCAGTGGCTTCAAAAAAAGAAATGCAGTGTGCCCAGCCTTCACCCTGAGCAATCACGGCAAGCTCAGGGGACACAGCTGCAGTTAACTCTGGGGGAAGTGTCATGGGTCATGGCAACAGACTGATCAATAAAGTATTACATGACTTCACAATATCAGGTAGAGGACGTAGGGGAGGGAACGTTTTATCAGTTGCAGGCGCATATGCAAACACGCACGTATACAGAAGCAGATGGAAAGGTGACGCCTCGCAGTGAGGTACACGTTCCTGCAACTCACTGGGGTGTAACTCATGTCGAGAGCTTGCAGTGAGAACGCAGCCAGGTTTATTAATACTGCTGCAAAGAGGAATCATGGGTAGTCACGATGCTGGACTAGGTGTCAGATTTTATGGATTCCATGGCAGGACTGCAGCTGTCCCTTCTCAGCCCTCTCGCTTTCTTCAGCATAGCCTCACACACCTGCATCCATCTTTGTGGGAACATTATATCTCTCATTTATCTTGCCTGGTGGGCAGCTGATCAGGTTAGAGTGTGTGTTACATTTAAGAGAGGGGTGATCGTATATGCCCTCACAGACAAGACACGTATGAAATTCTCCAGCCTCGGATAGAAATGTGTAATGTAAAGAACCCGCTCCCATTTGCTGCTCTTGCTTTTCCTTGTTGTCATGGATACAAAACCCCTTCACCAGCCCGACTCTTCTTTAAATGCGATGCGTGACACACGAGCACTTTCTGCAAAACTTTTCCATTCATTTTCTTTTCATGTGAAGGCATCGAGCTAAGCAACACAATGAACCTGTCCCTGGAGGGAATAAAGACCCCTAACAGGTTTACCTCTGTCTGCTGACACACACTCCATTACTTCATCTCCGACCTGCACACACATTAACCTCAGCAGCTGTTGCAGGTGGCAGGAGGAAGGACCAGGAGTTCACACAGTGGCAGCTTGCTTCCTGTGCCCTATTGGATAGTTACTCCAGCACTTAAACCTATTGTCCACATTAGTAACAGCTGAGATTTCATAGTTCTCTTGGCCCTGCAGAGGGCACAAACAGCACGTACCCTACTCTTGACATGTTCCTTAAACATTACGTTCAGAACGTAAACTGAATCTAACAGTCAGGGCCCATGGTTCTGAGAAAATGGGATGAGCTTTTTACTATTTCATGTCTTTTTATATCACATATCTGATCAACAGGTGGTGGTAGCACGGCGTTTGGCAGCAAAGATGATGACTGAGAGTGAGTAAGCATTAATGTAAACAATGCAGGCTTTCAAATTCAAAAATGAGGAAGGAAATCCGCTTTTCAAAAATTACAAGAGGAAGGATAAAGTATCCATTGTCTATCTTTAATTTACATGTCTGCATTATCAATTTAAAACAAATGTGTGAAAAATAAATACAATCCTTCAGTACTTTTGGCAATTGGGTTTTAACTACTTCCCCCCCCCCCCCTTTATTTGCTTTGGAAGTTTAAATTGTGAGCAGATTATACAAGTATGTTTTGGCTACAATGATCATGATCACTCTAGTTTATTATTAGAAAATAGAATTGCTTCATTATTAATGTCTGAATAAACATTTTACCTTTTTTTACCATAGACCTTGATTTATTGGAAAGCTATGAAACTGGGTAACAATCATTAACTGGACCTCAATCAAATTTTTAATCTTAACTCTTAACGCTTTGCGCAAAAAAATAGCTCTCATTATGCATTCGCTAGCTTAAGTCATAGGAAAGGGAAGATTTTTCCTAATAAGATTCGAAGAGAAAGGCCAGGGTACGGATTTTGGACAGAAAGCAGGGAAACAGAGAGCTCTGATAAACCAGGAATACTAAAGACATGAGGGACATGGCTGAGAATGAAATGTACTTTCTGGAGAGGCAAGAGACTGTCACTGATCTAAAGAGAGAGGCCTGGATTGGGAGGAGGAGGAAGAGTGGAGCTGGTCGGCTTCACTTGTCATGCACCCTTGCAACACTGTCTCCATAAAAACATGATGACTGCCAGCACTGAAGGAGAAAAAGACAAAAGAAGAAGATTAAAAAAGGGAGAGGACACTCAAAGGTGAGCGAAAGAACGGGGGAGCAAGTGAAAAAGCAGACAGCCATGCTCCATATTTTCTGAGCAGAGAGCAAGGCGAGCATCGGGTGTGGGATTTGGGGGGGGTGCACGCTCTATATTTTTAATTTTTTTGTGGGGGGAGGAATGTCTGGAGCAGGCCCAAAGGTCCTCCTCAACAAGGACACAACGCAATAAAACACTCAGAGATGAAGTGTCTGATAGGGGGCGACAAGGGAAGGAGAGGAGAAAGAGTAAGTAATAGAGGATGGAGTCAAGCCTCCACAAAGAAAGAAAGAGCACCAGCCTGGTGGGGATGAAGGAGATGGTCGAGCTGAGGGCAAGAAATGCACGAGTGTTATTCTGGGTGTCTGGTGTGGGTCCGTGACAGCCCAGAGAGCCGAAGCAGGCTAAGTTAAACTGCCGGCAGCCAAATGACAAACACCATCATATATGAGTGACTTGGGAGAATGAAAAGCTCCCATTGCATCAGGGACGAGTAAATCTTAGAAATGCAGTGCACATAATAAAGCATAACCTTTCTTGTCAGAAACAAGGCAAATTGTTACAGTTTCGGAAAAAGAAAGCTGGTCTCCGCTGTTGCTCTACTTGCTCATCCGTGGGCCTGGGTCAAGACTCTAAAGCCATTAGATTCTTTGACTGTATATAAACAGTCAAAATATGTAGGTTTGCAAATAACTGTAAATTGCCTGTTATTTTCTCTGTTACTTATTTGATGACTTTAAAAATTATTAAATTTGCTTAACATACACAGTATAGTAGACTAAGTTACTCCATTCAAGAAGTGCATGGTGAGAATACTGGTGAAATACGTCTGCCGAGGAGAAGAGCCAACATCTAGCTTCAAAGCAAGAATCTGATGATGGTGCATTAGTAACACAGGATTGGTAACTTCCTAGTGCTAATCGACGTACAAAGGTACTGGAGCAATAGAGCATGATGCCATCCAGATAATATCATTTTCAGCAAAGGCTTGCTTGCTTATTTTCAGCAAGACCGCAATGTGCATGATTCTGTAGAAAGAGTTCAGGTGCTAAATTTGCAAGTGAAAATAGATTTTTTTCAAAATATGTAAGTAATAGTATCCTGTTGCTCTACTGATTAAAGTGTACACGCTGTATTTTTTCCTTAACTTTATTTCTTCTTAATTTCTATCAGAAAAAGGAAAAAAAATTGTGGCTTCGAGTCTTTCTCCACTTCTTGTCACACTGTCCCACATCACTATCTGAACAGTAATAACCTTAACATATTCTTATTATTCATTAGCCCAACAGCCTTATCAGTTGGTTTTTCGAATTTAATTTAGACTTGGGATACGAGGCTATTGAGCCTCACTTCCAGATGACTGAGAATAATTTCCCCACACTGTCGCGGCCAGTGTCAAAGTTGTCAGCAAAGATAAAAGGTAACTTAGCCTACTGTCTAATTTATTTCTGCCTGCCGGTTTTTCTTTCAGCATGACCACAGTCGTTCGCAGAACACGACTGTTCCAAGATATCTGACTCCCACTGAACAAAAAATAATTTAGCTAGAAAGCAAACATAAAAGTCATGTTAATGTCCACAGGGACTAAATGTCATACATCATTGATGGCTGTACAGAAATTCTCTACTCCCCTGCTCTCAAGGAGGACACAGCACAGAGGACCTATTTTAGAAGAAAATGTGCAGTTGTTTAAATATTTTCCCTCACACTCTCTGCAAACATAAAAAGTACAGTGATCCTGCTCATGAAGAAATACGAAGAAGAAATCTTAAACAAATGGTTATAGTTGATTTATATCATACCGTATATACATATCATTATTCATCTAGCAAAACTAATGAGTCCAAGTCCACGAACGCTGTCAGAACTTGGGCCTCAGTCACAAAAGCCTAAAGACCAGTCGGTGACCACCTAGCATCGCGTAATTCTGCAGTAGTCACCAAAAAAGAGGGTGCAAGGAGATCTGAAAGTATGAAACAAAGAACTCTTTGGCCTGAATGCCAAGTGTCATATCTGGAGGAAACCAGGCACTGCTCATCACCTGGCCAATACTATCCCCACAGCGAAGCAGCATCATGCTCTGGGATGTTTTTCGGTTTTATCTTCTAATAGGACAACGACCCTAAGCACACTGCCAAGATAACAACGGAGTGGCTTTGGGACCACTCTGTGAATGTCCTTGAGTGGCCAGAGCCAGAGCTGTGCTCCATCCAAACTGATGGAGCTTGAGAGGTTCTGCAAAGAAGAAGAACGGGAGAAACTGCCCAAAAATAAGTGCATCAAGCTTGTAGCGTCATGCTCAAAAAGGCTTGTGGCTGTAATTGCTGTCAGAGGTTCTTGAACAAAGGTTGTGAATACCTATGTGCATGTTATCCTTTTTTATTTTTAATACTTTTGCAAGACTTTAAAGCAAACGTTTTTCACTTTGTCATTATGGGGTATTGTGTGTAGAATTTTAAATTGAAAATATGAATTTAATCCACTTTGGAATAAGGCTGTAACATGACCAAGTACAAATGGGGATAAGTCTTTCTGGGTGCTCTGTATATAGCATTATTATCACTTTAACCTTCAAATCAATCATTGTCCTTCAAGGAGAGGTCAGAGGTCAAATGTGACATAATATTTTAAATCTTTATAAGGTACTTTCTATGCTCTGACAATACAAACCACACTTGCAAGAATCACACACTTAGCTTATAACTTGTAGTTATAAGGCTTTTTGTCTTTTTTTTTTTACCAATAAATCCTTAAGCTGGCCTTGAAGACCTCGGTGGATGTAACAGAAATCCACTCTACGCTCCTACAAAGTTTTATCAGAATTCCTTCAAACGTTTTCGAGCATTCACATTTACAAATACATGCGAATGCTACCAAAAACACGGCCTCTTTGGCAGAGCTAATGTAGCACAAATTAACAGTTATAGTACTGTGCAACAATAACACAAGTGATCATTGTCAGTATAACAGTTAAGACAAACAGGCACTATAAATAAAGCCTAAAATAAAATCTAGTGTGCCCTCTTTGTTATGCACAGTATGTACCAAATAGAGGTATCATCACGTATCGAATGGTGGTTTTCAAACAGTAATTTAGACGCCTACTAAATGATGATCCCTAAAGTTGGGTCATCACAATGAAATCCTTCTCTGTAATTACTAGGGCACGCTGTCACTACCTGTAATGTCTGAATTAGAGCTCCAACCACACCTGTCTGTCATGTTGGCTTTTCTGTGTGTTACGCTCTAGAGGAGCTGGGCAGCAGACCAACCCCAGCACAGGTTTCACACATAAGGCATCCCTTCCTCTGCTCCCGTTCTGCACATTAGTGTTATGTTCTGCTTCTTTTATTTTTTCCTGCACCAGGAACAGAGGAGACCAATAAAAGAAAATAAGAAATAAGACACCTCAGCAAATCTCTAATCAAGCAAAAGAAAGCACATTTATGAGTGTGAATATGTCAGTTGGCGCAAATGTTCCTGAGCATTATGTCAATTTGCGCATTCTGTGGATGTCACCATTTTTACAGCTACAGTGGAAAGAACAGATGTGGCAGAGGGATTGAAGTTTTTTGCATATGTCCAAATGTTGCTTTTCTTAGCAGGATAAATGGTGTTTTAAATATTGAGAATGAGGACGAATGTAAGACGAGGGCATTTTTTAGGGAGTGAACCGTCTGAAGAATAAATCAGTATTTCAAAATGTCAACAGCTTAGTTATTCTTGTGACTACAAAACCGATTTGAAAACAACTTGCTGCAAACCTACAGTATATTTGGCTGCCACAGTGTTACACTGCTAACACATTTCACTGCGTGTTATGCTTGTATAACTATGCATGTGATGAATAAAGAATCTTGAATCTCATAACCATTATTGTATGAGTGCAACATGAGGTAAGGGTGCTGTTGTGATATTTATTCTGCTCGTCCACTGTAACCTCCAAATTTATTTAATTCGAGGGAACATCAGTGGTCCTGACAGATGAACTCCTCCAGAAAAAAAAGTTGAACCTGGCTCAAAACTTGGCTCAGTTGCACTGCGTTAGCCAATGAAATACGGGTGCCACTGAGTGTCATTCTGCTGCTTACAATTGGTAAGACAGAAAAGAAAGGAACTGCAGCAGTGATGATAAAATCCTGTGTCTTTTGAAGGCGGGCCCTCATGGCTAGGGGTTATGGCCACAACCATGAATGTCACCCTGCATCTCTCTCATATTATTTCTTATTTGCTGAGATTTGGAAGCATCACACGATCAGACAGGAGCTGAAGCGGTCAGAAGATCATAGAGAGCACACAGTTTCAGCTGTGTTTTTCAGTCACCCAGCTACTACATTAACCAATCCCAGCTGTTCAGGTGCACATTATGGGTTGCCTTTTTTGTGACCTGAAGTTTTTTGGGGGGGATTTCACCTTTTGAGTACATAATTTGGGATATGGCCACTGTGAATTGGGCTTTGAGTGCTCCCAAAATGCAGATGACCTACAGATCAATATTGTTTTCAAATTCCCACTGTTTGGACATACACTGGTGCTAATGTGCTGCTCACATTATGTAGACACAGAGTAAACAAACCGTTTACTCAGTTTACCGAAAGAGAGACAGAGGTGTGAATGGTAAAATTTTCAGCTATCTCTTGTAAACAGCCATTACTGCTGACTTCCTGCTTTTATTAGAGTAGCATGCAGACAATTCTTGTGTGCAATGATGGGTTGTTAGTAATGTTTGGGCAGCCTCGCTCACAGAATTATCTCTAAATGGAGATGTTAAGAACAGTGCTCTCCTGCCTCGAGGTTAAGATGATCACATTTCTAAAATCCTATTTTTTTCTTGCTAAATACAGAGACTTTCGGTATACCCCCTATGTGCCATAAAGTAAAACAGGCTGAAAAGACAAAAATCATGTTTTGATTGTACAAAAAATAGACCACTCTTTAAGTAGCTGTGACGTGTCTTTGATTTCATTTAAAGCAAAAACAGGGTGAATGAGAGTCCTAACAAGAACTACAGACGTGTGTGTGTGTGTGTGTGTGTGTGTGTGTGGGGTTTGGTTTCAGTGGGGGGGCTCATTTGATTTGATGCAGACATTGAAAGACATCACTGATTGGGAAGCGGATCGCACAGGGAAGATGCACACATTTCTAAAAATAGTCAGGGACATGGATTCTTTCTGGCAGGGTGTGTGTGTGTGTGTGTGTGTGTGTGTGTGTGTGTGTGTGTGTGTCAGTCAAATACCTCTGTGTCTCTGACATTTAATGACTACAAGCATACACCCTATAATACAGCAACGCACTTTAACTCACATGAACACAAACTCTTGAAAACACCATGAAATTGTGATCACTATTCAGAGCCTGGGGTCCTGCACACACAATGCTGCCATACAAACTCCACATACGCATACATAACATGCTCATAGCTAGGTTTAACTCTGCAATTCTCTACAGTACATCACAACTTTCTAACCTTAGGGCTGGCAACCAATGCAGTGTCTTCTGATGTTGAAATGGGTCCCTTGATAAATTCCTAATTATACAGAAATGACTGTGGAATGTCTTCAAATGGCCTTTGGGCTGCATAGAACAAGTATAAAACGTCACACAGCTTGCCAATGAATTTCCATTGACCGGCTTATGAGAGCAGCTTTATTTCTGCCCTCTGGAGCGTTAAAACACTCCTCTACTGTATGTAGTCTACAGCCTCAACCTAAACATTTCCTTCAGTAGTTACTGGGGTCAATGTGTATTTTGGTCTCAACACAGGGCTGAATAGCAAAAACTAAGATTCTGAACCTTACATAAATTCATGCCCCTGCTGTTCACGTCTTCAAATGTAGTGCTGTGAGGCGAGCAGGTGCAAGGTTTCTTCAGCTGGCATGAGGGTTTGGGTGGAGGAATGGGTTGTTAACAGCAAGGTTAACCTCTAAATCAATCCGGCCCTATTATAATATACAGTATCTATCCTTGTCTTCTAGGTGCTGAGAGATAAACCCACAAGAAAAAAAATGAAGTCAGCTTTGGAAACTGAGCACAAAGGGTAGAGAAGACTGCTGGCTTTGTCCCTGAGAGAGGATGTACTGCATTATGCATTGTATGTTAGTGAGTTTAAGAGGTTAAACTCACTATCTGCCCATAAATGTGCTTGGAAGTCTGTTTTTCCAGCTCCAGTTTATGCAACAAATCCAAGCATTTTTATTTTTTCATAAGTCACCATTAAATGAAACTGATATTAGAATATTGTTCAGATGTTCATTAAACATTTGCACAATTTAAAATAAAGTTTGTTAGCTTCCAGATGTGAGTTAAGAAAGGTGAAACTTTAGCAGGAACTGCAAAGATATTAGTAATATGCTAGTGCTTTTACTGCCAGTTTAACTGTGTATTAAATTCAATCTTATATAGTGTCACTTCCCAGAAGTTATCTTATATTAAAGGCAATCCAATCACAGAACTCAACCTCTTGGCCACCTTTGTGTTGTTGGAGCCTCTTGGAATATTTTTAAAGGGCTTTATCACACAGATACTATGGCCTGTTGGAAGATAAAGCTGTACTCCAGTTTTGATGAATGGAATTCACATATTATTGTATTAGTCTCTAGAACTAATGCATGACTACCAGTCCAGGCTTCAATCCAAAGCGCAGTATCGTGTGTATGTTCCTGACAGTCTCTGGCTGGGCACCCTACTGTCCATACAATATAAGTAGACTTTAGGGAGATTTCTTTGACAGTAAAACAGTACAACAAATGATAAAATAACTTAAACTTTACTGCCTGTGCTTAGAGCGGTGGTGAAGACTTGCACATCTCCCATTAAGAAAGAGAAGTTAAGGGATTTCATGTAGCATAAGAATCATAATCTGACACTATATACTGTGCATATACACTCACTAGCGTCTTCATGAGTTGCACCATGCTAGTACTGGGTTGAACTGTCTTAATTCTTCATGGCATGGATTCAACAAAGTGCTGGAAACACTCCTCCCAGAGATCCGTGAGATTTTGGTCCATGATGAAATGATAGCATCACACAGCTCCTGCTGATATTTGTCTTCTACATATCCTGGTTCTAACAAGTGATTATTTGAGTTATTGGTGCCTTCCTATCAGCCTGAAACAGTCTGGCCATTCTCCTCCGACCTCCGACATCAACAGCGTGTTGTCTTCCAGAGAACTTCTGCTTATTAGATATTTTCTGTTTTTATACCATTCTTTCTAAACCCTACAGGGTGGGGAAATCTCAGTAGATGAGCGTGGCTGGCACCAACAACCACATTCAAAGTCACTTAAATCACCTTTTCTTTTCCCATTCTGATGCTTAGTTTGAAGTTCAGCAGGTCGTTTTCACCATGTCTACATGCCTAAACGCATTGAGACACGACCATGTGTTTAGCTAATTTGAGAATTTGCGTTAATGAGCTGTTGAACAGGTATAACAAATGAACTGGATAAAGCATTACCAACTTCCAACAGGTATCACAGTGTTGTGATTAAAACTAATGTTAGAAAAGCCTAACTAGATTACTTACTCTTAAGCGTTAAAGTGGTAAAAAAAAAAATCTGTTTGTCATATTGTGTGTTTTGGACAATAAAAGACTTGATTATAGTGAACAGAATTTCTTCGAAGTCTGTCAGGGTTAATGTGCACTCTGTATTCAAAGACCTGTAAATGCATAATTTCACAGTATTAGGGGTATTAGTGTTATTTTAAATATGCATAGAAATCTGAAAACAAATGTGCAGAAATGCAGTACGATCACTGTGTGTTTAACAGTTACTGAGAAGATGTTTGTCCTGCCAGCGTGCTGTTTTCTGTCTTCACTTCAAAGCACAGCTGACAGTTTGTTACAAAAAAAAATTAAAAATCTTGAATTTCCTTCACATGTACTCTGTACGACTGATAGTTCCCTTGCCACATTACACCTTTCTATAATGCAGACAAGGATGCTTGCATACACACACATACACACACACACACACACACACAGAAGATGAATGGCTGCATGGCGTATTCCCATCTCGCGCACACACATAGCAACAGGGAAAATAGGGGTGGAGGAGTAACAGGAGAGGAAAGAATTGAGATGAGCCAGGAGAGGAGGATGATTCAACATGTAAGGGAGGAACTCGCCTCCGTCGCACTGTATGTCCTCTGGTGTCTGATGAGATTATTGGGTGGCTCCTCCCTCCCTCCTGGCCCTCAGCTGTGTTGTCTTAAAAAGATTAACCACACCATTGTCTCTGCCAATAATGACGGGATAACAGGGCCTCTGCCTCACAGGGAAAGTTGAAATGCTCTGCGCTAATTCCATCCCATGGAGCGTGTTGCCATCATCCGTCCTCATGAATCCTGATTACCATTAGCTAACAGCGCAAGAGATCGGATTGGGTGCCCGAGTCGCGCAATCTGTCCCACTAAGCACAGCCCAGTGCTGGGGAGGTATTCTACCTGTTTGGAAAAGACTGAGGCCTCTTTCCCCAAATTTACTGGCAGCAGCAAACAGTTAACAGGCCGACAGACCACACTGTTACCCGTGAAGCCAGCAGATTATAAATAACGAGCTGTGTGGGCTGATGAGCTGCTGATATGAACCTTCTCACATCTTATCATAACGCCACGTCAAATCATTATCATTTCACAACTGAGATCCAACAGCCTCTGGGCAAAACTAATTACGTCTACCTGAGTTGGAACACTGAGTACAGCATCATCTTAAAAACAGCAATCACATATTCAGAAATGACTCCTTTATGATATTTTATACTCCACAGAGGTATAATTATAATTATCCATTTACACTAATTTACACACTATTTCATTTATAATAAAGCATAAAATATGTAAACGCTTAATGTATTTTTCATGACCTGAGAGATGTTGACTTTCCGATCATAATTCTCTAATGTCTCTGGACTGAGGTATGCGTCTAGTACACCCTGGTCATGCGGTTTTAAAATTAACTGAGAGTTTAATCATGTTTTTAAAGTAACGTTATTACCCATAAAGTCTGCAGATCCAACAAATTCAGGGGCGCAAATCAAGTTAAACCCAAATCCTGGCTTACCTTTGCGGTCGGAAGCTACCTATAGATCCTTCCATAATCTGGGAATGCAACAGACCTTCAAGTTTTCTGTCTGTCCTTTGGATAAATTTAAAACAAGGCTTTTGAAGCCTTGCCATGAACATCAGATCTCTGACCTTGAGTGCTTGTTATTAACTTTAATTGTTTTGTGGTGCATAACAAAGAAAAATAGTGGCACCAGCTACACAGTCATCCACTTTGTAGGAACCTTCAACATACTTCGGATGTCCATCTACACTATCACTCGTAAGATTAGATCCAGCATCCTTTGCTGCATTTATGATGATGATGACCTTGTGAGCAGCAGGATATCAGCCAGGTAGAAGGAACATGCAAATGGCAAGAACCAACAGTAGAGGAAGTGGGGGGGTGGTGAAGTGCTGGTGCGCTGTATGCCTCGGGGAAGAGGGGAAATGAAGAGCATGTAGCCAGTCAGCCAGTCAGTGGAAGCATTTAGGTTCGCTGAGGCAGAGATGGGAATGCACAAATAGCAGGAGAAGTGGGGGCAAGGGAAGAACCAGCAGGAACTAAACGATCGATACCGTCCTCCGTCACTCACCTCATTCACTATGACATTTGTTGAAAACCTCTCGAGGACAAGCTCTACAGCTGTACATGCCTATTCGATTAAGATGCCTGCCTGATGTTTTGCTCGCATTCCCCTCTGTGCCTCCTTTGGCATGCCCTATCTTCATCTCTGTTTCCCCACATTATCCCTGTTTATCTCTCTTGGCTCTTATGTTTTTCACCAAAGTTAGTTCAGGGACTAAACTCGCGAACTTAAAGCTTCTTTTATGTATTCTGTGTATTCAACTAAACATGCCACACAATCCCTGAAGTCTTTGTGACGTTGCACACAAGTTATTATCTCACAAGCACAAATCATTTATTATTTGAGCAGTGTTAGATGTACAAATGCATACACAGAAAGCTAGGCCTTCTGTGTATGCATTTCTAGTTTTAAGCTCAGCACTTTGCTGTAGCTTTGTATTCCCAAAAAAGTCGAGTCCATTCTTTTAAAGATCAGTTGCATCTCCAGTTCCTTCTGTTGGCAACACATTAAAGACATTTCATGTTTGCTTACAGTGTGAATGATTGTTGATTTGTGTTTGAACACTAAGCAGCGTGCAGTGCTGCTAACTTGGCCTGCATTCCAGGGCCCACCGGGAGAAAACGCCCACTAAGCTGCTCGTTTTCGGGGGTTTAGAAGTTAAATTTAAGAACCTATCTCAGGTGAAATGCAGACATAGTCCCTAAGTTCATAAAAAAGGTTGTGTTCTGGAAAACGTCTGGGGTTGAAAAGAGTGTTTTGTCGCCTGTCACGACAGAACATTCTGTTGAAATTTATTTAAATCTTCACTGTACTCGAGCAGCCTCCATCAATCATGTCAAAGCAAACACTAAGAAGTTATTGCAAATCCCATCTGACCCTGGTATGACTCTGTTTCATATTCACCCCCCTTCCCGTACTATGTGAGCTAATCCCTCTTTACAGTATGTGTCTTCTTTCTTTCTCTCTTGTTCGTCGACTTTCTCCTTTGCCCACCCTGCGTGACCATGTAATTCAGCCTGAACAATACAGCAATGCCTCCTGCAGCCACTGTTCCTTAGGAGCTCTGGTTTTTTTCTCGTGTCCCCCCCTGCTGTGTTTGTCAGGAACACAGTGTGTCAGCACCTAAGGAAACACCTTAACAAGGCATGGCAGGGGCAATCATGGAGATATGGTTTGCCCCATTCAGCCACCTTTTCCTTTTTCCATCCTCATCGTCTCTCTCATTTTTCCCCACTGTCTTCTCCTCCCCTATACGCTCCTTCTTTCACTCTATGTATATCTTCTACCTACCTTCTCTCCGGGCCACCCTTGCGCTCATCATATCCTCCACTTCAGCAAATGCTTCTGCTTTCATTTACTTTATTTTCCTGTCCACCCCAAGTCGGTGACAACATTATTTTTAGACACTCTTGGCAGTGTGTAGCAATGTTTGTGTGTGCAAGTTTAGGAAGCTGACCCGATTTCCTAGTCATCTCAATGCCAACTTCATTCCTAACATCTCCTTCAAGTGTGGCCCCCGACAGGGAAATAACACCTGTTCACGGCACCGTAGGTGTGCCAGCTGGGCCAAATACAGAAGAGAAGCAGGGAGGAGGTGAAATACAGGGATCGAAGGAAGGAATGAGATATTTGGGAGGGGAAGTGAATGTCCAGCAGCTGCCCAGACCCCAAGGGAGCATACTTGGGGTATTGACCTCCATCAAAAACAGCTCAGAGTCCCTGAAACACTGTGACAAGCTGGGATTAAAAGCGTGGATTTGGTAATAGTTATGACTGATAACCACTGAAATAGACTTAACTTTAAGATCTAACATTGATGCTCACTGCATGTCATCAGTGTCCGGATCTGAAGAAGTTCTGCCTTTTGCCCTGGCTCTCTTTTTTCATTTATAAGACTTTGTTTGTGCTAATGTTTAATATGTACAGCTGCACTCAATACTGGCAGTGCTAGGGTCAAAACATGTGTGCTGTTATTGCAGTTTCTAAACAATATCCCATCTCAAGCCACCATCTATGACAGCCACCTCTTTACTTTCCAGCATACATGTGTTGGCATTTGCTGTGAAGAACATTCGACTTCTAAGGTGGTCGTAGAACAACTGTCCAACTCACGATGAATATTAGAGGTTTCAGAGGAAGTCACGGAAACATGCAATGTGATCCACAGGTGAACAACATCTGAATGACTATTTAAAGTATTGGAATGAACCTTTTCTAACCTTTTAAATCCATTCAATTTGCATCTAGAACAAAAAATGTAATTTGTCCAGCGTAGCCTGGTGTTTGAGTCATGACTAAATACCTCATATAGCTTTTATTAATGCCTTCATAATAAATAAATTATTGTAGTAGTCAAACAATATCATAGTCATGGTTGAGGTATGCTGAAGGTCAGAGCTAGCCTGTTAGATGTGAAAAAAATCAGAGTTGTAACAAGTGCAATTCATTAATTGTCTCTGTATGCTTGATCCTTTTCAGTCTTAAAAGATTTTGGGAATCTTGGGCTGGGATTACCAGTCCACTGCAGAAATAACACAGACAGGAATTTGCAATTTAAAATCTCAATCCTTTCTGACCTGCACGTCTGTCTTCAGAGTCTGTAATGAAATCCGTCTTGAAGAAGCCCAAACGGCACAGGAATAATGCAGGCCTGCATTAAACCCAATTAAATTATCCATTTATTTTTTTATTTGCTTCAACTGGTATCCTTAAAATGCATTGAAGCTGGAAAGTAACAGTAAAGCTGAAGACAAAGGAAACACAAAATGACCAGCCTAATCCACAAGGACCTCTCAGCTGTATCTGGCAACCTTGTGGAGGGAAGTAATGACTATTTGATCATTAGAAGATTAAAACAATACAACACCACAATAAACTTAGATTCACATCCATGAGAGAATAGGTCAGGATCATTCAAGTCTTGCATTAACCCATAGTCTGCTGTGTCCTTGATCTCACATCCTCTGTTTTCTACACTGCTTCCTTCCCATCATCCCAAACTCATCTCTGTTCAGTCACCAGCTGTTCACACATCCAAACCTACGCCTCTTTCGCTTCAAGTCTGCTGGGGAGGTGCACAGATCGTCTGCCTGCTATGTCCTTCTGGCATGCAGCAACCACTTGGATTCTCTGCTTCTTGCTTGCACACAGCCCTCATTCATTCAATTTGAGTCCACTCCACAGCCAGGCATCATTAGTTGGTAACCATTAGATTTATCTGTCTGTCTGTGTGCAGGAAGGCCGCAAGACATAGACTGATGTAAATCAATGCAAACAGGGATGACATATGACAAGGTAAGGAAAAAAAATGACATAGGAACATGGTAGACAAAGCGTGGCCCACAGGGAAGAGCTGGCTGACATGCTTTAAATGAGTGTCATCTGATCAGGGCAGAGAGTTTGTCCTTCAACACGCTTTCCCCTTTGGACACAACAGCACTATGGATAGTGAGCAAACATGTTTAGGCTACTGAGTAAACAGTTCTTCCAAGTATTCCACTTCTTAGCCAGCACTGCTGGGAATCGGAGTTTTGAAACTGGCATTTTAGGACATACAGTAAAAGACACGTAAATTATATAAGAAAAGAAAACACTATTTTATTATATTACAAATGTGCAACTGAATTACGTCTTAAATCTTAATTTATATAAATATCCATTTAAAGTCATAGACTGCTCCACAGCATTTTTTCTCCCTCCCACAGGAACTGAAGTCAGCTGAGTATGCAAAAAACTAAAAGACATGATGGATGTTTTTTTTCTGCCTATCGTCCAAGTGATTAAGGAAAAAAAATGTAAAAGCATAGTTGTTTAATTTGAATTTAGCACAACAAAGATGTAAAGAAAAATGTATTTAAAGTAATGTGCTACTGTGGGATGTGTTACACCCAACCAATTTAGACCAACAGTTTGAATACACGACTATCTGCAGCCCTGTGAAAAACTACGATTTAGTAACTTGGAGAAGCACATTTAGCAGCAACAGCAGCTTCATTAGTCTCTCACATAGTTGTGGAGGTGTTTTGTCCCACTCTTTTCATTGAGGTTTGCAGAGATTCATTCGTGCACAGCTCTCTAAAGGTCCCGCCACAGCATTCAGTCCAGCTGAGGTCTGAACTTTGGCTGGACAATTGCATCATCTTGATTCTTTTATTTTTCAGTCATTCTGTTGTAGATTTGTTGCTGTGCTTGGGATCATCATCCTGTTGCATGACCCAGTTTTGGCCAAGGTGTTGGATAAATGGCCGTACATTTGACTCCAGAATACTTTGGTATACAGAGGATTTCACGGTCGACTTAACGACCAAAAGGTGCCCAGGTTCTGTGGCTGCAAAACAAGCCCAGAACAGCAACCCTCCACCGCCATGCTTGACAGTTGGTATAATGTGTTTGTGCTGATAAGCTCTGTTTGATTTTGTGCATTATGGCCAAACATCTCCACTTTGGTCTTGCCTGTCCAAAGGACATTGTTCCAGAAGGCTTCGCAAGCCATTTTCTTGGCAACCCTTCAACAAGTCACACATTCTCAGTCTTTTTCTAATTGTACTGTTGTGAACTTTGATATTTAACATGCTAACATACACAGCTAATCTGAGGCTACAACTCAAGAGCTGTAGCTCTTAAGTTTCGTGCAATCTCTCTAAACATTGCAAAGTTGAAAGATGTCCACTCTGGAAAAGATTGTGGATTTGCATTAACACACACCTGAATGGTCCAATCTAGCAACATTTCTGCTTTTATAGAAGTGCTCACATGATCAGTTAATCAAGTATATTAAATTAGCAGCAAGTGGCTGCTACTTACCCTTTTAATTCCTATGGAAGCTGCAAGGGTTTACGCAGGTTTCACGGAACTGCATAGAGTCCTGTGGAAACTTTCTTTTTCACATGACTGCAGGTCAATTTTATATTACTCGTGACTTCATAAATAAAATATTCGTATTATTTAACACAAAAAGATTCAGTTCAGCCTTGTAATGTGTTAAAGAGACACCTAAATGAAATAGTAAGATCACATTCAAGTTTTACAACAAGACAAGAGAGCTCATACAGAGAAAAAGTCAACACTTTCAGATGCTGTAAGATTGTTAGAAGTGCAGCCTTAAAGGGGCTTAAGGAGTTCAGAATTTCCTACACAGTTATATGCTACTATAATAAGTCATTTCTGGTTTGTTTAAAAACTGAATCATGCATACATGCTTTTAACATGTTGTCCAGGGCTCATGTTGTCCATTAAGAACTCTCCCAAGTTATATAAGGTATGCAATCAGGTATCTTTTGTTTACACCTCATGATTCACCTTTTACCACACAAGCATGCAACACACCACATCTCTTTCTTTATAAAAACAATTAAGAAAAGTTCATTTAATTTGCATAGAAGATTGATGAGTCATCCAGAGCACCCCTATGTTTAGTTGTCAGTTGTGGGAGGCGTTCACTAAGTTTGACTGTGCCTTGCCTCTCTTCTCACCAGTGAACACTCAAAACTGCAGATCAACACACGTTTCAAAAGGACACGCCTTTTCATTCATGTCAACCTTTTTCATCCTGAGAAATCGAGAGAAAAAAAACCCACTCTGGCATGAATAATTTATATTACCAAACAGATATGAATGAACTTTGACTGGGAGCCTCTGTCTCACAGCTGAACAAACAACGCTGCTCACGTGACCAAAACCTGAGCAAACCACCATAGCCACATGGACTCTATCTCTCTTAACTCTGCCCTCAGTGAAAGTACTGTAGCAACAGAGCAGCACACGGCGAACCATCAACATGCAGAAGCACTTTAATGAAAATTGGATGAAAACTGGGTTTAAATGTGGGTAAAAAGCAAATAAATTCTGACGGTTCTTTCAGTGCCAGATGCACGGTCATTGTGAATGCGAAATGTAAACTGTGTGCCAACACTACATCTTATATTGCTCTTAACATTTCTCACCAAAACTACTTAATTTTGAGGCTAAGCAAGTGCATCCATTCTAATAGAGAGCTTTGAGAGCAGCCTTATTTTTAGTGAGGTGAAACGGCCAGTTCACCTCACTTTCCTCCTAATCACTGCTAACTCTTTCTGGCCTGAGGAGGTTGAGGAGATCCGTGCCTATCACTTGCACCAGCTGCTTCTTTTCACGCAACAATGAGATGCTTTCACCGCTGGGAAATGACTGGCTGCACGTGGTCATGCTATCCTACCATCCCAACCAACCTAGGTAAGTAAATGTTGAACCAACATGGCATCAGGAAATGTGGATAATACACTCTGAAATACTAAACCTCTGTCTTTGTTGTTTTGCTTGCTCCTCTTCTCTGAATACGTGGACACACACTGATACAATGAATGAAAACTTATGACTATTGTATAAAAAGATAATACAATAACAAGCTAATAAAAGTAAATGGAAAGTTATAGATATAGAAAATCTTTTAAGGAAAATTACAGAAGGTCATTCAGCAGAATATAAAAAAAACATCACTAACTGAAGCAAGTCACAGCCATTAACCATGTTCCACAGTGGGAAATGATCACTTTTTGATGTGTGCTGAATAATTTCCAGTGGACTTTGAGAACAATAATCTTTTTTTTCTGTCTCTGACCAGTGACAAATCTGGCTCTGGACTACACATCCTGACTCAGAGAGTGACACAACATCATGTGACCAAAATGGTAAAGAAGAGGAGGGAGAGAGAGGAAGAGAGGATGAGGAGGTGGATGATGTCACCCTTAGTGACTTTTCTATTAACAAACATGAGTAATAGACTACATATCTGATCATCAGAAGTGCGGCCATTCCTAAAAAAACAAAGTTAGAAAGAAGCTGAGGAGGAGGAGGTAGGGGGGCGGACAGTTGTTTCTTTTGACCAAAGTCTGTGCAGCCATGCATAAGGTGTGCATGCATGATTATATAAGAACATCTGCTAAACCTTTTGCACATGGATGTATGCAGGTACACAGACATGCACACACACACACACCTAGACCTTGTTTTATGTTTGTGCGCATACTTAAGATACATTTGGTGAGCTCAGAGAGGAAGAGTAGCAGCATTAGAAGGCTCATTAGCATAATGCAGGATGCAGGGAGAGATGCCATGTACTTAATTTGCTTTTGCCTGATCCTGTCTGATGGTATGTGTCACATACACCCTGAGCAACTCCCCAAGCTCCACCGCCACACATACACATCTACCCAGTCTGTCCTCCCTACAGTCCCATCTCTCCCTCTCCTCTTTTCATTTCTCATCTGTCTTACTATCCAATAACACCATCCTCCTTCCTCATTCTCATTCTCCTCTTTCTCTCTCTGCTATCCTCCCATCACTTCTTACCTCATGACTCTTCTCTTATTCACTTCCTCCTTTCTCTTATTTGGTCCTTTGTTCTGCTTCCAACACTGGACTTCAGATTTTGGACAGTCTGATAAAAATGCACATATTCTGACACATTTTATTTAGATTACATTATATTAAAAAGTGCTAATTGGAGGTTTATAACAGGTTGTTGACTTTTGTTGCATGCCACTTCCCTCTGTCTGCACTTATTAGCAGCAAAATGCAAAGTTTTAAAATAAGAGCAGACAATCAGAAGTCTTTTAGTGTTATATTAAAGAATAAAATGAGTTTTTATACAATGCTTTATCAGCCTTTAATATTATGTTACTGTTAAGGCATAAATGTTTTACATATTCATGGTTAGACTCAACTAAGGTTGAGCAAAAGTATTTCTCTTTTAAATGTAGAGTTTAAGTACTATAAAATGGAAATGATTAAGTAAACTACTACAAATACCTCAAAATTTTAGTGCACAGGCTTAAATGTACTTAATCACAGAATGTAGCAGATAAATCTAATCATCTAAATAATCTGTAGCGTTATATCAGCTTTAATGTTCCCTCCTCATGCTCTTCATACATCAAACTTCTCTTCTTTACCTCCTGCCTTATCCAGGGACTCCTCCCCCCATTTAATTTCCAGGCTTCCTCCACCGCCTGTCATGGCTCATCTTTGTCATTAAAAATTAAAATGTTGTCTGCCTTTTTGCTCTCATTAGAGATCACACAGTCTGGGGTAAAAAAAAAAAAAAAAAAAAGACAAAAGGAACGTGAGCGATGCAGGATGACAAACCTACATGAGCCTGATTTAAACCTGCAACACTACAAATTCATGGCACACCCCTCACTCGGGTGAACTATGAAGACACCCCGTCTAATTTCTATGGCTTCCTCCGTTGCCTCTCGTGGCCCCTCTTCGTTATTAATCTGACACTTTCCTTCCCCCTGAGTCAACACTTTCCCGGCTCGATATTGCCTTGCCTCGCAGCCAGATAAGGGGAGGGGGGGGAAGAAAAAAAACACGCAAACATGCGCTTTGAATTTTGACAAAGAATGGCATCCCAGACTAATCATGTCCAGAATATTAGGTCAGTCTCGCTTGAATGGAGGGATGAAATTTTTTTAGAAAAGATACTAAAAGCCTTGGCATGACAGGAAAGAGATGTGGTAAACAGCATCTTCCACACCTGTCATCGACTTTGGTTTGCGGTATTTTAAATCAACATCACTCTGCATGGTCCTGACAGTACAACCAGCCGCTTCATAACACAGATGAGCGCAAAGCATTGAAAAGGAGAAAAACAGCAAATAAAGCTCTGTCTTAAGGGAACTAAATCCTCCTACCAGCACTTCTAAATCCCTAAATCTCAATAATAACTAAGGTACAGTGGGGCAAAAAAGTATTTAGTCAGCCACCGATTGTGCAAGTTCCCCCACTTAAAATGATGACAGAGGTCAGTAATTTGCACCAGAGGTACACTTCAACTGTGAGAGACAGAATGTGAAAAAAAATTCCATGAATTCACATGGTAGGATTTGTAAAGAATTTATTCGTAAATCAGGGTGGAAAATAAGTATTTGGTCACCTCAAACATGGAAAATCTCTGGTTCTCACAGACCTGTAACGTCTTCTGTAAGAAGCTTTTCTGTCCCCCACTCGTTACCTGTATGAATGGCACCTGTTTGAACTCATCATCTGTATAAAAGACACCTGTCCACAGCCTCAAACAGTCAGACTCCAAACTCCGCCATGGCCAAGACCAAAGAGCTTTCGAAGGACACCAGGAAAAGTATTGTAGACCTGCACCAGACTGGGAAGAGTGAATCTACAATAGGCAAGCAGCTTGGTGTGAAAAAATCAACTGTGGGAGCAATCATCAGGAAATGGAAGACATACAAGACCACTGATAATCTCCCTCCATCTGGGGCTCCACGCAAGATCTCATCCCGTGGGGTCAAAATGATCATGAGAACGGTGAGCAAAGATCCCAGAACCACACGGGGGGACCTGGTGAATGACCTGCAGAGAGCTGGGACCAAAGTAACAAAGGTCACCATCAGTAACACACTACAACGGCAGGGAATCAAATCCCGCAGTGCCAGACGTGTTCCGCTGCTGAAGCCAGTGCATGTCCAGGCCCGTCTGAAGTTTGCCAGAGAGCACATGGATGATACAGCAGAGGATTGGGAGAATGTCATGTGGTCAGATGAAACCAAAGTAGAACTTTTTGGTATAAACTCAACTCGTCGTGTTTGGAGGAAGAAGAATACTGAGTTGCATCCCAAGAACACCATACCTACTGTGAAGCATGGGGGTGGAAACATCATGCTATGGGGCTGTTTTTCTGCCAAGGGGACAGGACGACTGATCCGTGTTAAGGACAGAATGAATGGGGCCATGTATCGTGAGATTTTGAGCCAAAACCTCCTTCCATCAGTGAGAACTTTGAAGATGAAACGAGGCTGGGTCTTCCAACATGACAATGATCCAAAACACACCGCCCGGGCAACAAAGGAGTGGCTCCGTAAGAAGCATTTGAAAGTCCTGGAGTGGCCTAGCCAGTCTCCAGACCTCAACCCCATAGAAAATCTGTGGCGGGAGTTGAAAGTCCGTGTTGCTCGGCGACAGCCCCAAAACATCACTGCTCTCGAGAAGATCTGCATGGAGGAATGGGCCAAAATACCAGCTACTGTGTGTGCAAACCTGGTAAAGACCTATAGTAAACGTTTGACCTCTGTTATTGCCAACAAAGGTTATGTTACAAAGTATTGAGTTGTATTTTTGTTGTTGACCAAATACTTATTTTCCACCCTGATTTACGAATAAATTCTTTACAAATCCTACCATGTGGATTCATGGATTTTTTTTCACATTCTGTCTCTCACAGTTGAAGTGTACCTCTGGTGCAAATTACTGACCTCTGTCATCATTTTAGGTGGGGGAACTTGCACAATCGGTGGCTGACTAAATACTTTTTTGCCCCACTGTATATCGATGTATACCTGTACAAAGAATTTTCTTTAGCATTTTCTATTTCTGTTGTGTGAGTGAAAGATGCAGTGCTTTGTAAGGAGATTGACCATCTTTCCATACTTTTTAACTGTGTATCCCACAAAGGTTGCAGAGGCTATCAAAATATATCCTTATATGTACAGCTATGTATCCATGCAGCTGTGTTTGTATAGTAGTGTGAAGTGAATATAAATGTATAAAAGGTCAGATTCAGTCACCAGAAAATTCACAGTGAATCAAACTGCTCGCTGGAAAACCCAACGAATGGATTCCAGAGGAGGTGTGAACCCAGAAAGTTAATGAAAGAGTAGACAGTACAAACACGACAGGCATACAATCCTAAACATGCATCCACATATAGAGAAGAACATAGGTGCAGGGAACTCAAAAGCAGCATAAAAGGTCACTGTTGCTCGCACTGCCTTGAGCAAGATGTAATGATGTGTCACTGAGCTGTCAGGCAGAAAACTACAGCCAGTGGAAAACCCTCTCTGCGGCTGCCTGTCAGTCCCCCCAAAAAGCCACGTCTGAGCTGCACAACACCTGCACACACAGACGTAAACGCTCCTGCATTTCACATATGGGGTTTTCGAAACGTAAACCTGGCTAGCTCATGCATATTGCCTCAAAATCCTTTTCATACATACAAACGCAACCCCCATCTGCAGCAGACTGTGACCAAACATCACTGTAGAGCAGCAGAGCAGTCCCTCCGTGATGCTCACGGCTGTTTCTCTCGACTCAGCTGCAGCAGTGAACATCAGACCCAGCTTCGTACAATGACTGAGCAGGATGAAATGACTGTGAGTGCAACAGAAGCCAGCGCGGGACTGTCGTTACCAAAAAGCTGTATCAACAACAGTGTGATAGGTCATCGCTTTGCTGCCTCGCTCTGTAATCCAAGATCAACAATAATATTACACTGCTTTGTCCACGTCTGCCATCATAATGCCTGGACGGGCGCCAGATGTAATTTCCTGATTGACCCGAGAAGGTTTTTTCATATTATCAGATTTGAGAGCTCGGGGTGAGCATCCAAGGTTTTTACACGGGATAAGGTCAAGATAACAATGTGGAAAGGGGCAGGTTTCCTAGCAAGCAGTGCACACATTTGGCAAAAACATAGTCACTACTAGCTGAATTTACTCACGACAGGAAAAACAGGAAAAGTTGAATCATTCAAAGAATTTCACATGTTGTCAATGACTGTCACGGTCCGCTGTGACGGACCGAGTGGAGACCCAGGTGCGTACACAAGTGAACAGACGGGAGTGAGCTTTAACAGAAGGCGAGCCTTTAATATGGCTGAAAACAAGGTGTGCAAATACAGCAGGGATGGCGTGGCTAAACAAAAACCTAAACTGGAAACAAACTATGGTGAGGCTATGGCTTGGAAGACAACAGACCAGGCATGGAAACACGGAGGGTGGGAACACAGACGACGCGACACAGACTGTAAGAAACACAGAGACTAAATACACATGAGGGATGATCAGGGGAAGTGGCCACACATGGGAACGCAGCTGACACACATGAACTTAACGACAGGACAGGAGGAGTGAGCTGAATACACAGACAGTGAATGCAGGCCTTCAAAGTAAAACAGGAAACATGAGACATGAACCGGGGAGACGTAGTACAGGGGGAGGTGACATAACTGACAGCATGAACTTGACAGTACAAGACACACAGACATAAACACACGAAGGGCAAGGGAGACGTAATGCAAGGGTAACATAATTACAAAAAGGACTGGACTACCTTAAAGAACCTAAGCAAACAATAAACATCAAAATAGGTTAAGCATAACACACTGGGTCACACGACCCAGGACCATGACAATGACCTTCTTTGAAGAACCAATTTACGACCCTACGTCACCAGGACTGTGAACTTGCATTTGGTGAGTTGCATCTTATGTTGTTGTTTTACATTATGAGTAAAAAAAAAAAAAAAAAAAAAAAAAAAAAAGAGTTAAGGGGAAGCAGTTATCCCCCCATCAAACTCCAGAAAATTATATCTAAATTATATAAATGTAGTACTAAATTATACTAGCATACATTTAAAAGAGGAAGTGTTATTTCCACAGAAGAACTACAAATGCACTAAGTTAAATATGATATTATGACATGTCATTTGGGACAAAACAACAGTTATACTGCGTTGAATGTATATTATTATTTTTTTCTAGTTTGTGGCAATTTTTTTACTGAACATGTTCAAATGTTAAGATGCAGGTAATTGTTCTCTATTACTCTTTTCTATTATATAGCCCAGTATAAGCCAACACTACAGTAATGACTGGCTCTTTGTGCTGTAGGCAAATAAAATTGCGGTAAATGCAATATATGTGATAAAAGTGGGTCATTTTAGCTGGTTGCTAGGTGGTTACTAGGCATGTATAATTCAGTGTGGATACAAATGATGTTATTGTAATGCAATTAAAATGAAAGCATGCTTTCATAAGGTTCTGTAGGTGCATAAAGGGCTAAAAACAGATCATTATAGCCCCTTGTTAAGTGGTTGCCAGGCAGCATAATGGCGTCATAATATATCACGAATAACTCGGTTTTTGTAGATACAAATGAAATGATATTGTTGTGAAATTAAAATGATAAGATGGTTTCTTGAGGTGCTGTAGGTGGATAAATGCTAAAAACAAGCCATTTTAGCCTGTTGTAAGGCGGGAGTGAGGCAACATGGTAACATCATAATCTCTGAAGTACATGTACACATGTGGCTGCCCAATTCCTGATGGTCTAGCAGAAGCTTGAGGCCGACGAAACAGACACAGGTTTTGCATATTATAAGATGAAGGAATTCTGTGAGTTTTTATCTCTTTTTACAAAATGTAAACAAAACTGCATCATTTAATTAAATATTTAATCACAGAGTATATTTAATAAAGTATCTACTTTAAAAATCAAAACTATTATGTTACAATGG
The DNA here is from genome assembly GCF_963969265.1 of Rhamphochromis sp. 'chilingali'. Classification (NCBI taxonomy): domain Eukaryota; kingdom Metazoa; phylum Chordata; class Actinopteri; order Cichliformes; family Cichlidae; genus Rhamphochromis; species Rhamphochromis sp. 'chilingali'. Next base: position 18,251,516 of record NC_137949.1, on the reverse strand, counting down.
ATGTGAATAAAAGTAACTCTGTTACAAAGTATAACAATGCATGTTACTGCAGAATACATACAAGCATATCTATACCCGTAAATTACTACAAGTTCGATAGTTTCCACTTAAAGTAAAGTGAAACAGTGTATATTAAGAATTAAGTGGGTGGTTTAGCTAACATAATAAACACAAATGACTTTTGACCAGTGACTAGATTTAAATCTTGTCTTGTCACATCGAGCTTAACTGACCTGGTTGAGTTAAAATATTTACAAGTGACTAACATTGATTTTAGATCGATTTTAATGCCTCTTCTAACTCTGGTTGGGGGTGAAATGCCTGACTGTCTGTGTTGGATCCAAAAGTGTTTCCGGCTGAGGTCCAGCAGATAAACCATATGGTTGTGTGTACAGTAGTCCATTAAAACTCCTTGGTTAGGGTGAGGGTTAGGAAAAGGTGGAGTGAAAAGGAAAAGGTCAGTAACTCCTGAAATCAGAGACAAATCAGACCTCGACCAAGAAGCGGTGCAATCCTCAGTTTATGCCCCCAATCATAGCTGCTTACAGTGCCTCCCTAACTACAGTACAGTTACTGCTTGAGATGCTGGCACGACCAAGTGTCAAGCAAAAGTAATTAGAGATGATAGTGTAAGCATTTTTCCACAGCTGTACAGAAGTGGGATGCTGTGCATACATGCAGTAGCTACTGTTACTTTTTGATGACTCCTCGGATGTGGCATTGATCCACTCGTTCGCATCAAATACACCTCGCCGTACAGCAAAGACCAGCAAACATGTAAATCCACAGAGAGGTCATATACGGGTAAAGCTGTGATTTGCTGAATATTACGGGAGTAAGGCAGAATGGGTTATTCCCACCAGCTTGGCTGCTGGCCTTCATGAGCCCACTCTGCCTCTGATCCCACTAACTAATCCTGAAATGTCATCTATTTTCAAATTACCTTAAGGAATGAGCTCACGCAGACGGGGAGGAGGGGAAAAAAGGGCTAAACAAGAGTGTGGATCACAGCCCACTTGGGATATGAGTCTTTAAAAGCAGCAAGCAAGACTGTCAGAGAGGATCTCTGGTCTTTGAGAAGTCTTTGTGCACTCTGCACCACCTTCTTCTAATTCTGTAGTGTTACAATCTGTTTACTCACCCATTTCTCTCTGTGTTCTCATCGTGTCTCTATCTCTTTTGCCTTACCATATTTTCTCTAATTCTTTCTCCTGCTACATTGCTCTTTTGCACCCCCCGTTAACAAGACTATAGAGTGCCATAGCAAAGGTAGAGATGTCTGTGTGGCGAGGATAAAGAAAGAAAAGAGAGGAGAGGCGAACAGATACAGATGACAGTTGTGGGAAAGACAGAAATGCACGAGGAGAGGAAAAAAAAAGGAGAAGATGTTGAGTCAAATATATAATGAGGCAGGGAGCATGGGGGGACTAGAGACTGAGGCCGGAGAGATGGAAAGAGGAGTGGAGAAACAAGAAAATACCAGGAAAGAAAAGAAAAAAAAAAAAAAAAAAAGCAAGAGAGGGAACACATAGGAGGAAAAGCAGAGCAAATTTGGCAGATAGGGGCTAAAGGAAATACAGGAGATGTTTTCCCCTTCCTTTTATTTCCCCCTAGTGTCACCCTGATTATATAAGCACCACGTGCTAAAAATAAAGCCTGCAGTACAAACTGTGAATGTGAGGCTCTGTGTGTGCGCATACCAGTGTGTATCTCCCTCTTGTGCACACATGCCTGCACTTGATGCTCACAGAAAAACACACACACACACACACACACACACCAACCGAACGACAGTTACACTTCAGACGGAGGCACGCATGCAGCGGCGATGAGCCGATGTGTTTGCGCACCACACATTCATGCATGCGCACGTACAGCCCAGCCCGGTGAGCCGGGAAACGGGTGCAGATTCTCGCTCGTTGCCATGGCGACGTAGCCTCCTTCAAATGGAGAGGAGAAGTGCTATGACTTCCTGGAGGGACAGAGCAGAGCAGAGCAGAGGCGCTCCCACAACCAGCATGCATCACATCATCCTCCTTGGCCTTCTCCCTTTCCTTTCGCTTCTGCGCCTCTCCTCTCTTTCTCTCCTCTCTTTGTCTAATTTCCTCCTCTCAAGTCCTCGCTAGTGTTTCATTTGTCTTATTTTCCTCTGTGTGTTTACTTGACCCCTCCAGCCAACCCCAGCGTATTCATAAATCCCATCATCAGCACTCCAGAGAGCCCTCACTGACTTGGGGCCAGGAGCCAGAGGGCTGGGGCTGCTGTGCCTCTGGAGAGTCAAGGATGAGTCTGCCACTCATCCCCTTCACACCTTCATCAGTAATCTCCTCATGTGCTGCTTGTGATGCGCTCCCCTCCATCCATCTCTATCAGCGCCTGGCAGGGGTGAGACAAGGGCCTCTTAGAGCCGCTTTCATCTGTTTTAGCAGCTCCACTCCTGCAGCCGAGGACCACATCACATCAGCTTCCATCAGGAGGACGCCCGGGGAAAACGAGGGTGTCCAGAGATAGAGTGGGAAGGGTACAGTTACTGGAAACATGTGATCCATCCAGCTGACACTTATAACTGTGGCAAAAGAGCAGCGACCCAAACACTATCTGGGGCTCGAGAGATTTTTTTCCCCCTCACATTGAGAGCACGTGCATTCACACGAATAGCAACACTCCAGTCAGTAAAGCACTAGCGGTGCATTCCCCAAAATAATGATGACACAGGTACAATCTACACACACACACAGTCACACACACACATGCACTTTGTAGAGATTTTGCAGTTTCAACACAGATTCCCTAGCAACAACGGCTGGGCTGCTGCCATCACGGAGTACCATGAGAGAATTGGCTGTGCTCAAAAGAACATCTAAATGTAACAAACGTGAAACCTGTAAAATACTTTTGTGCTGTCAGCTCCATGTTTCCACTTTAACACCTGCCAGGTAGAATCTATTTGGCAGGGAAATCACATCCCAATATTTCAATCCACTGATATTTTTTTTTAATTCATTACTGATATCTACAATGTAGTGGTTTACACATTTGGCTAACAACAGAAGATCCCTGCTTGAACTCGAAAGCAGACACAGATCCCTTTGGACTTACATCAGGAAGGGCATGCGCCCTGAAAGATCTGCCAAATCAAGCATGCAAAGCTACTCCTTGTGAATAAGGGAAAAGCCAAAAGTAGCTATCGAAACGTCTGAACCCTCCCTTAATTACCCTGCAACAGGTCCAGGCTGCTCAGGGCTTCACATGAATTTGGTGTTGTGTGTGAATACAAGAACTTAAATATAGTCGGTTACTCCTCTGTACCATAGAACTCAAACAATAAATGCTAAACATGTTCTTTATCACAATGAGCACAGGCGTCACAGTTTATTTTGAGCCAATCTCCCATAGATTATAATCACCAGTAGAGCAGGGCGATATGGCCAAAAACATTTATCACGATATATATTTGAAAATTTGCGATAACGATATAACTGACGATATAATTGATGCGAGACAAAATACAACTCCACAACATTACTAGCGCAAAAAGACAACCTTCCATTTATTTTCACTTAAATAAGAAGCTGGTTTTTATGTACATTAAAGCTTTATAAAAATGTAACAGTGCAAATGCAAATTCCTTGCTGAAAGTTTAACCAAAAGGCATTTCCAGTAGAAATGGGCTGACATATCCTGAGCATAACCATATATAATATCCACTGAAGTTAAAAAGAGGTGCTTTGCAACATTAAACTGCAGTGTGCAGTACGTATTTTTTGGACCATAAGGTGCACGGGATTATAAGGCACATTAAGCGAAACAAAGCAGTCAGATAAATCAAACTTTATTAAACTCCTTCTTCTTGCTTCCTCCACTTCTGTACCATTGATTCATTAATGTTGAATTCTCTAGCAGCTGCTCTATTCCCATGTTGTTGCAGTATATTAATGACTAACCTCGTATTGTGGATGGATTATCTCAGTTGTTCTCCTGACCGAAGTTTGGTCTGTTTACAGCATCCTGCCATGCGATTGCATTTGTCTCTAACCATGAGGAACCTTCACGTTAACTTTTATAAGTGGAAAAGTATTAGTGTTCGTCCTCCAGCTTCACTGTTTATGTTATGCTAACATAGCTGTGTCGCTAGCGATTACGTAGCACATCATTATATACCAGCTAGCCCAACTTCAGTAACCCTACAAACATCACTGCTGTTTAGTTTCCTGTCTTCATTTATGTTGGAAGTGATAGCAGAGCTGTACGTTTGAATTTTTTCAGAAATCTCTCAGTCAGAACATGCTATATCATGCTTAGGTAACTAGCGAAACTAGCGAGCTAACTTCCGCTAGCTTCCTGCTAACTTCTAACTCCGTTAAATGTAATAAATTTTGTTTTAATGGATGCCTGGAAGTTAAACTTCATAGTTACACCTGGTAAAGCAGCAATGCTGATCGTTTTATTAAAGATGAAAGAATTTAGACAGTTTTTAACGCTCAGTGATGCTGCAGTGTTCGTTTGACCTGAAGTATACGGAGTTTAGGACCCAGATTACTCCCAGATTTAAGAGCATCTTAGTCCGACAAATACGACAATAACGACGGCCGCTTGCATGTTCTGCAAAAAAATGTGCTTTGTCGTGTATCTGACGGACAAAGACCAAACCAGTTCCACATCACTGAAGTTGCACCATTTTTACAAACCAATTCTGGTTCATCTGTTTCACTCAACAATCGGCCATGTGCGTATGAAAACAAAGGCACTGCGCATGCGCGTTTTACTCATATTCTATCGCGATATTTCATTTTCCTATCGTTGCCTAACATTATACCGGTATTACCGTGAACGGTATAATATGGCCCAGCCCTAATCACCAGTACATCAGAATTGGTCCATCAAGAACATCATGCTTGTCCATAAACATGTCATTTGCAATAAAAATATTAAGAGAATACCCCCATCCTACAAAACTCTATCTTTGATATCTTAGATAATCATCCTTTAAATGTTCAGCATGTAAAATAATTAACTTTTTAAGCTCTTTAAGGCAGAGTTGCTGTTTTTTAATATCCTGGCTTAAATTTCTGTGGATCATTGAGCAACGACTGTTAGTTTCTACCATCACCAGTGTGCCCTGAGGGCAGACTGAATGTAACACAGATTCAGTTTCTCACTGTGAGATACAAAGTTGCATTACATGAGGATACAAGCGAGTGCAGGCTGGTTAGCGTGCTAAATTCAGCAGAGATTTCTGCAACACAGTACATACATATGAAAGTCAGCATTTGAAATGACTGCCGTTATTCATCAAAACAACCTGAATTATATCTGAAAAACTTTCTTTTTACTTGTATTTGATCATTATGAAAATGTTGAGAAGGATTGCACAGAAAATGAGTGAAAAAGCAGCCAATATCCAAAGAAAAGTGTTGACAGACCTATCAAAGGCCTGCAGAAGTATTGCCAGATACCTCTTTAAAAAGATTTAGACTTTCAAGACGTTTGCACAACCCAGTACTCTTAATTTTAGGTAATTTTGAAGGTTATAAACTATTTTTGAACTAAATGTCTAACATATTGGATCTTTAAGTGCTCGCAAATTACGTGTAGTCATCTTGCACTGGTCCTGGTTTTACACATCTACTTCTCTTATTTTGACCTGCACATTCAGTCCATTCAAAGAAAAGTCTTGCTTCTTAGTTTTGAGGAGGTATGCGACACACTGAGCGCTAAGCTCGGCTGCAGAGAAAGTAGCTTTAATGACTGAAAAGCAGATTATAGAGCAGCCTACAAACTCTAAGAGCCACATTTCAGAGCTATTCCCACTCCAAAAACAATTTCTTTAAGCTTTTGGGGTTCCTGTGTTTGGCACAGGAATGAGGATATTTCTATATAAACTTTTTTTAGTTAACCAGTTAGTTAGAAAAATTTGCTAACATGCTACGATGATTAAATCAAAGCTGATAAGATGTGTCAGAAGCAAAGTGATCAGCTCCCAGCTAAATCAGTGCAGAAATTAGCCATGTCAAACACAATTTTCACTCCAGACAGCCACGACTTTCATGTCTTCACTTGAGAAACCCAGTGTGACATTCACAGTCATTGTTGCCCATGACCTCAGGACCTCTGTCACGACTCCCAGAAGGGACATTACATCATCTGAAAGCTTCCTACAAGCATGTGTACTTATGTACAACTCACAGAAACAAGCTAGTGTGATATAGTCTTTGTGGCGGAGTGTGGTTTGTGGCTCAGCTACAGGGGAGGGGTGGAGCGGTGGGTTTGGGGGACAGTGCCAGAGAGGATGGGCCGGCACAGCTGAGGTACATCACGTTAACCACGCTTTCCCTATTTCAGTAGCTGCCAAGGCCCGGAAGAGGTGTGTGAGGTTTGGAGAGGAGAGCAGTGGACTGGAGCACGCTGGAAAGCGTACAGCTGCACAGGTGGATACCTGTGACAGCAAAATAAAAATGAGTTTGCTAAAACAACCTGCAGAATCTTTGGGTCCTTGTGTCACAGTCTTACTTACAGTTTAAGCTTTTTTTTTTAAAAGCATCATTCCTCACTGCTCTCTCACTGCTAATCTCCTCATTGCATACCACATGTATAATGTATCCTTGGGTGATATGATCAAGGCTTGGTATAAATTCAGACAGAAAACTAATCCACATTTGGTCTCAGGGTAACTTTAGATGGATTGTAATCCTATAGCCTCCAACGAGGCCCCTGAAATTCATGGACATTAGAGGAATGTGCTGGGTCTCTTTGGCAGATAGACATATACAAATAGCGTATTGACACAAACACATTTGGAGCCATTCACACACGTATCAACTTCTTACAAGGTTGCACCAGCTAACTAACCATCTAGCTCATCTTGCAAAAATCCCCTTCATCTCTTGCCACAAATAAAAACCTGGAGGGCATCCCAAAGGCCTTGTCACATGGGCAGCCATCTACACGTTTTATTGCTCATCCCAAAGTGCCTTCTACAGCCCGTAAAACGTGGTCACGCTATCAGGCAAAGACACGTACTCACGGGCCACATTGGTACGTGTAGGATACAGCAACTGATCTCTTTCTGTGTTGTTCTGTTAGTATTACTAAGATATTCATTCAGAGTGTTTCACAGCATGTGAACAATGCAGACAGCCTGTTATGCTTAAGCTGACATTGCTTGGCTGACATTATGACAGTCTGACAAAAATAAAGAAAATAGATGCTTAGATTAGACGGTCTAAAAATACCTGATTTAGCATGGAAACTTCAAGCTGAGGGGGAAACTTATCCCACCGGCAGGTCTTATTTTTCCTATTTCCATGTCTCAGCGTGCAGCTTTCACATCACAGATTTGCTTTCTCTTTCTCTCTGCCTGGGTTTCTCAGTCAGTCACAAGCCTGTCTCCAAACCAAATCAAGAGAATGGAGAGTCCCACTAGCTCTCCCTTGTCATCCCGTTGCTTTTGTCAGGCTCTCCAATTATTGCTGCGTTCAAAGAACGGACTCTCACCCAAAGAGCACAGTTCCATTTTCCATTCGTTTTCATTCAAAGCCACTTTAAGGCCTATGAGAATTCACTGAGAGACCCACGTAGTTGTTGTGCTCCCTTTTTTTCCTTTTTTTTGTTTGCATATTTGTCACACTTACATGTTTCAGATCATCTAATAAATTTTAATAATAGAATTGCTCTAAATGGTCGTCCAAATTTTTGTAATATAAGTGTAGACGCCGTCACTGTTCCGGGATATTTATCCTTTTGTAGTAAAGCCATACCTCTAAAGTATGGAATATTTTACAATAAATGTTTACAGTTTTCTGTCCAAGATTATAAGGAGACAAAAATTTGATTTGATTGTCATTGTGAAAAACGTCCAAGCTGTACCTGAACTCATGACCTTCAACATACAAGTGAGAGGTAAGAGAGAGGACTGGCTCTTCCCTCAAAGTTGATGGGACTTCATCTCCAGAAAAAGTAAAATATTTCAGAAACAGTATGAAATTTAGAAAATCAAAGCCCGCAGTGCAATGGTCATTTTCTGGTATGAATGATGTGATTATAAAAAAAAAGAGAAAACATGGCTGATGACAATAATATTAACAGTATTAGTATACTGATTGTTTTCCTAAAGTAATGATTTGTATGTGAAACGTTCTTATACACAATTTGCGTGCAGATGTGTGCATATACACTGTTAGTGAATGAGTGCTATTGAATGGATAACAATATAATAAATATCAGTGATATGGTATCATCCTGTATACCAGTGGTTCAGCCACTTTTAGGAGCAGACAACAAAAGGTCATGTGCAGTAACAATAACCTATGCACGCTACACCGGTCACCAAGTGTTGTCTTTTTGTATCATTAGTCTCCTGTATACAGGAAATGACCACAGCATCTGCATTTATTTTTGCTAGTGCCAGTCTGTTGTTGCTTAGTAACTTTAACCATTATATAAAAGTGAAGACAGCAGGTGTTAATTTACCCTTATTACACAAACTTACATTGCCCTTAGTCCACAAACTGAAACCACAAGAAAATCTCACCATCTTTTCTTGTCTTTGCCTCCCACAGCCCGACACTACTGTACATGGGCGCTGCAGGTAAACTGAATATATTTAGCAGCACATTTCTTCTGAAATGGACCACAAACATTATGCATTCGGTGTTTTTTGAGTTATCTGTGACTATCAGCACAGATATTGCATCAGAAGAACTAACAATGTAGTTTTAAGCTTTAAGCGTTTATACATATGAAAGAAAAATGACTTTTCAGTTCAAAATGAATCAGTGGTAATCAATTACTTATTGTTTTTATTATTAAGCAAATATGTAAAATATTGAGAATTGAGAGTAGCAAAGCATAAAGAAGCTGTCTGTGCAGGCTTTTGGACTGTAATGCCTATTCATTTCTATTTCTTTTTTTAACATTTTTGAACTAACAATGAATCAGCTGAGCAACAAATTATTCGTAAGACTAATCAGCAATGAGAAAAATCATTAGTTGCAGCCTTGGAAACAGCAGACCAAAGGACAATGTAAATCATGAGCCAAGCACATGAGTCAAACTCAGATGAACACTTGGGCTAATTCTTATGCATCTACTGCCGGAGAGGAATCGTTGACACTTCAAAAATAACTTGTGTTTTCAGTTCACAGTGGAGATTAAACCACACCATCACTTTCAGCGCTGACAATGAGATTCATCAGCCTGAGTATTCTTGGGGTGGCAAACACCTGCACTAATCCGAGCCTGAATGATGTCCTCCATCCATTATACGATGATTAAATCATTACCACCCCCCTTTCCCCCAGTCACATCACTGTTATGAACCAGACATTCATCAAGGTCCTGTCTCGGCTTTTTTGGCAAGAAGGTGAGCACTGGGAGACTGAGGATGTAGAGGAGCATCTCTGCTACGCAGCCAAGCAACTCCCAGAAAATGAGGCATGATGGGTAAAGACCCAGTGACCCGTTAGGCCTGCGGTCACGCACACTGGCACTGATGCTGAAAAGCCAAAATGAGATTTAAACAAAGCAAGCGTACTACTGCTTCAGATATCACAGCTTCAGATTAGAGGATGCTGTGAGTATTTCAAAACGTAGGTCAGCCAAATAAACACAAAGTCATACGATGACCATCTTTTTCTAGAAATACATGAAAATAGCTGCAGATTTTAGGATGTTCAGCTTGCTTAGCTTCCTCCGTAGAGTCTTAATTTTACATATCATTACTTCCAAAGCCAAGGGAATGTTTTTCCTACATACTACACAGTAAGATTAATGGTTACGGAAGTACTGAGGATAAAGTTATTTAATGCCATGAAGTTGGCTGGATCATCATGGTAAGTTATGGCGCACACCTAACCTGCTCCAGAGGAGGTTATATTCAGTTTCTGTTTACAATCGGCTTGTAGGGTCATATTTTTTAGGTTCCATTTAAGATTCTCTCAGAGTGAAAATAGATTCTCAGCTGAGATGTGAAAAATAAAATTAGTAATGGCACCAAATTAAACTATATTTACTAGGGGTGCAACGATACACAAAATTCACGGTTCGGTTCGGTTCGATACTTTGGTGTCACGGTTCGATATTTTTTCGATACAAAAAAAATGTTCATGCCATTTTAATTTGTCATTTATTAAAATTATAAATATATATTTTAACTCAAAAATACAGTTTTTAAATTTAATGTTGCTGAAACAAAAGTAATTAAAAAAATAAATATATCTGATTGAGGAATCACTCATCTTTGGAAAAGAGAGTTTATTACAGAGAAATGTCTCTTTCCAAAATAAAAGCTATACTATCCGCTTCTTCTGGGCTATATTCTCAGCAGCATATTTTAGCGGGTCAGGGCTGTTCGGGGTTCTGTTTGTACAGTTATGTTTTGTTTATGTTGCCATAGTGACGGGTGACGCCCTCTCGCTGCGACGGTGTGTCCTTCCGGGGTCAGAGGGCGCCTTGTGTGTTGTTGTTGTTGCTGTGCGGTTGCCGCGCTGAGCAGTTAGCTAGCGGCAGTGTTCTTCTGCAGATGTCAATAAACGGCTGTGCTCCCTGGCTAGCTCACGGGAAGCAAGACCAAACGACACATCCGTCTCCTCGTTGTCTGAGCTCGCCACATTGGTGTCAGAAGTGGGATGATGGTGGCACCCCATGTTCTGACCCGAGTGACTTTTCCCCCGCCGGTCGTGACCGGCCGGTGCGCCAAAAGAAGGCACTTGGACATTTGCAAAGTGAAAGCAAAAAACAAGCGCAAATTCAAACGCGATTTCAATATGTCACATATTTACAGTGGCTCACCGATGCCAATGACATAATTACCCAGCTACATTTCCGAAAGAATGCAAAAGCATTGACATATATTTTTCCTTCCTACAATAGCCCGACGGGCAGGGCAGAGATAGATTTTGGTAGTACGGCTGGAAAAATCGCTAGCCCCGGGACGTCGGGCTAGCGATTTTGCAAGCCCTGTGTTACAGGCATGGCCCTTTAAGGATGAAGCCTGATGGGAAATGTATTCGGGATGTGTGTAGCGGGACTGCCTGGTGTGTGTGTGAAGAGAGAGAGCGGAGCAGGGGAAAAGTAACGGTTAGCTACAGAAGAGACTAAAAGAAAATAAATAAAAGGAATATAATAACTCCCTCGACAGCCAGAGTTGTGTCGGCGATGCTCGCTGTGAGTAAACTGTTTCAGCCCACTGTACGCGGTGTTCGTGCCTTAGAGAAGAAATAAAGTTCGGTGAAGCAGTTTCCTAAGCCTCCTTCGATCTTTTTGCTAGCGGAGTTGACCTGTATAGTAAGCTGTTGCCGGCTACGAGTCAGTTACGGAACCTTCAAGTAACTGCCAGAGGTTTCCTTACTACGGTTCGGGGCCGCGGATCTGGCGCGGTAACACCTGTATCTGATTGAGGAATCACTCATCTTTGGAAAAGAGAGTTTATTACAGAGAAATGTCTCTTTCCAAAATAAAAGCTATACTATACGCTTCTTCTGGGCTATATTCTCAGCAGCATATTGTAGCGGGTCCGGGCTGTTCGGGGTTCTGTTTGTACAGTTATATTTTGTTTATGTTGCCATAGTGACGGGTGACGCCCTCTCCCTGCGACGGTGTGTCCTTCCGGGGTCAGAGGGCGCTCTGTGTGTTGTTGTTGCTGTGCGGTTGCCGCGCTGAGCAGTTAGCTAGCAGCAGTGTTCTTCTGCAGATGTCAATAAACGGCTGTGCTCCCTGGCTAGCTCACGGGAAGCAAGACCAAACGATACCTCCGTCTCCTCCTTGTCTGAGCTCGCCACAATATTAAACATATCAGGTCCCCAATAAGGAGAATCATGTGCTAACGGCTGTCTAAATGACTCGGATAAAGTTTGTAGCATGCATGCTTGTTGTTTTTGTCTGCTTCCACTTGTCTTTGCACTAGGATGATGTCGGTGTAAATGTGCAGTCATATTCGTTGTGTTCCCACTAGTGCTGTCAGCGTTAATCTCGTTGAAATGACGTTAACGCCACAACACCGCAAATCTCCGTTAATGAGCTACCCCTGCATGGGGCTAGACGGCCAACACGTTAACGAGCTAACTGCGCTAACACACTAGTTCCCACCCATGTAATTGAGCATTGCGTGGCACATCCAACATACTGTTTTACTTTAGTCCATGACGTGCTTACCTTCAGGGTCATACGTCACATGAAAACCAAAATAATTCCAAACGCCAGATCTGAATGAGGTTGGGGGAGGTTCAATTTGCCATGTTGCAAGGAGAGCTTAACTTCTGTCTCGCTAGCTTGCCCTGCGCTCTTCCTTCTGACAATGCTGTCTGTGTTGAGCGCTCAGTGGATCTGCGCTCGACAGTGCAGCCTAGGCAGAGTAGTCGAACGCAGATTCACTGAGCGCTCAACACAGACAGCATCATCAGAAGGAAAGTTGATAAAATAAATTACAAATTTTGTATTGTTCGATACATATGCGTACCGAACCGAAAGCACTGTATCGAACGGTTCAATATCGATACGAGTATCGTTGCACCCCTAATATTTACAGGAGTGTGCTGTGATAACTGCATGTTGCAATGGAAATTGAAATTGACACATTAATTTTAGCTCTGGAACCATTGTAAAAAGCAAAACAAACAAACAAACAAAATAAACAAACAAACGAAAGAAAACAGAAATTTGTAGAGTAGATCATTTAACTGTTTATCTGTTACTTAATAACTTTGGCCATGGGGGAGGTCTTTATCAGCAGGAAAAGCTGTAAAACTTAAAAAGAACAAAAAACAAACTGTTAAAAGTCCAAAGTTTAAGCCATATTTTCCAAAGCCCTCTAGTGGGCCAAATTGAAGTCTTTTTCTAGCCAATTCTGACCCCTGAGCCTTATATTTGACACCCCTAGTATAAGACCTGATTATAATACTTGGTTATGGTATAAAACTGTATAAATAAACAGCAGGAGGTGTCAAAAGAGCTCTCAGTGGTAAAATAAATATATTTAATCACATATATACAAGATTACAGTTTTTCTATTGCCTTATTTGTGTTGCACTTTTCAACAATGTTTTTTTTTTATATATTTCCGTGACTCAGGGGACAAGACTTCAACTCAAAAACAGCTTTAAAGTAAAAAAAACAAAACAAAACAAAAAAAACGAACAAAATAATGGCCACGGTGGAGCCAGGAATTCAAACACTAAGAATCCAGGGGAAACCACAGAACAAGGGAGCACACAACCAAGAGGGAGGATATGACAAAGGGCAAGAAGAGAACTGAGGTATAAATTCACACAAGATAATGAGGCAGAGGGCAAACCGGTGGGAGACACAGTGGGAACAAATCACAGATAACAAGACACAAGAGGAAAACCAAATGCAAAGCACAAAAGACACAGGACTATCAAAATAAAACAGGAAGTAACTACACACAGAGACAAGACTAATATAGAAGTTGACACAGAAGGACTCCAGGGAAAGGTTAGGAAAATATCAAGGCTATACCTGATGAGCCCAAAGCAGAATACTAATGAAAATAGCCATTTACATAAAACAAAGAGCTGAGATTTAGGAACTACTAATTAATCATGACTGAACTAAGAACCAGAAAAGGCCTGGTTATGTTGAACTTGCTATTGACATAACACGCTACTATAAACTTCATTAGCTAATCAGCTAGCTTGGATGCTGACATATAAGCAAGAAACGTCTTATAAAATATCAGATATTTACACTTTAAGTTATATTTAAAATGCCTTTTACACTGGGTGTAACAGACTTATAGAGCACATAACTAATTGGCAAGCTAAAAAAGAAACAGTATTGTAATATATGCACATAATATTCTTTGAAATGTTACTTCTGTGCTGCTAGGTTTCAGGTGAACTTTTTTTTCACAAAACAGCTTTGCCGTGTTTTGAAATGAAACCTTTCAGCTGTTCTATCTTCCTGCCACTCCCATCTTGCCTCTGACAGCAATTAAAGCAACCGAGTCTCCTGTTCAATACTGGCTCTTCCACAAGGCACTCCTTTGAAACTGTCACTTTTCTGTGCGCACGTCTCTCTGTCTGCATGTAACTGACAAAGACTGGGACACACCAAAAAGAAGAAGAAAAAAAAAAGATCCAGGAAAAGACAAAGGCGGGCAGAGTGAGACGTAAAGAGGAGATGAAGGGGAGGAAGAGAGTCTAGCCAAAAAAGAGAAGAGAGAAAGATCTCAGACAGGTTGTGTTTGTTTGCGAAAGGCGAATCCCTATTTATGGGCTACAATTACCATCACATAAGACCTCAATTATTCAGCTGCAGTTCTTTTAAGCTTTCATCTGTTACACATAGGCAAAAAAAGTTCCAATCAACTCTCAAACTCACAACAAGTAAATGTCTGAGTTTCCACTCTGGCCAAACACGATCGTCATTGTAGCTCAATGATGAACAGTGTGTGTGTGGGTGGGGGGGGTTGTATTGCTGCTTTTGTGACACAACTCTGTTTCATACCTGCAGCTCGAGGGAGAAAATCTACAGCTTCTCGTGAAATCTCATTCCCAGCGAACAATCCCTCATCAATCTATATCTCCCCCAAGTCGGAGTCGGCCTTCCCTCCCCTTTGGGTGCCACATTTGTTCTGTTCTCCTTTTGCTTGCATTCATCAGTAGGCAACAGAAATTCTATGCTACTCTTTTTTCCCCTTATTGACATTCTGATGAAATGGCCTGGCCAAAGATGACATGCAACAGATTCCCATTAGCCAGGGCTGCCACGCAGCGCGCTGCCTTCCGAAGACACGATGTCCCATGTTTAACCACGACCCATCAACAGAGGAACACCTCCACCTCAGCTGTCTCCTGCACTCTTTTTCTCTCTCTCACACACACACACACTTCCTATCCACAGACTTTTTACTCCATCTTTAATCTAGGCTGACTCAGAAACAGGCCAAACTTCAAACAATCAAAGATTAAAAGTGTCTGCTACTGCCTTTATCTTGACGCCAAATTACCTTGTCAGAGTTGGCTGGGTTGTTCCTGCAAACGAGCTAGTGGATCACTTTAAACTTAGGGTGTTTAAAAAAAAAACAGCATAGCATTACAACTGGTAATTTTGACAGATCGACACTGCAGTAATTGCTCAATTAACAGTTTCATAAATTGTGGCAAAAGGAATTAAAGCAATTTTGAGGATGTCAAAACATCAAAGGATGGATTTCCAAAAGAGAACACATGGAAAACAACAGAGGCTTCAGAATGAGCCGTTTTAAATATCTCAGAGGATTGATGCCTGCGACGTGAAAGCAGGAGGGAACAAGAAGACCAGAGATGACCCTTCCCGACACGTTAGGAATGAGAGATGCATTTCTGCCCACTTCCATGTTGACGTCTGTCAAGCTAAGTCAAACAGAAAGTGCACTTTGAAACACCTATTAGCGTTTCTGTAATTTAATTCTTAAATAATAGCCATGTGATTTTTTTGGCTAATATGTTTAATATATTTTTCAAGCCTATTATGTAAAGTTTGGAGTCTAATTACCAAAGGAGTTTAGAGAGTCCGATATGCATGGGAGAAAGGATTAGCATCATTACTACAGTGTAAAGCAGGGTTGGGTTCAGTTCACTTTGCAGTTTAGGGAGTAAATTATAATCTACTCTGAAATCCCTAATGTTTTTGCAAAGTTTTAATTATTATAATTAATCTAGGAAGAAATTACTGAAAATGAAGGCATTATTTAAAACCTAGAACTCTGTGTTTTTATTGCAAAACCTATAGAAAAACTAATTTATATCATAAAAACTCCAAACACTCTTATTTGCTTTCAGACAAGAAGATAGATGATGGAATTAAGAGATTAATACCATCTCATGTTTATGAACTACCTGCAAATTTACAGCCCAGCCTGTCTAGCCCAGTGAAAAGACTTGAAACCTTCAAAATGGCCTTCAAAGTTAGATTGTAATTTACTCTACCTTAACTGACAGCCAGTATTAGTTTTACTCGCCTGAAAAGCTGAGTTAATTTCAGACTAAAGTAGCATCAGCACAGCAGAGAACAAACTAACCAAACAAAACCCTGGATACGGATGCTTGCTGCACAGAGGCCTTGTGTATGGAGAATTCAATTTGAAGAGCAAAACATACACTCACTGTTAGGTACACCCATTCAGCTGCTCATTAATGCAGATATTTAATTAGCCAATCACATGGCAGCAACTCAATACATTTAGGCACGTGAACAAGGCAAACTGCTTAAGTTCAAACTGAGCATCCGAATGGGGAAGAAAGGTGATTTAAGTGCCTGATAGGCTGGTCTGAATACTTCAGAAACTGCTGATCTACTAGGATCTTCACACAAAACCGTCTGTAGGGTTTATAGAGAATGGTCTGAAAAAGAGAAAATATACAATGAGCGGCAGTCGTTTGGGTGAAAATGCCGTGTTAATTCTGGTGGTTTAGAGGAGGATGGCCAGACTGTTAATAGGAAAAGTAAAAGTAA
This sequence comes from Rhamphochromis sp. 'chilingali', assembly GCF_963969265.1. Lineage (NCBI taxonomy): Eukaryota > Metazoa > Chordata > Actinopteri > Cichliformes > Cichlidae > Rhamphochromis > Rhamphochromis sp. 'chilingali'. The sequence continues at coordinate 18,235,064 of NC_137949.1, read as the reverse complement.
CTCGAATAACGACTCATTACAGCAAAGTTATACAGTGGACCATCTTTGAACGTACAACACTTTGAACCTTAAAGTAAATGGGCTAAGGCAGCAGAAGACCACACCGTGTACCAACCCTGTCAACCAAGAACAGAAAACTTAGGCTACAAATGACACAAGATCACCTAAATTGGACAACAGAAGATTGGAAAACATTGCTAGTCTATGAGTTTTAAGTTCTGCCTTACAATTTAAGGTCAGAATTTTGCATAAACAACATGATCCATCTCCATTTTATGGATCCATTCTGGTTCAAATCAACTGTTCAGGCTGGTGGTCATGATGCAATGATGTGGGGGATATTTTCTTGGCAAACTTTAGTATAATCTGAGCATCTCAGCCTACATGAGTATTGTTGCTCACCGTGTCAAACCCTTGACCACAGTGTACTCGTCTGTTCCCTGGTTTCTGAGTCACTGCACTCAAATGGCCCACACAGTCACCAGATTATATTCGAATAAAGCAACTCTGTTATATGGTGGAATGGGGGATACACATCATGGATGTGCAGCTGACAAATCTGCAGCAACTGTGTGACGCTATCATGTCAATATGGACAATATGTTTCTAGGACCTTGTTGAATCTGTGCCATGAAGAGTTACAGCAGCTCTGAAGGCAAAAGTGGCTTTTTAAGCTGTTTATTTCTCACTTGCTAGCTATTAATAGGTTATAAGTACTACTGATTCAGCCAAACCCAAACATAATAATCAAAGCTTAGCCCTACCCACATTCTGCTGGCTGACTTAGAAACAGTTAGCTTGGCTCATTCCAAGCTAAGCTAAGCAGCTGCTGGGGTAAACCTCATATTAAACAGGTACATATAAAATTGGTACCAATCTTCTCATCTGACCCTCTGCCAGAGAGCAAACTTCAAAGCATTTCTTAACTTATGCGAAGAGATTCAAAGTATCCCTGGGGACTTTCTTAAACTCGCAGTACATTTTAATCCAGTTCTGCTACAATGCACTTGCAAAATACTACAAAATGTCTCATCTGAATGCACACATATGTACATCATATATACCTGTACTTGGAAACCTGCTTCTGTGATTAACTCAGAGAACTAAAACATCAAGAGAGTTATCAATTGCCCACGAAAAACAGCAAAGTGACCATTATTCTGATGAAAATAACAATAGAGGAACAATAAAGAGACTCAAACAAGAGGAGATGGTGGGTTATAGGACAGAAGTACAGAGGGGAACTGCGACATTGAAGCCCATCCACTGGGACTCTATAGAGAGATCAAAGAGAATTCATAGCATTGGAAGTTTTAATTAGGCTTGTCTAAAGCCTCGCTGCCTTTCTCTTTATGAGGCCTCTGACAATGAGAAGAAGAAATACGTGCTTCCTGTCTATTTCTGGTTTCAAAGACCTGGCTCTTTGCTGACACCCACTTTGCTACAGTTTTGTGTAGTTCAATTGCAAGCGTATAGTATTCATTTCCCACTGGAGCCACTTGTTGTACAAATTAATACACTCATAGTACAACAAGCTGCAGTGTCAACCTAATAACATCTGTTATAGGTGTCACAGCTATATGAGCTGCCAGAATTCCACCACCTGACTGTTTGATACAAAAAGTTTGTACATCTACATACAGCCAACTAGCAGCACTAAGAGCAGTCACCTAGCCTTCCCTTATCAGTACAGATGTTTTTACACATGAATGTCTGGAGAGACAAAGCCCCAAGGTTTTAATGAACTAAAAATATCTTGGTGGATATGATTTTATGACTGACATACCAAAAAAAAAACAGTCCTATGTTCTGTTACACCCCCCAGGTGGATGCTGTTTTCTCTCTTGCTAAATAATCCCTCATGTTCTGTCTAGGCTCCGCCGCCTCTGTCCTGATTGGATGCTGCTCAGAGAATCCGCCTAATTGCCAATCAGCAGAGCACTATATAATCCATGGGTAGCTGTGTTTCTGGGCCCTCTGGCCATTCTGACTGCCATACTTGTGCAGGCTTGCATGCCTTTTGACGTGTATGTGCATTTTGTGTTTCCATATTCAGATTGCTTGTAGGGGAGAGCTGCCTTTTGTTTTGATCGCCTGTTGTCTCCTGTTTATGTGTTGTTAGGTAGGTTATGGTTATAGGTTGTATATTTTGTTTCCTTTGGAGTTAGGCAAGTTTCTTTTATTTTCGTATCAGCGATGTTTTGTTTGTTATGTTGGCCTTGGCTCTCCCTGAAGTTAATCCTCAGTCTGAACCAGAACTTTAATGCTAGCAGAAAATAAACATTTTAAAACTACCATCTTGACTCCTCCTTCACTATTTTACCTTTATGTTAGTCTCTTCTAACCCCTAGACTAGCCTGGGGATGTAAAAGTTCTAAAAAGGTAACAGATCCTCAACAAAATCAAGCTATGCTAAAAAAAAAAACAGTTTCATTCCCTGGCCTGTCACATATCTGTTGTTTGGCACAAAAGTTTAATGGATGGCGAATGCAAGGTAAATATTTTTCCTACAGACAGTTACGCATGCTTCTGACATTCATTTGCTCCGAAAATCCACAATAAAAAGTGCCAGTTTGATCAAATGCCACTAACTTTTAACAATAGCTAAATAGCTATAAATTCAAAGTCCTCTTGCTCAGACGTTCTAATTTTAGTTATCAGGGTTTTTTTTCACCAGTTTGAAATGGCGCTGAAAAGAACAACAAAGAGAGCATTGATGTGCTGAGCAGGAAATTGTGTTGTGGTTTTTTTCAGTTTGTGATTGGCTCAACCAAATAATCTCGCTCAGATTATCTCGCTGATCTCACTCAGAGATCTGGCTGGACTTCTCTCCTTTGTCTCCTAACGATGGAAGATTTTCAAAGTGTCCGGTTCAATAATCAGTATTGATTGTGAGGAAATTCAATCCCCTCCGTTGTGACCAAAACACTGCTTTCCTCCTCGTCCTGTTTCCTCAGGCCTGGTCAGAGAACATCTGTGGGTTCCTCTCTCTTCGCTTCTGTCTAGTATTTCACTCTCCTTCTCAAACAAGCTCCACTTTTGTCTCTGCCCCTCATTCTTTCTTCTTCTCTCTCCATCCCTCCTTTTTTGTCTCCATTTCTTCTGGCTGCCTGCATGTTTCATTTCACCGTCACAACCTCCTCCACCCCGCTGTCCTCTTGTTGCTGCAGTTGGTGGCATGTTAAAGAGCGCTGCTAGACCAAGTTGGATGAAATCCAACATGACAGTTGCCTTGACTATTGCAGGAAGGCAATGTATTTTTTTGGAGTTTACATCCAGAAATGACAGCCTCTCATTTCCTTTGACACTGGTCTGAATGTTTTAAAGGCTTCATTTCCTATAAATAACCACTGTGTACATAGGCTGGGAACACCCTGAACTAGATTCTAGTACATCACAAGTTAACAGCAATATTTTCTGAGACTGCAATACACTTACTCTTCCAAAAAAAAAAAAAAGCCAAAGCTGATACATCATTTTAAATGTAAAAAAAAAAAAACAGCATTAAAAGAGTTTCACAACAGCTAAACATTAGAATTAACAAAAAATAATAAAACTACAAGACATCAAACGATGAAAGTGAAACGCTTGAATCTGATGTTGAAAAAGTGTTAGCGGCATGTTTACTCCTGCATTGCATCACCTCTTCTTTTAATAACACTCTGTAAGCTTTTGGAAACTGAAGGAACCCACTGTTATAGACTTGAAAGAAAAATGTTTTTCCATTGTTGCTCGATAAAAGATTCCAACTAGGAGAGAGATCCGAACAGAGCCGGAGGCCAGTTTAGCACCCATATTCTTTTTTAAAGAGCAGTGCTGCTGTAACATATACAGCAAGTGGTTAGACATTGTTTTGCTGAAATAAGCAATTATTTTACTATATATGTAGCTTTACCCATGCCATGTGCACTACTATACCTCACATCTAATGAAAGCCAGTATTAAATTTAAAAACTGAAATAAATAAAATGAATGAAATGTATCTGTTTGTCCATTTCATAGAGTCCTTAAATAGGACTTTATTTGCTGATGACACCAATTTTTTGGTATAGAGGAAAATTTCAAGCATCTTTTGGATACTGTGGGAAGTGAAATACTAATTGCAAAAATGTGTTGACTCTAAATCTAATTCAAGTTATCTTCACCTTTGATAAACAAAATGTATAACATTTGGAAATCTTACATTATATACCCAAAGAAATGTTCAAATGAATGAAATTGGCAGGTTTATGTTTATGTTGATAATAAATTAAATTGGAAATTGTGAATAAACTTGTGCAAAGCAAAATGTTTAAATCTGTGGTAATATTGTACAGTGTATTTTAGATTATTAACTTATTGTTAGATATATCACTTACTATGTAAATCTGTGGAGAAACAAAGATAAAAATAAAAATCATAATAATCAACTCAAATGTTAGTCAAAAGAATTTAAATGCATCATAACACACAAACAGCGCCTATGGGTGTCACGGAAATTCAACAATTTTGCAAATTATAAGATATTTCATTCTTATAATGGCTCTCTTTCACAGCATGTTTCTATCCTGTCTTCATTCGCCCTCCCTGAGCCTGGTTGTGTTGGAGGGTTCTTCCTGTTAAAAGGGAGTTTTTCCTTCATATGATTGTTGGGGTTTTCTCTGTTTTTTTGCTGATGTATTATTGTAGGGTGTGTTATTGTGATTTTTTTAGCTAAATAATTAATGTAATAACTCAAGAAAGGGGGGGAAGAAAATGATTTATCAGTTGCAGCTTAACATCATGGTCTTTACATCCAGTGGGAGAATGTACTAATTCACACATCTCAGTTCACCAGAAATGATCTATTCTATTAAACTGTGCGTGACCAGTTTGCCCACAAGTTTAACACCTCAGCCCTGATGCTGTGACACTCTAAGGGACATTGGTGTGAGCAGCTCTCAGTCCAAAGCACAATTACAGGTTGAGACAGAAGTAGGCCAACATCTATAAAGAGGAAACGGCACATACGGAGGCACTGCTGAGGGCTTAAATAATAAATATGAGCAGTGGGAGGGTGAGAAGAAATAAGATGGAATTAGAACGATTCAAATGAAAAGAAATTAAGGCGATATAAAGAGGAGGAGGATGGAGAGAAAATAGAAACCTGGGTAAAAATGTGAGAAAGGTTGTTTGAAAATAGGCTTGCGGGGATAAAACAGAGAGCAGCATACAAGGGAGGGGGTGTTGGGGAGGGGGCATAAGTGAGCCAGGAACAAGGATCCCCAACACGATAAGGGACAGAGGAACTTGAGGAGAAGAAAAGGAGAGGGTAATGAAAGGGGCGATAGTGAAGGAGATTAGGCTGAGTGTTGTAAAGGGAAAGAAGTCCTGCAGGCTTTGGCAGAGCTGTGATCCAAACAGCGTAACCTCTTCATCTTTCGCCAGCTCCCTCAACATGACAGCTCTTCCCGTCTTTGGACCCCAGAGGGGCAGCGCAGGCACGTTTGTTTGCCAAACTGACCCTCCTACCGACCATGCAGTCCCATTACTAAGCCTCTGGCAGGTCTGGCCTTTGACATACAAGTGGCCAAAATGTAAGCATCTCAGTTTAAAATTATTGCACAGACACTATGCATTACAGGCATCTGAATTTGTCATTCGTTACCAAACTTTGTTTGCAAACCTGTAAAACAATGCCAGTGAAATTCCATCACCTTATTAAGCTGCTGTGAAGAATGTGTAAGCAAATAGCAGCAACAGCAGCATTTATTTGGAGTAATTTCTGGCCAGCTCATGAATGTAAAGCTGCATCCAGGAACGACTCGCTGGTCGCTAACGGATGTTGCAGTCTTCGGTTGCCTAGGTAACCCTCTAATGTATTTGCTACCCTGTCATATTACAGTATCCTGCACTCTCACTGGCTTCAACCGCTTGCATCGAAATTGACAGAAGTTTCTCTCGGGATCCGCCTACTTTGCATCACCATCCATAGTCATTGGCTTTCTGTGGTCTCTGGTTGCCATGTCGCTCCAAGGCGCTTAAAACCTTTTTTTTGTCTTTGGCAGCTGTAAAATGCTGCACTTTCTAATAATCCCACTGTACAGACATAGGCAGCTATTTATACAGCGTTGTTGCATGTGCATTATCGTTTTATGTTTTCTAATTAGTTTTTATTTTTACTTCATTTTGGATTTTTGTTTTTAATTCGGTTTAGTTTCAGTTTAGTGGATTTTCGTTTTAGTTTAGCTTGTATTAATTTTAAAAACACTCTTTTATTATACAATAAAGTCGTCCCGCCCCCAAAACGATGTCATATTGTTAAAGCACACTGGTTGGTGAATTAGGCATTCACAACAGGACGTACTCACTAAGGTTCAAACCTTTAAAAGCATAGTTAAATTGCATACAGGTGGTCGATGGTGACAGTTATCAGCTGGCAGCGGCTAGAAATTCTCTGCTGGCGCTTTAATTCTTATCCTTAGCTTATGGAAATGTATTTTACAATCTAAAGAAATAAAAAAGCAAACTAAACCTTATATCTGGCTACTGCTATAATGAAAATTTACAGAAGCGTTCCACAGGGCCTCAGTTATTCCAGACCATCCAGTGGGAGTTCTTTGTAGTTATCCACAGTTAAGTCAGATCAAACAAACAGAAATCAGTGAATTTCAGAAAGAAACCTTAAATAAGTTTTTCCTAAAAGTTCAGCAAACAAGTAAACAAGTGGTTTTTTTTCCCCTTTTTTAAAAAAAAGGCTCTACAAGTGAATTGTGATTTCTTTTTTTTCGGGGCGGGGGGGGGGGGGGGGGGGGGGGTAAATGTAGACCCTATACGTGGGAGGCAGCTTGTAATGCTGGTGTTTTGACGTTATGTTAAAAATAAAACACAAGCGAGGAAAAGAAATTCAAACTCCAAAGGTAAACAAAACTGACAGAGTACAAACAAGCAAGAAAAGAGTGAAAAACAGCACCCCACAAACACACAGACTAAAAAAAAGAGATGGCAAGCAAGTGACAAAAACATCAGAAGTGAAGAAGCACAACAGTCAGGGAAACAAACACAGAGTTTATCTCTATAGACAAAACTCAAGTTCTGTTGAATGTGGACCTGAAGATGTCTGCATTCACCAAAGCACATAAAAATGTGATGTCTGATTCCTGGGGCGGGCAAAGCAGACACAACTTCTTAGAACTAAGAATGTGCAGGCTTTTTAGAATGAAGGCTAAAAACACATAAAACAAAAGAGGAATATAAATATAACTCCACAGGTAGAGCCAAAAAACCCAATGGGAATTACAAAAAGGAGCTCACCCAGAAAGGAGACAAAACAGAAATGCTGAAAAAAAACAACAAGACAGAAACAGACGCCAGAGAAATGTACTGATAAAAGATAAGGGACTGAAACAAAAGACTAGACCAGAGGTTTCCTGGATTCGGGATATCTTTCTGCTGTTCAGCAAAGTTCATCGGATCACCCGCAACCTTAGCCGACCCGAGGCTTATGCTTCCTGTTCCCTGTCGTGATTCATATTGTGCTATCCAATAAATCCTTGAGGAATATAGTTATCAGGCAACTTTCCCCCTGTTGTGAGCCTAAGTGGGAGGGATTGCTGCGCTATTACCACATTCAATTCTCAACCTCTTAAGGGATGTGGCACACTGCATAGAGGATGCTTTATTTTGCACCTACTGTTGTGGGTTTGAAGCACGTGGAAAGCCCTGAGAGCAAACCTTCCCTTGGTGCAAAGCGTACGTTGTCTAATAAGTCTGCCACTCGAGTATCAACAGGGAGGATTAGGAGGAACACAAGATCTATTTCCTCTCCCTCTCTCCCACCGGCACAGACGCATCAGGGAGAAATTTCACGCATACAAACACACACACTCAGTCTCACAAACGCACCCCGACAAGCATTCAATATGTGTCGAGCATGCAGTCTGTCTTCAGCTCTGTCCTCGAGGCACCAGGGAGAGTGTTTGGCTAGCTTTTGCCTCAGGGACCGGATTGTTTTTTTCCTCAAGGGGGAAGAAGGAAAGTTGAGACAGACGGGGGGGGGAAGGGAATTGGACAGAGAAGAGATGCATAAAAAGAGAAAGAAAAAATATTTTCCACTGATTACAAGTCTGTCTGAGCTCAGATTTATCTGTCACAAACGAGCACTAAGACACACTGCCTCTCATCAAAGTGATTCCAATCAAAAGCTGGCATTTTCTTCCTGTCTTTTTACACACAGTGTTGCTCACCAAACACAATGAATCTATGATAGGACTGTCTGAACCACACTGCCAATGTTTTTTCACCAACTTGGAAAAATAAAAGCACTCATTATGCAGCGGGATAGTCACAGGCTGTCGGTATACATATTTGTGGAGCATAATTATGGCTGGGCAATATATCGGTCTATATTTTGGGAATATCTACACCTGAGATTTAGCTGCACTGTTTTAACTAAAGTATCCTAGCACAACTTTAGCATGGCTTCTCCACTGAAATCCAAAATTAGACTATTTCTTATTATGGTGAGGTAAGTTGAACATTCATCTGTGTTATTCATTGAATTAACTGGATTAACTGACTTTCTGATGTAACAGTTTTATCTGCAGATGGTTTCCTAATTTAAACTCAGATGAATGATTTACTCTACTGCGATACATCATAGTACAAGTATTGAGCTACCCCTCATTTCTTTATATTTTTGTGAGGACAATCAGAAATCAGAAATAAGAAAAATGGAAATTTAATATAAAAGACAAGAACAGAGTTTGTAAAATTCTAATAAGCTTGAAAGCTAATATTTGGTATTGGCCAAAGACTGCAACACCACTGACTAAATTGTGGCTTGAGCCTCCACCTTGTTTTCTCCTTGTTTCCCTTCCTAAATGGCTTCTTGACAGCCACCCTTCCACTGAGACAAAGCATCTCTCAGGTCCTTTGTCATCCTTGCTGAATTTTCCCTCCTGTTTTGTAAGGACATAACTTTCACATACTGTTCATCTGCTGTAGTTTTTATTTTATTTTATTTTTTTAAACCTGTCACTTCTTTTTTCTCCACTTGTCCAGTTTCCTCAGATTTTTTTAACGCCACACTACACGCCATGCTGTCTGTTAAACTGCCTTTTCTTTTCTATTTTTGATAGACTGAGCTAAAGAAATGGGAACAAATGATGTATTTTTGCAAAAGGCTGTTAAAAAGTGGCTAAACATACAATTTAAAATTGATTTTTTATCAAATGATCTGTTATGTGTAGCCATAACACTGGTTCATCCCTTAAGTTAGGTTCTTTTTTTTTATACTTGAAGGTACAAAGACTTGAGTAATAATGAGTGAAAAAGCAGCCAATGTCCAAAGAGGAACTTTAAACAACTTTCAGGAAGCAAAGATATATATTATTGAAGACCACTTTTTAAAAAAATAAATCGAGAAAGCAAAAGTAAAATATAAATAAAAAGTAGCTCAAAACTTTGCAGGAAACTGTATAGAACAACTATATAAATTGATTTGATCCCTGTGACCCTCATATACTGATGGATAAAAGTGTAATATAAACAGGTGAAATGATTTTATTATGTGGAATATTGTAAAATAACCAGAATTGATCATATATATGTTAAATGACTGTCTGCAAAGTAAGGAGGAACTATTGCAGTCATTTAAATTAAATGCAAAGTTTCCTCCTGAAAGGCAGTGCAGATAAAGTACTGTAAAATGATAATGTCTAAGTAAAGCACATGTGCTTAAGTGCAGAAGCTGAGTAAATGCACTCTCTGATTCTCCACCTCTGCTGTTTGTAAAAATGATCTGACAAATACAGCTGCATAAGTAAGATGAAAACAAGAAAAGGCAGACGAAATGCTAAATAATACAAAGCATGTAGATAATAAAAGTGGATGGATTCATGATAACAAAGTGCATTTATGACACAACATTCACTTTTTCTTGTTCTGCATTCTCACTGAGATGTTGTCCAGCTATGCAGTTCCTCACAGACACCAAAAAATATTTAAGAATCAATGTCTCCAGTCTTTTAAGTTAAATATAGAAAAGTCCTGCTGGCTCTGCAAAGCAAGATTCACTGCCTACCCTAATTTAGCTTCCAAACACAAATTAAGCAATTCTTTTAAAACAGCTGATACGTGAATGTTGAGGTCATGCCTGCTTTTGCACCAAAGAGCTGCTGCCCCAACAGGAAAAGGATGAAAAAGGAAACAGGAGAAATGGGAGGCAGCATAGGAAAGAGATGAAGGGTGAGGGTTGACATGCAGGAACAGGAAGAGGAGCGAGGAACTACTGATGCATTCTGGCGTATTTTCTGCTGCAGCATCCAGGGAATATTACGGAGAAATGAGTTCCCCCCCCCAAAGAAGGTCCCCTGAGCTGCTCACAGAGCATGCTGGTCCAGCCTGAGAGGAGAGGAGAGGAGAGGAGAGGAGAGCTAGGGGACTGTGGACAGTCTACATGGTAAAACTGGAAAGAGATCACAACAAAAATCTGTTCGGGGTGTTTCAAGAGAACGAAAACCCCACTGCAGGGACGGTGGACTTTGGCAAGAGAAGACTGCTACAAGTTGGATAATCAAAGATGAAAGAAAGAAACACACACACACAGCTGAATGTGAGCTTCCTTGAATGCTCTGCATGGATCGCTACATTATGGCACGACAGTTGTCTGAGTTCGGGGAGTGAATAATGGACCTGAGGCTGATGCATTTCACTCACTGACCTGACCAGAAGATAACAGAGATCGACTGGACAGATTAGCAGAAAGAGAGCTACCAAAGTCAGTTACTTGTAATACAATTACATTTTAATATTTTAGCACCAACGTGCAGTTCCTCTACTGGCCACTTGAGGTCGGCTTCAAAAGTAAGCACACAGGGGTGATTTTATTTATAACTCACAGTTCAAATTTTTATAAGCCTTAAGTTTATGTAATATTGTGGAAGCTTTGAGTGACATGTCAGCTAGGCCACTAGCTCATCCATCCATACACTTCCATACAGCTCCAAAATGTTAGATGATGGACCAAGATGACAGTCAGATTGCTAAATTTGAGGTTTCCTACCAGATGTTGACAAACCATCGGGTGAAGTTACAGTGATCTAAAAATGGTAATTTACAAATTCCCATTCAAAAAGTAATCATGCCTCAGTTACACAGGCCTAGAAAGATCAGCACTCCCCCTGCTGACCTCGAGTCAGGGGAATAACCGTGTATGGTTGCTGAAGGTTGCGCTGGTCGCAAGACACACACTTGTCTGCAAATATTTGCCGTTTAATCTCAGAGCTGTACTGAAATTTGAAAAAGTGCAATACAAACTAAAGTGAAATAAAGCTGTGTCTGCAGAGCTACAGGAACGTGTTTCAAAAGGCACAACTTTTATTTTGAAGGTCAGTGTTTTCCGTTTCCAGTTCTCGTTGCACTTTTCACAGTTTTGCTACTGCTTGACCAGTAGTTTGTGATAGTTCGCAGACAAGTGGGCATCTTCCATTCAAACTACAGATCACCACAACCACTTGCTAGCGAACAGAGCAATAGCAGGGAGTTTACTCTAGCAGCATATGGCTATTTTCAACCAATTCCATGCCAGCAACCAATCAATAACCACTCTACAAGCTGTTGCAGAATACAATATTGGACTATAAATTACCAGTTAACTGACATATAAATTCAGCACTTAATAGAAAAAGAAAGGAAACACAAGTAATAACTTAAAAACAGAAAAATGGAAGCTGTCAAATTATTCTGCAGGACTGACAGGTGATCTCTGGAAAATGAAGTACTAAAAACTCACAGCAATTAACAGTCAACACCAAAGACACCTCCGCAATAAGTAAAAAGGATGATGCAAATTCCCTGCTTCTTTTCTTTTTGCAGAAGGAAGGGAAATAAAGGTGAGAAATGTTTACAAAAAAGACCTAATTCAGATTCATTCATTCAGCTTTACTGATTCTCATCTGCCTCCGGGGTTGCTCAGTGAAGCACTTTGTATATTGGTCAGACATCAAATGCCAGTAGCCAAATTCACATATTCACCGTAGTACATTTGAACATTTGCAAACACATCCCATTCTCTCATATCCTTTTCTATTGTTCTTTAAGGTACTACAAAAATAAGACAAGAGCAGGGGAGGAAAAAAAGCTGACATCTTCTCTCATCTCCTTCAGCCTTTTGCAACCTTAGCTCCTCTCTCTGTGAGCCGTATCGATTTCTAGTCCTAATGCTGCTGCGCTGTGCATGGAGGAAGATGCTGTGAAGCGAGACTGACCTTTATCAAAGTATGCAGATGCTGGATGTAGGTGCAGGGGCAGCAAGGGCACCTCCACTGGCACCACAGACCGCCGCCCTGGCAGGTAGGGACCAAAATGGGAGCAGTGACCTGTATTGACCAACACTACTCTCCGTCCCCTTTTTTCAAGTTCAAATCTACATCCAGACTTACACACAAAAAAAAAGACATCAACAGCAGTGTAAAACTAAAGAGGGGATAAACACAGTCACATTTAGAGATGAAGTGACGGGCAGAAAAATGAATTAGTATTACTAAAAAAAGAAAACTATATAGTCTCTTAAAAAGCTTTTTTCCAAGACCATTGAATGAGAAGATTGCTCCTTATGAGGTCGAATATGAAGTATTAACCTGATTAAATGCAAACTGGCATTTCTGATAATGTCACTGCAATTGATTATTAGGAGAATAATTCATTAGGTGCAGTCGTATAGCCCTTTCTTATCTTAAAGATCTTAAAACTTTTGCCTGTATGCAAGTTTGTTGTATTTGTTTATTCTTCCAGTATTTAAAGTGTGAGAACACATGGCTCTGTCTTTGTCAACATTTTTGAAAAGTGCTCTATAAATAACTAAAAGCTAAGAGCTAGCACAGCCTCCACAAGTCAAAATTGAAGCAGTAACGGTCAAAGCGTCCTGACTTTTATAGTCCCTGTGGGTAAAGTATCATCCATTGTGCTTAATGGTAAACAGCCTTCGACCTCCAGTTTACCACTTCCACACTTTCAATAAAAATGTGCAGCTTCCAAATCGAAGCATAAAACAACCTGGAAACTTTTTATTTTTTTTATTTATTTATTTATTTTTTTACAGACTTTAGAAAAGTAATACTTCTCTAAAAACTTTACTAGATCATCATGGACATGTTTTTAATATTCACTCTTTTTTGTCTTGCCATTTCTGCTGACATACTTCCACATGTTTTTATGTCAAGCTGTAGATATCACAGCCAATGAAGAATTCCCACATATCCTACTTGTCACCTCTAGGAGGCCAACATCAAATGTTTTTCCCAGCAGGCAGTTCCTATTTACAGCACATGTTATATGACTGAAGGCAGCCTCAGAGTGCTTGAATAGTCGACTCACAAACAAGCTCGCACTAATTAAAGACACATATCTAATACCGCAGCACGCTCAGGTTTCAGGCTGCATATGATCTTAACATCAGCTATGATGTTGCTGTGCTGAACAGGATGCGTTTAAGGAGGATCTGCGTTATATATACTACAAAATCATTAGTATTTTGTAGTATTTGGTAAGAAATAAATGTACTGGACACTTTTTCACTCAGTAAGTCCTGGGATTATCTGTTATTAAAACCTAACCTGCCATCAAGAGTTTTTGGATATCTCTATAGATAAAGGGACATCAGTATGACTACACTGCAAAAACTCATTTCAAGCTAAAATATCTTGTATTAAGTGAAAAAAAAACTGCCAGTGGAACAAGTGAAAAATTCTTCTGGCAGTGTACAGTGGGGCAAAAAAGTATTTAGTCAGCCACCGATTGTGCAAGTTCCCCCACTTAAAATGATGACAGAGGTCAGTAATTTGCACCAGAGGTACACTTCAACTGTGAGAGACAGAATGTGAAAAAAAAAATCCATGAATCCACATGGTAGGATTTGTAAAGAATTTATATGTAAATTAGGGTGGAAAATAAGTATTTGGTCACCTCAAACAAGGAAAATCTCTGGTTCTCACAGACCTGTAATGTCTTCTGTACGAAGCTTTTCTGTCCCCCACTCGTTACCTGTATGAATGGCACCTGTTTGAACTCATCATCTGTATAAAAGACACCTGTCCACAGCCTCAAACAGTCAGACTCCAAACTCCGCCATGGCCAAGACCAAAGAGCTTTCGAAGGACACCAGGAAAAGTATTGTAGACCTGCACCAGACTGGGAAGAGTGAATCTACAATAGGCAAGCAGCTTGGTGTGAAAAAATCAACTGTGGGAGCAATCATCAGAAAATGGAAGACATACAAGACCACTGATAATCTCTCTCGATCTGGGGCTCCACGCAAGATCTCATCCCGTGGGGTCAAAATGATCATGAAAACGGTGAGCAAAGATCCCAGAACCACACGGGGGGACCTGGTGAATGACCTGTAGAGAGCTGGGACCAAAGTAACAAAGGTCACCATCAGTAACACACTACAACGGCAGGGAATCAAATCCCGCAGTGCCAGACGTGTTCCGCTGCTGAAGCCAGTGCATGTCCAGGCCCGTCTGAAGTTTGCCAGAGAGCACATGGATGATACAGCAGAGGATTGGGAGAATGTCATGTGGTCAGATGAAACCAAAGTAGAACTTTTTGGTATAAACTCAACTCGTCGTGTTTGGAGGAAGAAGAATACTGAGTTGCATCCCAAGAACACCATACCTACTGTGAAGCATGGGGGTGGAAACATCATGCTATGGGGCTGTTTTTCTGCCAAGGGGACAGGACGACTGATCCGTGTTAAGGACAGAATGAATGGGGCCATGTATCGTGAGATTTTGAGCCAAAACCTCCTTCCATCAGTGAGAACTTTGAAGATGAAACGAGGCTGGGTCTTCCAACATGACAATGATCCAAAACACACCGCCCGGGCAACAAAGGAGTGGCTCCGTAAGAAGCATTTGAAAGTCCTGGAGTGGCCTAGCCAGTCTCCAGACCTCAACCCCATAGAAAATCTGTGGCGGGAGTTGAAAGTCCGTGTTGCTCGGCGACAGCCCCAAAACATCACTGCTCTCGAGAAGATCTGCATGCAGGAATGGGCCAAAATACCAGCTACTGTGTGTGCAAACCTGGTAAAGACCTATAGTAAACGTTTGACCTCTGTTATTGCCAACAAAGGTTATGTTACAAAGTATTGAGTTGTATTTTTGTTATTGACCAAATACTTATTTTCCACCCTGATTTACGAATAAATTCTTTACAAATCCTACCATGTGGATTCATGGATTTTTTTTTTTTTCACATTCTGTCTCTCACAGTTGAAGTGTACCTCTGGTGCAAATTACTGACCTCTGTCATCATTTTAGGTGGGGGAACTTGCAAAATCGGTGGCTGACTAAATACTTTTTTGCCCCACTGTATGTGAAAATCTTCATTCAGCAAATTTTTGAGCTTCCAATGGGTCCTGGAACCTGGGCTAAACAAGTGATTTGATTTAGTGAAGTGATTCACGACCTTACAGGTTGTGCACTTTAAGCATTTCATAGCATGGTTACCCAAAGCACCGTGACTATACTTGCAATCATTGGTTGTTGGACTCACAATGTCCAGTTGGAGATTATTAACATATTGGCAAACCCATTACAGCGATTTAATTAGTCATGGGGGTAAACACAGATCTCTGTCTGAACTTAATTTCATAAAAATCAGCTTCTTCAGTATTTTATGGTGTCTTTAGAGGAGATGATCATCAATCTGGACCAATGAACCTAAAGACTGATACTGTCATGAATCGCTGTGCGGCAGGCAGGAGTTGGACCCAAAATGCAGGACTCACAGACTCAGGGGATGAACTCAAAACACAGCTTTATTTGCTGGCAGGGAAAAAACATACAAACTAATCTAAACTGGGAAACCACAAACTAAGAACTCACAGAGAGACACAGGGAGATCCACACAGCATGAGGGACGACGCGACACTGACTCAGAGAAACACAGGGTTTAAATACACTGGGAAGTAACGAGGGGAATGAGACACAGAAGGAGGGCACAGCTGGGAGAAATCAGGACTGACGAGACAAGCAAAGCAGGACACATTCATATAAGACACGGAACTTCAAAGTAAAACAGGAAGGATCACACAGAGACGCGAACTTGACACAGTGGAGACAGCAACTAAGAAACACAGAGACATAAACCATAAGGCAGAGGACTCTAAGAATCGAGAGACACAGAGGGGAACTCAAACATGCAGACACAGACTCCACAGAACAGAGGGGACACAGAGAAACATGAAGGGCAAGGGATCGAAACTAGAAACCATAAAATAACTCACACAAGTACAATATTACAAACATCACAAGGAACTAAAAACGCTGGTGACACGCCCTGCACTGAACTGTGTTATAAATAAGCTTTAACTTAATTGCATTTCCCCAACTGAGAGAAACAAACGCACAGGCAGCATATTTATTACCACTAAACCTGTACGTGATTAAATGTGTTGGTGTGTGTTGGTGTGTGTTTGTATGTGCGTGTTCCTCTACGGTATTTGTAAGTAAGACCAAAGTGCAAAAGGTACACTAAGTTGGCAGAGGAAATGTTTTCATGAATCTTTTGCTACTGTACGTCTGCGGTTGTGGTTAGAGCCTGTGTGAAACATTTGTTTGGCCTTCGTTTCACTATTTTATACTTTTTTGTAATGTTATCCAATCGTTCTGATTATTTTTTCTTTACAGCTCAGACTCTCATCTGTCCTCCAGTAGGCTGTTTCCAGAAACTATTTATATCATATTTTTATTATTTATGACCTTTCATGACTGTGACTGGATGGAGGTGTAGCCCTGTATTTACCTCCAGCCAACTGGAATACACCTTAATGAATAATGCAAAACCTATGTAAAGAGCGCTCCTTTCAACTTAAGCTAATACAGCTTCTATGAAGCGAAGACTGACCCTTGATGGTAAAAGGAAACATCTAACTGCACCAATTACCACTCAAAAAGACAAATTTTCTGCATTGCAGCCACAGGTAGGTTAGCTTTAGCATAAGTTTTGCTGCGCAACACAACCACTTGGAAGGAACTGAAGGAAAAACTGCCTCCAAAAATTAATTTCAGCCATTCCAGATGTAATTTTTCATCCTCATGAAAGCTCTTTACAGACTATTTAGCTGCTGACAAACAGGCAGAAATACCCTTCAATGCATCACTTGTCATCTTAGCACACTGCAAAGCAAACTCTAGCTATAGAAGTTATGTGCATACTCACTGTGGCACTGGTCACAACAGACCACTTCAAAATTGCTTCATCTTTCTAGGAAGATGGATGTTTAACAATTTGTCATCATAATCTAACCCAAAGCGTCTTGCTCTTCTACAAAGAACTGCTACAAGCACTGGGGGCTGAAGCACAGCAATTCGTGTCGTGTTGTGTGATTCCCAGATTATTTCCCTAGTGTCACAATTAGGTAAAAAATCTTTGTCTCCTGCAGAAGTTTCTTGGCTGGATTGGCATGAAACTTACAACAAACACTTGTGATTTGCAGAGGACGCTTCACTGACTTAATTCTTCAGGTGAATATTCATTTAATGAGAGAAATATTTCTTTATCTGCAAAAAAAAGAAAAAAAAGAAAACATGGAATGGAAACACCCATCGTCCCCAAGAGGATGAACTCTAATAGTATTGGTGACCTGTGACCTTTTCAAAGGCCCGCCCATAACTACTGATTTATTGGTGACATGCAGGTCAAGACTTAGATACACAGGCTAAAATTGGACTCAATTCGGGAGCAAAGATGGCTGATGTAAGCGCCTTGAGGCGACTTTTGTTGTGATTTGGTGCTATATAAATAAAATTGAATTGAATTGATGTATTATCAACATTGAAATTTCTATATTTAGAGCAGGGGTCCCCAATCCCAGTCCACGAGGACCGGTGTCCCGGCAGGTTTTAGATGTGTCCTTGATCCATCACAGCTGATTTAAATGGATAAAATACCTTCTCAACATGTCTTGAAGCTCTTCAGAGGCCTGGTAATGAACTAATCATGTGATTCAGGTGTGTTGACCCAGGGTGAGATCTAAAACCTGATTTAGAGCAAGCTTCACTATGAAATACAGCTATAATATAAATACCTTTTAAAAAATATCACCTTTCGAACCAAAAACGGACTGATGTTAACCTACACGTGAGGAGAATTTTTCCCCCAAGGAGGAGGTAAAGCTGAGTGGTCAGCAGGATGAGGATCAGTGTGGACATGTGTTCTGTCAGTCATGGCACCCAGAGGGGGTTACAGCTACACAGTCCTTAGATATTAAGGAAAAATGTTGCATGAGGGGATTTAGGGGAGGTGGGCATTCATCTCCTTATGAGCACAATGCAACCCCCAATGCAATGTTTTTCATACAAAAATATAAGGCGAGTTTACAAGCACAGAGGCGTGCTCACAGAGGCGTAACTACAGTGGCAATTACTGTAGGTGATTCAGGTCTGTCTGCTGCACACCACTCATTTGTTTATTAATCTTTCAGTGCCTGGTTAAACAGCCGTCTCTCCGGGGGATGGAGCATCTCCACTTCACAGCTGTGTTATCTTTAATGGGTCAAAGGAAACAGAGGCCTACATTTATTATTCTCAGCAGCTTAATACCAATGGCTCCTGAGCTAAAGATAAGAACAGCCACCCCTCAAAGACACAAATGAGGGGTCACAAAGGTTTACTACCAATTAATATTTCAGTAATTTTCTTGATTATTCATTTGTCAAAACAAAAATTCAGTCGAAGACTGAGAAGTCTGAGGTGTCTTCTTCAACACACATGGATATTCAGGTCAGGGAAGCAGCCAATAGTCATTTTTCTTTAGTAATTATTCAAACTCAAGGACTTGCTTTGAGGATAGCTGCTGAATCAGGAGATGATCAACCAATGTGAGGTTTTGCAAATACGTGAGCATAAGATAGTAACTTGTCCATCGTTTTGGACTGTGACAGTTACGCTGACAGTCTAGGATCAAGTCCATAAGGTCTCATGTATATAGGACTAGAGACTGGACTGTGACCATCAGTATTCCCCAACCGGTTGTGAGTGATTGGTGGAGGTTGGTGACTGCTGAATGGTAGCGATTGCTGGAACCACAGTAATGCAGGTTTACAGACTGATCAGAGAACCATCTGTCGCTAAAGTAAATTTTTTATTTTCCAACGAGTTGCCAAAAAACTCCTTTTGATTGCTTGGTTTGCTTGCATATGGCTGCAGTCATAGTTTGAATTGAAGTGACTTATTTCTCTCCAAACATTGCCCAGCTGCTCTCTGAGCTGTGGTGAGACTGTGTGACATAAATTGGAAATGGAAACCATGTGCCTTAAAAGCAAAAGTTGTGACTTTTGAAACATGTTAGCTGCACCTCTGAGGCATAACTTTTACTTTAACAAGGAACTTTCTTTATTTCTGGTTATATTGCACTTTTTCCAAGTTTTACTATAAATGCCGGCAATCACTGGTTTTGTGCCACATTAGGGCTCCCAAATTTCTTATTATGTTCATCCTAATCAATTAATTAATGAATACAACTGCAGCATTCACTGATCATTGCTTAATAATTATTGATAAATAATCATATTTCTAACATATATAATTAAACTTAATATAATCAAATAATATAATTGATTAAATTAAATAATTATTAATTTAAATGAAATTAATAATTTAATAAATAAATTGTTGTAACATTGTAAATCAAATACATTTGGATTGTATTTGGGGTCTGAGTGTTGATTAGGAAAGATTCTTGACTGTTTTTATTGGAATTTTTTAATCAATTAATTCATTAGGAAAAAAACTAAAAGTGATACAAATCAATTTATGGTAATGGTTAGCTGCAATTATAAATGAGAGATGTAGCTACCCACTGGTCTGTGAATTCCTTTTATGAATTTCTGAAATGTGCACCAGTTAAATTAGCCAAAATTAATAATTTATTAGGAAGCAATCTTGGAGTCAGAAGTTACTGAGCAGTTTTGACCACCAATTTAAGAGGTATAATATAAGACGCTTATGTTATCTTGATGAGATTCATACCAGTTGGCTTGGCCCATAATTACTGGCACCAATAACTGAACTATGACAGCTATTGTCCAGCTAAGAAGTGAAGTGATGTATTCCAGAGTTCCAGATTAGGACTCTAATACATTTCCAGTCTGGTTGTTAACAATGGGACCAAAGTATGTCAAAAGAAATTGAAAGTCAATGCCTCATAAAACATGAGGAGAACAAAAGGAAGAGTGAAAGAGTGGAAGCACTATGTGGTCTCATTGCCCTATAGGGCATCAAAAGTGCCCTGCTCTTTAGACTCTGCCCTCACTCGGCTCGGCTGCCACAGTTACCAATGAATTAGCGTCAGGAGCGTTTTTATATGCATGCCAAACAGGGAATCCTCCTGCAAAATGGAAATAAACAGAAGATTCCCATTTTTAAATATAAATGTGAACGCAAAGGAGGGAAATAAATTCAGTATTTTTTCATGTAAAGAGCATGAAAATGACCCTGGGGAGAGCTTTCAAGGCAGTAGAAGAAACATTGTTGTAATTATGCCTTTAGTGAATATTCTACACATTCATCCCTTTTGTTTTGTACATGGAAATGTTCTCATGAATCTTCTGGTATGCTTCTGGATGAAGCTGTCACTTCCACTGTCTTTTTCTGTCTCTGTCTTTTTTATGGATACACACCGAATCTAATTCATCACTACCCAAGTGTAATTATGGAAATTTCTGGAGATTTGTTGGAAGTTCTGAAACAGCAGTCTGCCATTCTACAAAAGATCTAATAGTCTCTGCAGAGAGGAGCAAAAATTTTCATATTAATACCGGAGCGTGTTGATGCTTTTGACAATTTTCAATATTTTAACTGCTTAACTGAAAATTCATTCAACATCTGTCATTACTGCATACAAGTACATTCATCAACACTGACAGTGTTCAATACCTACGATGTTTCAGGATGTGCTTTCGCAACAAAAGTCTTATTTTGTAGCCTTCACTTCTGTACAGACTGACACACGTTATGTCTATATAACTGCAGGAAAACTGACTTTTTATTTGCGTACCATATAATTCCTTCCTTAAAGTGCACAGCCTCTTCTTTCCACTGCCAGTGAAAACCTCAGAGTTGATATTTATCACTGATTTAAAAGCCAGACTATGATTTTAGAGCTCGCTAAAAGAATCAAGGGTTGACTTTTTTCACTGTCCTTAACCTTTGCCTCATAATTCATTGCAAAATGTTGACACAAATTTTCACATCCTGGGTGCATGTATAATAGAGTAAGGCTATGTTTCAGAAGGTGTTTTGGTAATTTATTTAGCTCTTTCTTAGTTTAAAATTAGTTTGAAAGAGAGGGTGCCAAACATAAGGCCCATGGGCCAAACGCAGCATGCCAAAAAGGTCCTGTTCTGTCAAACTGAGGGGCTTTGCAAAGTAAAAGAAATAAAAAAGAAAATGTACTGAGATTTCTGATGTGGTAACAATAAAGCACAGGAATGGAAATGCATGGACAGGCGGACGCGTTTCTAGATCACAACAAGTTGCTTGAATCATAGAGACGTAAAGTACAAGTGCTGATGAGTAACAAAGTGCTGATCTGATATCTGGATCAGATATCGGACCGATACTGACCCAAAAAGCTGGATTGGCTATCGGTGACAATGAGCCGATCTATTCAGTTCAGTTTTATGCTGTTCCGAGTTTACTTCATCACTGGACAGCGGGAGCTATCGGCAGAGTTAATGTAGCATGGAGGAAGCTAACAGCAGAGGGACAGCAGTTTGGAGGTATTTCACGCTGCTACACCAACAGCTTCTATCTGTATGTTTGCAAAGATTTTTCACTTCACTGCAAACTGTGGTCAAAGTGAGCTGACAAGAATGAAAAGCTCCAACAACGGGATGCTGTCTCTCTCTCTCTCTCTCTCTCTGTCTCTCGTCAGTCTCTCCCTCGCTTGTTTATTTTACTACTTACATTCAGTCAGAGAAGAGAGTTGGGTGAGTGCAATACTTGTTGTTGAGCTATTTATGGTGTTGTCAACAGTATTAAATATTATTTCACTTCAGTTGTCTCCTGAGGAGAAAGTGCACTGGTGTCACTTCAAATGACAGCAGTTTGAAATGACACCAGTGCACAATAATGCAAATAAATTACTGTATTTATCCTGGGCCTGTTTTCATTTATTATTTCATCAATAAATACAAAAGAAAAAAGCTCTAAATTTATATTCTTGGATATATTTATATTTGTGACTTCCAAGCTGTTTAAGAATGGTTCCTAATCTCTTCCTGACAGCCAGATTATTAATATGATATAATAATTAATACTGACACTCGGTAGACAGTATTGGTATCAGATCAGATACCAATTTTAGAGTGAGAGTGTTCTGTGAACTGCATTGCAGATATAATACCAGGAGAGTAATAATTAAGTGACATTATAAGACCTAATGGTTAATTATTGATAAATGATTTTTTAAAGGCCATTTTTTGTTAAATATACAAGTTATTACATATTGGTTTTAACTGCCAAGCCAACTTGACCTTAAATTGGTCTGCATGTGACATAAGAACTAAAATTACTTTAAGTTAACAAAGCGTTAAAAGTGTTTCCATTTTGCAAATAAAGCCTTTCATTCTGTTACACGGGACTTTTAAAACTGATAATTTATAATTTAGCTACAACTAAAACACAAAGAAAGAAACAGTTAAAAATCCACCATCATGTAAACCCAGATTGTTCATCCCATGCGAAGACAGATGCTATAAAGAGTATTAGTGAGCTTTACAAATGCTTGTTAGGAGGATTTAGTTAACATTATCCGGTTGTTCAGTCTGACGTCACTAGCCGTGTCTGGGTCTAAACTCCGCTGCAGGTCCATATATCAAACGATCACTATGGCATTACTGAGAGTTGAAAAACTGTCTAAAGTCTTTCATCTTTAATAAAATGATCAGCGTTCTGCTCTACCAGGTGTAAAAATTGAGTTTAACATCCAGGCATCCATGAAAATGGAATTTATGACATTTAACGGAGTTAGAAGTTAGCAGGAAGTTAGCTCGCTAGCTTCTATCTAAATACAATATAGCATGTCCTGACTGCGGGGTTTTGGAAACAAATTAAAACGTACAGCTCTGTTATCACTTCCAAGACAGAAAACTAAACAGCAGTGACGTTTGCAGGGTTACTGAAGTTTGGCTAGCTGGTATATAATGATGTGCTACGTGACCGCTAGCGACACAGCTATGTTAGCATAATATAAACAAGCTAACTTTTTTTCCACTCGATAAAAGTTACCGTGAGTGTTGTCGGTGGTCAGGAACAAATGTAATCGCATGGCAGGATGCTGTAAAAGGACCAAACTTCAGCCAGGAGAACAACTGAGATAATCCATCCACAATACGAGGTTAGTCATTCATATACTGCTGCATGGGCTGGGCTGTAGTTACATCCTAAGGTTTTAAAAACTGAGCTTAAATAAATGATTAGTGGTAATAAAAGCCGAGGGAGGTCAACAGGGATCACCGACTGTTTTAGGAGCTTTTTGAGAAGAAAATACATAACATTAAACATGTTAACAGCACAAAAGCCATATTAAACGCAGACTACTTTAGACCCGGAAGTAGGATTCGTCGCGTCATCACTGAACAACCGGATAGAGAGCCTGGCTCGCTTATCAGCCCCTTTTCCAGTGTTTATGCAAAGCTAGGCTTGCAGGCTGTGGCTTTAAGCTACATGTTTCGATTAAGGGTAAACATTAAAAAGTATAAAAAGCATTCGTTTAATTATTTCAACATGGATTCTCATTTTTATACCTGGCTTGTTTATATTGTGAGATTGAACGCATCCAATATACAATAACGAAAATAGTTTGGACCATTTTAAAGAAACGTTTGCTAATTCTGCTTCTAACACATGACTGGTCTTTATCAATTTACAGTGTTGTGCACTCATACTGAAGCTGTGCCGCACTGTAAGAAGCTCGCAGCATGATGCTCAACACAATGAGCAGATCGATACGCTAACATTCCCTCACAATGCCGACAGCATCACAGCAGTCTCTCTCCGCATTTCTCCCTTCTAACTCCCTCAGCAGCCCAGCTCCAAAAAAGCATCTCTCACATAAATCAAGCAAAAGCCTGAGAGCTCAACGGGCCCCAAGAGCATGGTGATCACCCCGACACCCCTCCCCCCGGTCCCCTGGGCTGCCTCAGCCCTCAGGAACCCACAGCCTGGAGCACAGTCCCTGCCAGTCCGCCACGGCACACTGAGTGGGTCCTGATTGGCGGCGGAAGGGAATGTCACAGATGCATGTCACTTTGATTCAGTGCCTGCAGACCAATATGTGAGAGGCAAACGGATGCAAGCTGTGAAATAAGCAAATCAATATTTTTTAAGAGCCACTGTTTTGTGTACAATCCAGTATCCTAGAGAAGTGCTTTGTATACATCTTTTTTTTTTTTTTTTTATGCAGCAGTGTCATACAATATATGGCCCTGATAGAATTTCTGCTACAGTATGGTATGTTGGTGTTATTGCAAAAACCGCCAAAAATGCCCACTCATTTGTAAGGCTATGTGTTTTTGGGGTTTTTTCCGTTGTTGTTGTTTTTGGGCAATATTGTACACAGATGGTACAGCTGACAAGGCTACACAACACACACAATTTACGTAATTGTACTATCTAAAATAAATTCAGGGTTTTTTTGTTTTGTTTTTTTAAATCGGGGCTGCCTCATGGAGGAATCACACCTACATGTCTCATCAAATCCCAGAGTTTGACAAAACAAAAACAGCAAGGATTAGAGACGAATTCGTGTGACGAATCCAAAAGTTGAATCCCTTTTGCATGCGACACACACGCAGGATTGCTACCAAAGCACTGTGATGACAGCAAAATCTCCTGACGGGAAAACAAGGGGATATAGAGTGCACGCTCAGATGAGAGGATACATCACCCAACCATGTAAAGAAAAAAAGGCATTTAAAGGTCACAGCTTGATGAGTGCAAGCTACACATGAACAGGTTATCAAAGTATGCTCCAAACTAAATGATGTCAACAGGCAAAGAAGACAATATCTCTTTTCAAAGCAAATGCGACGAGCTTCTCACAGCCTTCTCGCAGACTGCTGAATATCTTTGAAGCTATCAAATAGTATATTATTTCTAGAAAGGTACACCGGCATCAAACTGAATTTCAAAAGCAAAACATAAATCAGTGAGTTTAAACTAACCCAAAATTATCAATGACTCCTGGGTGCATTTCATTTTGAATAAGCTTGCTAACTAAAAATACCAAAAACACAATAAGAAAAAGCAACTCCTCTCCAACCACACAAAGAAAATGTTGGTGCCTTACCAGGTTTCATCATTTTTGAACTCAAGCTCTCCGTACGTATCTTCAAAGTCCTCTCCTCCTCCTTTAGCAAGTCCCTCCACAGTGCGATAAGGCACGATGACCGTCCCCCTTGCCCCAGAAGTCCTCAACACTTTGACTTCCATGATACCGATGCTCTCACTGACATGGGCTGAGTTACTCTCAAAGGTGAAGATGCCTGAATGATCATCGTCCAGAATGGTCACAGTAGCCACAGTGGGGAACCCCAACACCGCCTTTGGATATGGGAGACTGTTGGCAGACAACACCTCATCCTCAGTTTCCAAGACGCGCAGATTACTGAGACGTACAAAGAAGTGCTCGTCCTCTTCGAAGATGTCATCATCTATGATGCCAATGCTTATTTCCTTGATCATCTCTCCGGGTTTGAATACTACCATACCCTCTGTGAACTCATAGTCTGCCCCGGCATTAGCCGAGCCATCCTCCGTCTTATAATCCACGTAGATAGTCTTATTGATGTCGCCTCCTTTTCTGGTGATGGTCAGAATAACGGCCCCGCAGTTCTCGAGGCACTGGTAAACAGCAGGCTCAAAAGCGATCCGGGAAACATACTCTTCTGGTTCCTCCACGTGCACCTCCTGCACGCTGGCGCTCTTTTTCGCCTGTTCTGCTACGTGTTTTTTCAGGATATTTCCAGCTCCGGTCATCATGCGCGTAGCTTGAATGCGGTAAAAGGCACGGCTCTTTTGCTGGTGCGAGAGAGCGTAATAGTTGGCCATCTCAACAAGCTGATCCAACTCTTTCTCCGGGTGCTTCTGCTTCAGGTCTTTCAAGATGCGAATCATATCGCGTCGGGACTCATCTACCTCTTTGCTCTCAATCAGACCAATCAGATTGCTGGTTGCACCTCCATCCATGAAGTGAGAGTTAACCATCTTGCCGTCCATTTCAATCCCCTTGGAGCGTTCGGTCTCGGTCTCAATGATGACACCCCTATGTTTTTCAGTGCGGTACTTCTTGTGCATGAACTTATAGAAGAGCAGTCGTCTGTCTGCCACCCATGCGAGGAGTACACATATGGGGAAGAAGGCCAGCGTGACTAGACCCTCCCAGACTTGGACTTCATTGGGAGAAAAAACAGCCAGGATCATGTAGAGCCAGATGTAGGCAAAGATACTCCAGCCTGCAGTGACAAAGAACACTCTGAGGTGCTTGACCTTTCGTACCTCGCCTTGGGGGATGACAGACACGCAGAGGCCAATGATGACAAACATATTGAAAGCTGCACTGCCAACGATTGTGGAGGGCCCAAGCTCACCAGATTTGAATTCATGTCCACAAACTTCGATTACAGAAAGCATGATCTCAGGAGCCGACGAGCCCAAGGCCATGAGGGTAAGGTTGGAGACCGTTTCATTCCACACACGGATCGTGGTGGTGGTTGTTTCCCCATTGGGCCTTTTGATAACAATTTCTCTCTCTTGGGAGGTGATGACCTCAATGGCGGCCATAAAACGGTCAGCAATGATGGATACTCCGAGGAACATGTAGATCAGTGCCACGAAATAGACAATGACCCGTGCAATCTTGTCTCCCATGGAAGGATCCTCGGGATACCAGATGGGCAGGATAATCCCTGTATGACACTTTGTGTTCCCTTTGCAGGTGCCATTGCTGGGGCTGAGCAGAGGGCTCGGAGTGGTCCGGGCCTCTGTACAAAGGAAGGCTACAGCCACAGAGACCAGCCCCAACCAGAGGCAGGCTGAAGACCCTGGTTTTACAGGCTTTGAGCCCTCCATGCACCCT
Source organism: Rhamphochromis sp. 'chilingali' (assembly GCF_963969265.1). NCBI lineage: Eukaryota > Metazoa > Chordata > Actinopteri > Cichliformes > Cichlidae > Rhamphochromis > Rhamphochromis sp. 'chilingali'. The sequence continues at coordinate 18,207,962 of NC_137949.1, read as the reverse complement.
CCTTCGTCTCAAGGGTCCTTACCACACTGAGAGTCGCTCTGGGATCCAGCACTGGGCTGTGTCTTTCCTCCGCCCACCACCTAAAGACACCAGACAGAAACAACAGATATTATACAGTTTATTACAAGAATGAAAGACTTTATTTTCAGCCTTACAAAGCAACTGTCTCACATTGCTTTGTAAGCTTTTTTTTTTTTTGCCTTGAATATTTTTAGTACCAAATAAATATTATTGTACTAGAGTACAGTGCATTCTCAATAGTTGCGTAATAATTTAATATTTAATGTAATGACATAATGGAAGGAGTATCCAACCTCAGGGTATTTTCACATCGTTTTAAACTTCAAGTGGTACAAGTCTGCAAGACTGTGTTTGCATTTCACAGGGAGAAACAAACACGAACTGAAGCAAGAAAAGAATTTCTTAATTTTAAATGAGCGCAAGAATTCAAATTATCCAACCATCCTTCTGTGCGGCTTAATTGGGTTTCTCCTTTCTACTTCAAACACCATTTTCATGAGATCTTTATGTTATCTCCGAAAATGCTCAGCAATTCAGGTCGGTAAATGAATATGTGAGCAATGCAGACAACATTCGTTTAATAAAATTACAGCCTGCGGGCTCATTTCCAATCATAAACTTTATTTTGATTTGAGATGTGGATACATGCAACAAATAATGTGGATTTGAGCATGATTGTCTGAAATCTCTCGGGTAATACACAGCTCTGAACCGAACAGCTCGCTCAGCAGGCATGCAATGTTGCCAAACTAAGCACTGTCCAAAATGTCGCATTGGCAAAAAAAACAGCAGCAGGGAGGCAGGAGATTGTCAAGAGGCAAAGTGAAACAAAGGCTACAGATGTCCCATCCAAATTCATTATACACTGAGCCCTAAACACGCACTTACCACTTCTGCAAGAGAGAGCAGCATTACAATAGCAATGCAGACACTGTCCAAATTCATAAAAGCCCTAGCTAAGCATTTTACGCACCTCTTCAGCTCTTATGAGATACAACTCGACCATCCTTCTGATGCCAACAGCTGGGGCCTAAGGCAGCAGGAGCATAATGAACAGTTGACCACCCCAAAACTTAGATGATATAACACAGGGGGGAATTATTATAAAGGCTCTCTCCTTGGTGTTACCCGATTGTTTAACAGTTCAGTGAGTTGGATGGGACCCTCGATGCAGCCTCCACAACACCTCCGGACCTCCTGAGGCTCACAGGCAGTTTAGTCTGAATTAAAATGATCTCTTAAGAGAGATACATGCAGGGTAAGTTAATAACGCTACCCAAAATTCACCAGAGGATTACATTTTTGTATTACTGTCACACTTCCCTTTGCTTTTTTCGAACTAAATCTAGTTCAAGTCTTTTTTCAATTTGTACACAAAAAAGTGCATTCTTAGGTTCTGATTCCTGCTTAAAGGGTTGATTACCTCTGGGGCCACCCTGCACTAAAAGGTGTACAATACAAACCCATGGCACTTTAAAGCACTCTCGGGGAAAAAAAAAAAGAGATCCATTAAAGGACATATTTTATGCAATGTAATGCACCTTTCTTATTTGATTTAGCTCATTCAATCTGAAAGGCTCTTACAATAACACCAACTACTTGAACTCCCAGGTGATGTTTTTGGATATGATATCATCCGGGTGGACCGCTGGCTAATTTGGAAAGCTGAAAAAACTTTTATTGGAGGTGTGCATAGCAAACAGTTGGTGGCATATTTTAAAAAGTACACCAATTCAAAAGCCAAATATTGGATAGGACAATGATAACCCACACCTTCTGTGAAATCTGCAAGAAACCGGGAAAATCTCTGTCAAGGTCTTGTGTGCAAGCGTTGATAAGATCAATTCATCTATTCTGGAATAAATTATCCTTAATATCTCTAATTTAATGGTTCACAGGCATAAATAATTGCATCACTTGCAAGACTATAATGTCTTTTTGAGAGATCATAACCTCAATAACATCCACAGAGATGAGTCTTTTTAGAGGTGATACAGAGGCGATCTCAGCTCGATATAACAATCCTCTGATGTTAATGTTAAAAAAAAAAGACGTTGATTGCAGCACAGCACACTGATCTGGAGGACAGAAAATGGGATGACAGCAAACGGCAGCAGAAGCTGGAGACAAGGAACTTAAATTTAACTGAATCAGCAGCGCCATTTATATGGATTGGAGCCAGCTATGCAATCCCTGTGAGAACCAACAGCGCTGAGCACAAACAAAACCAACAGGAGAATAATTGAGTGACAAAGTTATAACTTAGCGAGAGAAAATTTGAATTTAAAAACTCAGGTTTTTGCCTTTGTTTGGACCTGGACACTGATGAGAGTAAACTTGGGGGGCAATTAAATAAAATATGTGTGCATTCCCCTTGTTAGTGCTATAAATCTCTAATAACACGTACTAACCATTTAATTTAAAAATGTGAAAATGGTCAAACTGACAAGCAGGTATTAAAGAGCTGCTGAAGCCACTGAGAAAGGCTTAAGGAGATGCTTCTTCCTGTTTTAAAATCAAGAGCAGTACTGCTGAGCTGCTAGCTTCTCCTTGTCTTTTTATTGCATGGTGACAAGCTGAGGTGGAGGGGTAAAAACTGCAATGAAGCACACAGGATTTAAGATTGCAGGGTCAGCCTCTCTGCATGATACATGTTGGGAATGGCAATAATTAATTCACACTGCTGTTTCCATAAAGAAATAAAAGCTGATTTGAATGAACAGTTATACCAAAAAAAATTTAAAAGTTTTAAGTTTTATTCATTATGTCGCATTACCTCTACTTTTAATAACACTGTGCATGCTTTAGGAACAGGCACAGACAGGCCAGGTGAGTTTCACACCTGGCCTCTTGCAGTGGGGCCATGCTGTTGTAATGCATGCACGGTGTGCTTTTGCGCTGCTAAAGTAGTCAAAGCTTCCCCTGATAAAGATGTCAAATTCAAAATCTCTCTGATCAGACCATATTTAACCTTTTATTTAACCTGCCACCATAAATGAGACACAGCGGAAGCATTTTTGGAAAATGTTTATGCATGTTTTTCTCTTTCAGTGAAAGAGTTTTAACTTGTATTTGTGATGCAGTGATGAACTGTGTTCATTGGCGCTGCTTTTGGGTGATTTCCACAACAGAACGTTGGCTGTTTTTAAAGACGCGCCATCTGAAATCCCAAAAATTAAGTCCACTTTGTTTTGCAATAGAAATTTTTAAGGATTCTGTGAGTTTTGTTAAATTAAATGATTCTGTACTTGTTAAACTGTCATTCTTTGTCAAATACCACACAGCCTGGCTGCTGCTATACCCTGCCCTGCTATTAGACCCCTTTGCAAATGTAAATTCAAACCTTACAAAGACAACTTGTTTCAGATTCCCAAAACAGTTTTTAGCCTTTTAGATGTCACCAGATTTCCTGTTTTATTTTAATGATTTTATATACTTTAACCCTTTAAGACCTACCATAGAACCAAGTCCGCCAGAGCTTATATTATATTTTTACATGTTGTGGAGCCATTTTTGGGAGCATTTCAAGTTGCTATACATCAATACAACCATTACAGCCTAAATTTTAATAATATGCATGCATTAAGTGCATAGTAATTACATAAATTGCAAAAAAGTGCAATAAACTATAAAAAAATTGAAAATCATTTTTGTTTTTTTAACATATATTTCTAGTTAGAGAAATTTAAGAGGCTTATCCCTCAAAACTGTAAATACAAAAAAGTTGCACAAACTAGTTTCCCACCACAGGAAATTTATTTTGAGTGTCTTTATAGTTTTATTTTTGAAATACACCAATTTCTATACACTGCAGGAAAAACGAAAATAAATATTATACTGCAAATTTGCAAAAAAGCAGCATATGCATCAAAATAAACTATTTCCAGCAGTGCAATATGAGTCCTAAGCATCCCAGAAACGACACAGAAAGTCATAAAGTCAAACATAACTTTTAAAAACACCAGGCCTTGATGGCCTTGATGGGAAAAAACTACATTTCCACGAAAATGACGTCACTTCCGGTTTCGGGCAGGTCATGGCGGACATGCGATAGTTCGTGCTGATGGACGTAGGAAGTGTTATGAACAGCTGATCGGATCGGCAAAGCCTGTTTCTGGAATATTATGTTTTTGTTGCTGCAAGTGCTTTTTATGCAGTTTTTGCAAAACTATATGTGGAAGGAAACTGTGACCTAGGACAAGCTGATGGCATAAGATGTAAGTACAACTCCTCCGGTTTCATATGCAAAAAAAATTATTGCGCTAGCTCATGTGGTTGCAGTGCTACCAGGATTTAAAAATAGTTACGCAAAACGGAGCATGTCCGCTCTGGCCGGTTTTAAAGGGTTAATTAAATCCCCGAAAACTCCTTTCCATTTGGCTATGCAGTCTTTCACAGAGAGATGAAGCCCACTCATCTTTACCTCTTAAACGCTCAGGCTCTCTGGGATGATTTTTATACCTTGTCTTGTTACCTATTAACCTGCTTTGTTGTGAAATGTTCCACCAGGTCTGACAGTCTTTTGTTGCACTTCTGCAATCTATTTTTTTAAAATGTGCTGCTTGCTCAAATTTGCCCTAAGCACATATTTTTTTTAAAAGAAATAACGATAGAGTTTCAGCATTTGATACTCCGTCTGTGTTATTTTCAGTTAACAGACTTTAAATAATTTGAAATCCGCACACTGTTTTTGCTGTGTATCATCTTCTATTGTGTCAACTCAAAACAGGTCATGAATTTAAAAAGTACATTGCCTGTCCAACTTATTACTATAATAACTCCTGTGGGAAATATATTATCTGCTAAATGCTGCATTATATATCATCGCTGTTTATCTCCAGCGTTGTGCTGAACAGGTAGAGCGCAGCTGGTTCTCTGAGCTTTTTCACTCAAATCAGCTGAAAATTACACTGCAAGAGCTGTGCAGATTACACCGCTCTTATGGGGTAATTTTCAACACTTTCAAAACGATAAAACCAGATCACGACCAACAAAAAAGGGGTAAAACGCTGGTGTGATGATTAGCACTGTCGCCTCACAGCAAGAAGGTCCTTGCCTTTCTGTGTGGAGTTTGAATGTTCTGGCCAGGCCTGTCTGGGTTCTCACTGGGTACTCTGGCTTCTTTGCAAGGCCAGAGGTTAACTGGTGATTCTAAATTGGCCGTGGTTATGAGTGTGAATGGTTGTTGGCCCCACGACAAATTGGCGACCTGTCCAGGGTGTACCCGACCTCTCAGCTTGTGACAGCTGGTGTGAGTCTCCAGCCCCACTATGACCTTGAATAGTTGGGTTGCGGTCACGTGGTTCTGATGACGTGCGGAGGCAGCGCGATTTTTGAGTGGAGGGCGGAAGTAAACATGGAGGACACTGTGGAGAGTCAGGAGAGCAGCTATTGTGCAACTTTAGACCCCGTTTCTCGGGAGAGATATAAACAGATAGTTAAAAAATATATCGGACGTGATCCGTATTCTTTGAAAATGTCCGAATACACCACAGAAGTAAAGGATTTGCCTACTATCGAGGCTGTGGATATCACCAACTACTTGGTCCTCCAGACTTCTTACTACACTAGGCAGCAAATGAAAACTTTCAAGAGTCTGGAGGCGTACAATTTTTTTGTCAGCGGGTGGGTCCACAACCTTGGAACAAAACGTCTCCGTGATGGATACAGTTTGGTGTTTGCAAGGGTGAGTGTTTGTTCTTATATTGCTTTATCTTAAACACGCTAACAGTTAGCGGTAGCGGCTTTAACGTCAACAAACATGCCACATCCTTAGGACTTCGTTAGAGTGACAGTTGTTTGTTTCAAGGTAAACCATTCTCAGCGGTCTAACGAGACACCTCTGAAGACTTGGGTAATTGCAAAGGAGGATGGAGAAGTGATTGCAGCTGTATGGCAGGGTTAGTAGCCTGTTCTCCACTGTCACTAGGCTCAAATCCGGGCTCTCAGCCGTCTGTTGCATATCCAAAATCGCCTCTGCACATCGATGCTGTTCTGCCTTAAGCTTCATTCTTTTCTCTCGTTTGAGAACTGATTCCGATCTGGGTTTTCGTTCGTAGCCGAGATTGACCGTCGGAGCCCAGTCCTCCGACTCTTCGTCATCCAAAGCACTTGGGCAGCCTATAGTCCCAATCAAGTCAATATTAGACTACTAACTTAAAAGCACTAAGTAAACGAGAATTTAACGACAACCTAATGCTAATAAGTTCGTTTGCAAACATAACATTACCTCTGACGAAGTGGTCGCTGCAGACACGGGCATTGGCAGACTCTGCTCCTCCCGACTGTAAACGTAAATTTAAAATCCATTTTTTCCTACGTTTTTCGGTTAGAATTTTCCATTTTTCTCCTCTTCGTTGGGCTATTTTTGGTACCCTAAAATACCGTTTATCAGTTTCTCTGGTCGACCTACTGGAGCATCCGTAAACACAACAGGACATAGGCATTTTGCGTACTGTCTGTCTGTGATTTTGCGATTATCTTTTTCACTTCCGACCGCCAGTCAAATTTCGCGCTTTACGTCGACGTCACGTCTACGTCAAATGAAACCTAGCTATTGGATAAGCAGAAGAAGACAGATGGATGGACCAAAGCAAGAACAGACGGGCCCTGCAGAGTTAACTGATAATTTGCTGTTGATTTATTGCTACAAATGACGCCTTTCATTCATTGCAGTTAATATAAAATTATTGATTCTAGCTGCTTCCAATGAGCTGTGATCCCCTATGATTTTAACACTTTGCTGTCATTTCCTGCAGCTTTAATTGAGGCAGCGGCACTCTTGTGCCTCCAAGTGTAATGTGTGTGGAAGGGGAGTGATGAAAAACACTCAAATGTGTTCAGTCACTCTGCCTTGGATAAACAGAGGTAAAACAAAATGGCAAACAAGCCAAATACCCACGAATCCAAGAGCAAACTACCAGGCTGACAGAGAGGTTTTAAAGATATAATGCCATACAGTGACACTGGACACAGAGAGTCAATTGCTTGGTAACTGCCTCCTGTCTTATCCCATTAGACTTATAAATTTCACAAGCTGAATAAAATCATGCTCGGAAGAAATATTTCAGCTGTAAACCATAGTCGTGCTCATTTTCATGCCTCCCAAAAGACAAATAATAAACACTTGTACTTTTCTAAGCTGTAGATTTTGCCGTTTTAAGGGCACAGTCATTCCTTATGCATGTAAAAATTCCTTCCTCGCATTTGCAGCCCTAAAAGCGAGGAGCTGATTGATTGACTCACTGACTGACTAACCGAAGACACAAAAGTACATAATCTTAAGGAATAAAGTAAAGTTCATTACAGTAATTACATTAAGCACTCAGAGAGACTGTTCAGGTGTATGACCCCGCGAGGATTTTGTTTTTGAAATATTGATTTTCTATCTTCACACAAATTGCATTCGGGGGCTGTTAAGCAGTGGAGATTTAACCATCCCATTACTCTACGTGCGTCACCATTAGAACCGTGACCCCTAAATTAGGAGCTACACAGAACAATTTGCATACTAATTACTGTTTTAAGGATTGTATTTTGCATTGTGAATGCAGGGGCATTTAATCGAGGCCGTTCAGCAACTCCCGGAAATGTGCTAAAAATGAACAGATAAGACCAAGTTATTAACATATGCTGGACATTAGCATAGGAACCACATCACAAGTGACATTTCTAAATTAAGGCTAAAGATCAGATTTGACGTTTTCCAATTAAATCCAACAGTGACCTCTTCAGCCACAAACAGTTAAGAGTGGAAACATTTCAACTCCATTCACACAACTTTGAAACACTTTTTACTTCAAGAAAATGAAGTTCAAGTGATATTCTGAATATGCAGAGTTCTTTGTGTATGTATATAATTGAACTTGATGGTGAAAAATCCAAACGTCTGATCTACATATGCCAAACACATTTAATAGACGAGGCACTAATCTAGATAATTAACAACAAATATTGAGTCATACTATTGTTGCTACTGCAGATTAAATGCAAACAGATTGTTGGCTTCATTTTGAGGAGATTTTAAGCTGAAACCTACAGGCCTGAAAACCAAACAGAGACTACTATCAAAGGACAACAACAGCATAGCATAAAACTGATTTCATTTTGCTAAGATTAGGCAGTCCTGTCAACTTTTAGCAACAACCTTTAGCAAAAGTTGTCTAAAACATGAACTGAAAGTGTTACAGATATTTATTATCTGTAATGGGGAGCCTCCAGTTAATCAGCACACAGGCCAGTGTTGCATAAAAATCATCATTTCAGTGTTTTTTGTTCTTCTTGTTAAAGCTTCTAAAAATGTCAATTTGTTGCTTTCCTTAAATTGAACAGAATATATTTGTTAGTTTTATTTTGAGCTTTTTCTTAGATGTCAAATCCGTTTTTTAGTAAACAATTTGTGGATTATAAAACAGTTTTTAAAAAGTATCCAAGTATACCATGCGGGGTTTAACAGAGAAATGCACATTTTCTTATCATGTGCATCATATAGTAATCACTGTGCACCCCCTTCTATATGTCCTGACAGATGCAGATAGCATTATGGACGAGACAGTTGCTCTTTCTCTATTTTGGGAAGAGGGGTCTTGTTTAAGGAGGCTATCTGAGATCCGTGAAACATGGACTCAGCAGACAGGGAGCCGCAGCTGTTGCTGATTAATCATCAGAAGGCCGTTTCGCTCTCCGTACCAGTGTCAGTACTACCTGAGGGGGGAATCCCTGCTGGAGAGACTATAGGCCCGCAGTTTAACTTATAGTGTGCATGCAGGCCTGGGCTGCACATGTCTAGGAGACACTCGTCTTCAGATATTAACTCCCAATTGAGACACAGCGTACAGGAGAATCCGGGATATAAACGTAAACATAAAAGCACATACGTGAAACTGGAAGTCCAGGTGTTCAGCCAATCACCAGCAATGATGAGCTCGGCAAGCTGTAACAACCGGTATCCTTCAGTTGCGTTGCCAGACGCCAATTATTTTAATGGCACACCCATTAGAGTGTATCACGAATCCATTTCAGTCCGTTGCAATGGATCATATCTGCACAATCACGAGGAGCAGTGTGAGCGGACAGACAGGTTAAAGCCTGGGCAGAATGAAGCGCTCCGGAGTGACAGACCGCATCCAGCTATCGCCTGTTTTTGCATCTTAAAACGCATGTAATGTGATTCGTGTTCAGCAGCATATTATATTTAAAATTATGTCTTCTGCATACCAAGTTGCCCTCCATGTCACGAAGACTAGGTTCTATAGACATACCTGCGAGTTTGAATCATGCCTTATTCATTGTAACCTACCTGGATTTGTATTCCGGGGAGTTTAGCGACTGCGAAATAGCTCCTGTCCGCCCCCTTTATTATTGTTTTACCGCGCAGATCAGCCTGCCAACAGTCTCAAAATAACCTCGCTGTTTGGATCTCTTTAGTCTAACGTGCTCCTCGGACCAAAATCCCCCAGTGATGCCGCTGTCTCGGTCTCCAGCCTGCTCGAGATTGGCGATTGGATCAAACTGGTCAGAGGTGATCGCCTTTGGTCTTCTTCTGCCTTGGCGCCCTCCTGCCCAGATCCTCCCCGTCTGACGGATTGACCGGGTCGCAAAGCTGTCAGTGACAAGGGAGGAGGAGGAGGAGGGGGGTGGTCAGTATTTTAAGGTTGCAGCCTTGGTGGAGATGGATCCTCTTAGCCTGTCCGCACGGCTCTCCCTCCTCCTGCAAGCCGTGAATCAGCGCTCTCCTCCTCCTCTCTCGGCTGCGGTAGCGCAAGAAATCTGTGATGTAGCTGTTAGAGACACTGGCGTAAAGCTCCCCGCCTGCTGTCTTCGCTACAGATGTGACATCGTGTGTTCATGGAAAGCTCAGCTGTGCATCCAGCTCTCTGAGTTGCCAGGGCTCTCTGCTGGACTTGGCGCACCATCGGAATGACCGCGGTGTGTCTCCTGTGCGCTCCCCTCAAAGTCAGTTTCTGCAGCTTGCAGTAAAAGCTGGAGACGAGCGTGCCGTCCTCGCGTGAGTAATATTTAAAAAATTTGTATAGTTGTCAATATTAGAACCACTCTCACGCGACGATGGTGTGAAATGGTTGCGCCCTACAGCCCTCCGCCCCCCATTTCTAAAAGTCACACAGACAGACTCGGTTAGGCGCGCAACTACGTCACCATCAGCTGAGAGAAGAAACCTGCAACACAAACCGTGAATCTCTTCCAGACCCACAGTCCGCTGCTGCTAAGAATGAGAGGAAGGGGATAATCGAGAGGTAGGAAATCACAAAGGTTTTGACACAAAAACTGATTGCTGTTTTTTCCTGTTTGTTTTTCTTTTTATTAGTTCTTTAGACCATTTGTTAACTCTAGGAAATACAATATGCCACAGAAGCGAGATGAAAATTACTCTGGCTGGCTACATCCCACAGATACTAATTATTATTATTATTATTATTATTTGGTATTCCTACAGAAATAACGCGCGGATACGCTGGATACGTGTATATGATACGATGGACTAATCTTAACAATTTCTTTCCATCTTATGAGCATTATTATATAACCTACAATGGCTGTAGGCATGCACTTAAAGAGCCAACTTAAAGTACCAGCAAACATTAAAGGCCCAACACATCAGCACACGTGTTTTACTCACACAAACTCTTAACTTACTTTGTTATGTCATGATGGCTGATCTCAAAGACGAAGTTATCAGCCAATGCTTCCCAGCTTGGTTAGTAGAAGCTACAGCTGAATCCAAGCAGGGCAAGTGACAAAAATGGCAGTTCCCCTAGGTGCCACTAGAGGCTGCCTGCAAAAGGGAGTCAATCCTCCTGGATTATCATGTTAAAAATGGCTACCTCTACATCATTCAGAAAAGTTGTGGGGTGAGGGGAATTAGTTTTATAACTCTTCCACCAGAAGGACTGAGTCAGTCAGATATCTGTGTTGAGTGACAGGTGTCCTTACCAGGCAGTTAGAACCATTCGTTAGAGCCATGGCAGCAAGACGGCAATCAAGTGTTTTCTGTAACTGACACAGACTCTTTCATACTGCTGTGGAGGAATTTTGGCCCACTATTATTATTATTATTATTATTATTATTATTATTATTATTATTACTATTAAATAACAATTATTCCATAATTGTTTTAAATCAGCCACACTGGAGGGCCTCTCTAGTATTACAGGCTTTCTAAGGTCATTCCAAAGCATCTCAATATGATATATTCCAGACTTTGACCAGGCCACTTCAAAACCTTCATTCTGTTGTTTTGGAGTCACTCAGAGGTGGACTTGGAGTGGTGGACATCAATCCATCTTCTACCAACTATCTAAGTCCGGGTCGTGGAGGCAGCAGTTTACGCAGAGATGTCAAGACCTCCTTCTTCCTGACCACCTCCTCGAGCTCCCTTAGTACAGTTAATTATGATTTGTGAAATAATGACATTAAAATTTGCTCCAAAAGTAACCAACAACTTAATCTCTGTCAAGAGGTCCAATTCAGTGACTCAGTTTAGCAGCCATCTGTTGCCTAAAGACACCTGTGTTCGAAGTGGCAAATATTCATTAACACAAATAAAACGTGTGAGATTTAAAATACAATACTTTTTTGAAGCTGTCTGCTGTCTTCTTAATTCTTGTTGGCGTTTTAGCATGGGTATCTATAAAAAACAAGCCTCAAGTGGCCATTGGATGAACTGCATGTTCAGTGACGACATGGTGCTTCTTGTTGTTATTTATTATGTTTCATATCAGGCGACAGAAGCTTTTTCATAAGAGTCTTTGTTGGACGTTTATAATACAGAAGTCCCTGAAAAATAAGCAATAAATTGATGGCGCCACAATCTGTCGTTCCTGCTAGTTAAACCCACATTTGATGCATTATATTGTCATCAGGCAGCGGTACAATCAATCACACAAGTTGTCAACATACAAATTATATCCAGGTGGCTGTGGCTCAGGAGGCAGAGCAGGTCATTCACTAAGCAGAAAGCACTTTGAGTGCTCAGTAAGAGTAGAAAATAGTATAATATAATTACTATTCCACTTCCATTTACCACCCTAATTAGTATCAGCATTAGGGATAAAGGCTGCCTTTAGAGGTGTAACATTAGAATAGGATATATTCTATTAATGATCTTGAGAAAATCAGATGGAGTACATGAAAACATACTGAATGTGTCAGGGCACAAAAGGTGTAATTTAACTATAAGTAACAAAACAACAGGGCAAAAAAAGCTTTTATATCATGTTTGTACTTATATTGGATGCATGTGTTTATAAATGTATCAAATCACCAAGGAATTAGAAATATTAAAACATATAACATCAAAAATGAGTACTAATACATATAATTCTTTCATAAAAGGAAACTCATTCAAGTTATTTGAATATGGTTACCATCAACAAGGGATCACTTGGTGGTCCTGCTGAACACATTCTCAATGATCTCTCATCAGCTCTTCTGTGTTGTTGTGCCCATTGTTTAGTTGCATTGCACAACCCGATGATCTCTATCTCCAGTTATATGCATTACTAGTCAATAAGAGCTTCGCTGGGCACACAGTCCTTGATGCAGCACAATCACCCTGCTGACGAGACAGACGAAGCCCCAGAGACGGGAGCAAAGCAGGAGGATGTTGACACCACCACCACCTCTAATTATAGCATCATACAGGCCTGAGGCACTGTGAGGGAGGGGGAAAAATCCTTAAACTCCCAGAGCAAACCAAACTGTATGTAAAATTAATTCCGGTATTTAAGTCTTTTAAAATAATTAGCAGTTAATCAATAATGAATAATTATTCCCCTGTCTAGAAACAACACGGATAGACTCTTACTGCAGCATGCAGAGTCCCTCTCTGTTGGGACGGAGCCTGTATGCAAAGCAGGAAAAATCAATTGGATCCGATTTTAATTACATAGTCCGGCACTGTGGTACAGAATCTCATTAGCCTCTTCAGATTTCCATGCTTGTTGAATTCAAGTCTGAGATTCAAAAACAATCACTCCCCAAATGGACAGACTGTGTTTTTGTGTGCGTGCGTCTGTGTGTGAGGAGTGCGGAGGTAAAGAGGGGGAGGGGTGCTATGATGAGCCAATCTGTCCAGGTAGTCCAAACCACTAGCACTCCCCCATCCTCCACTCCTCTACATGCAATGCTGTAATTAGTATGGAGACTACAGTTGGATTTTTAATGAAGTTTTCTTATCTGCAGGAAAAAGGGTGGAGGCTGAGAATACACTGGACATACTGGTGGTGCTTAAGTGTACCTGCACCCAGCATGCATCACATGATTGGAATTCAATGCCTGCTCTTGCCCCTCTCATCAAAGTCCTCAATGCATTTAGTGATGATTAATGGATTATACACCAGGCCTGCTTGTGCTACCCACTGAGAGGAGCAGCACTTACAAGGGGGAGGGTGGCTTGATGGTCTTAGCTCTGAAAACTGACTGCTGACATTGATTCTCAGAATAAGGCAACTTTTCTCCAGCTCCTCCTTGCTAATTTCTCTCTTCACTGTTTTACCACAAGAAGCTTGACAACGGCATGCCACACCACGCAGGAGCACCAGCAGCAGTGGGGAATAAAACAGCATAGCAGGAGAGAATAGTGCTGCACTTGCATTTTCTGATTCGTAATTTCACTCTCTCTCTCTGTGCTGCACTCGGCACTTGCTGATAATTTGTAGGATTGAGATGCAACAACTTTGCCCACCCAGGCAAAGGCACTGTGGGAGCGGCCAGAGAGAGAAACAGGAGGGAGCGGTCATCAGGAACGTTAACATCAACATCACCCCCTAGGCGACGTCCACTTACAATAGGTGGTAATGAACGGTGAACCTGTGAAACAAGAAAGGTAGAGAGTCACCTTGCATCAGGATCGCAGGGATGGCAGTCACTCTGAAGACTTAAAAGATGCATGGAGTGTGATTTAAATCAAAATATGGCTAGGCTGAAGGGTCATTTGGTTTTCACTGCTTAGCTAAATGGCTGTCTGGCATTATACATTAGTTTTAGTGTTATCTACCATGTAGACATTTGATTGTAGCATTTGTAATGTCATGAGAAACCTGTGACCACATCTGGTAGCCCCTTCTATCCTTGAGATGAGCTGACACACACTACCACCACCCAGGATGTATCAGAAGAAGATCTATCATCTAATTCTGAAGAAGTGCTTTTACTGCGTTGGCAGTTTGTTTGGGATCATTCCCCATGAAAAAATTAGGTCAGTTGACAGTTAGTTCATTTCAGATAGTATTGCATGGTGGATTAAAATCTGATTGTACTATTCTGTGTTCATAATTCCATCAATTTTGACCTCCTTCGTGCATGACGATGACTTGAACAAAAAATTTAGAATTTGGATTCATCACTCCATAAGACCTGCTGTCTGAGATTTTCAGTCAAGTTCTTGTGTAATTTGGCACACCTCAGCTTTTTCTCCACACTTGGTTTCTTGAGAGCTACCACCATCCACTGAGACCTCTGAGGTCCAGGATTCAGATGAGGCTTCGGTGAACAGTAGATGGATCAACCAATGGGGAAGATCAACCTCTCCTATGTCCTTTGTCAGTTTTGTTTGATTGTTTTGTTTTTCTTAAGGACGTGACTTTAAGACATAGTTCATCTGCTGTAGATAATTTTTAGGCCTGGCACTTTTTCTTTGTCCTTCTAGTTCCCTGGACCCTGCTGAGATATGCCGAGTTTTCAGCTAATGGCTGTCTGGGACAAAACAAAAATCTATTTTATGCCCAGCAAAGTGTTATCTTTGGCATTTCCCATATATTCAGCTCAAGAAATGGGAACAAATCACACCATAGGGCGACCAGCATTTTTATTCCGCATCTATGCTTACAAATAACAGTAGATTGCTGTACAAAATGTGCTGCAAGAATTTGCTCAAATGTTTGAATATGTTTGCCATATAAATATACTCACAATGTTGTAGTCCCAGAAGGAAAAATCCTAATATAGTAGAACAGCTCACACCTCCACTGCACTAGAAGTATTTTCTTCTTTTTGTGGCATCTAGCCAAACACCATCACCTTTATCCCATCATCCAGACATACATGCTTTGGCTTGATTAGGTGGGGATGCACATAATCAAATTGAGAGGACGAGCTGGTTATTTTTTCTATAATGCAATAAAAGCTTTACCACTGTGCACCAATAAATCCTCTCCTCAAATAAAAACCTGACAGTCCATAAATTTGTACTGAGTGCAGATAGAGAGGAACCACTAAGCTTTCCCAAATATATGATAAATGCACTTTTACTTCAGTATTTGCTCACATAGTGTAGCCTGTCTATGAAGAGTGCCACCTCCGCAGCTGCAGCTATTGGAGCTGAGCATTCAGTGGTTCACTGGTCCGGAATATATTTGCAGGGGAAGATGGGTGAGTGAGGGATACCCGCACCGACTCCATTACATCAGAGGGACGGTGCACAGAAGACGAGTGTAGGACACTGGACTCCACATTCATCTACTCGTCTCCCTTGTGCCTTATGGTGCTGAATGAAAGACAGAAGGACAGGATGGAGGGTGGAGCATCAAAAGTACGGGATGGCGATATGAAGGAAGACCGGATGAGACACAGATCAAGGCGGAGAGGTCAGTTCGACTGAGGGACTTAGCGTCACATCGCCCGGGCCCCTGTGCCCCACAGCCACATCTCCATGGCAACTTGTGGCCCCTGCCTCGGTCGCGGGGAGAGTGGAAGTGACGGCGGCGATCTGTGCGTGTTCCGTCTGGCTCATTATGTGGCGAATGAAGTGAAACAGCCAGGGGGTGCATTTGTTCTGCGTGGACTACCCCCTCAGCTGCCAAGCGTCTGTCTATTTATAGAAATGAAAGAAAAAGAGAGAAAGCGGGCCTAAATAAAATAAGCACAAGGGCCATTTCTCGACTCACTTTTCCTCCTCTCTTCCCCCTCCTCCAGGTAGTAAAAGTCTCTATTTTCTGCATCTCTCTGAGACTCAGAAGGGTGATGAAGGCTCTCCCTAACTAAAGACCGTTTTCATATTTGATAAAACTCTGTTATTTTCCTTTAATGTATAAAATTTCACAGATAAAACATAGAAAATCCTGAAACTACAAACTGATACTGACTGGAGTCTAATACCAGGCATCATCATGAAACAAAGTTTAAGTTTAAGTTTAATAATTGAGTTATTAACATTTTAACTGATAGATGACTGAATTTAGACAGAAAAATCAATGTTTCTTTAAAATATATAACTCTATATTGATATATTACAGTGAAAGCCTTGTATCTGTGATGATATGCACAAGTTATTCTTCCATGATGTTAATTATTTTTCCCCCAGCCAGGAAGAATATTCAAATCCTCAGTCAATTATAATACAGAGGACAATAGACAGTTAGCGAGTGACTACCCTACTAAAAAGGACATAGGCATGCAGGAGGGGTTTCCACAAGTACTAACTAAACTGGCCTTTTTGAACTTATTGCAGAGAAAATGGTGCCGAAATCAAATGAGTGCAATACAGATGTGTGCAGTTCTTTGTTTGTTTTGCATGAACAAATTTCTGCAAATCTCAATGAATTGAAATAACAAGAGCAAAGCAAAATTCCTCCACATTGATGTGAGAGTGATAAAATCAAACAGAAAGTTATTACTGCAAGTTATTGCTGCTAAAAGTGGATCATGGTGTGTACTTGGCTTTTTTTTAACTAAATAACAACACTCTGTAATATGTGTTGTTGTTGTTTATAATATTGAGATATTAACACCTGGTGAGAACTAGATATTTTTTTATTATGTCCAGATATGTCAAATCTGGACATAGTGGGCATACATTCTTTTTTTTTTTTTTTTCTTTTTTTTTTTTTAAACCATGCCTGTACATCGAGTTCTCTAAAAAGCAAATTCATCAAAAATCCGAACATCAGTCTCTGTGACTTAAAGATTTCAAACTTTCTGCTTATTGCAGCTTTAAAACAACAGCATTGATGCTAACGTCAAAGATCACATTAAATACAGTTCCTGGAAAGAATCAATTCTCCAGTGTTTACTTTGTGTCATCAAAGTGACACAGTATTTCTTTTAAATTTTCTGGTGATGATTTTTAATCAAACTACCATTCCCTATATAAGTGACAGTCTGCTGGTTAAGCTGTCACTGATTAGCATTAAGTAACAAATATCAAAACGTTGTGATTTCAGTCTGGTGTGAGAATTCACCCGATGATGACAAATGAGATATTATATTCTGCATTTCTCTCACTGAAGTGAATAGTCATGTCTTCAATCCTTGTGAAAAATGTCTTCTCATGAGATAATACCAGTGGTAATTAATCATCATCTGGGGAATGTGTGAGTGAATCTGCGGAGAGGGAATTTTTCATTCATCAAGGGCCAAAAGGACTGTGAGCAGAACGCTTTTTCTGCAGAGTTTCCACATCAGAGTTGTGATGATTTGGCAGATTAAAAACCAGACTTGCAGGGCTGCTAATTAAAGGGGGAATCGACTGATGGAGGGGCCCCAGAGCTGAATAGGGCCACTGGAAGATGCTCAAGATTATTTTGAGAGCCCCAGTTGTCACATTGCCCAGAATCTCAACCGACTCCACAATTCTTGTTTCTCAAACTTCATTAGTTCTCATCAAACAACACGGTAAATATTGAATTTCATTTCCCCCTTGTTTAGCCTTGTCCACTTAATATTTAATTGCATTTTCTTGCATTCTCTAATAAAAAATTGATGTGCATGTGAATGGGCGTATGTTTTTCAAATATGGGCTCCATCTCATAACACATCTTGGCAGCTCACTTACGATAGCAAGCCCTTCCAGGCTGACCTATTTTGGCCTCTGATGACTACACCCCCGCTATATCTCCTCATCGTAGAACTGTAGAGCTGTAACATGTCTTTTGCTTCAGCGCTCTTAAGTCTTCTTCACGTGACTCACTTGAAGTAGGCTCTGTGGAAAAGCTGCGAGGCTGTAGAGCCGTACACAATTAACAAGGTTACATGGTTCACCAAACACTGAGCTAAATAACTTCCATATAATGTACAGTGAAGTAGGACAGTGTGGAGGAAATAAAGAAACAGCTAAATGAGTGGGATGTTTAGCTGAAAGCAAAGCCACCTCACCTAATTTCACACATCATTTTGTCTTCTAGAGATTTCCTTGCTAGCAAGAGAAGGGCCCACTTTCCTAGACATGTGTTACACTTCGTCCAAGAATCTTGTTTCTTTTTGTTTCTTTTTTTTGTTTTGTTTTTTTTCCAGGACACGGTGCAATCTGTGTTTAGGAGACCGACGCCAAAAGTCTGCAGTGATGAAAGGACATCTGTGAGGAAGCTAACTGCTAATACTATCATGCTGTGATCCATTTGTTACCATGTTAATATCAACCACGTTCATGCTGACAAATATTTATCACGTCCACGGAAAAATCTTGAGCTACCCCCATTTCTTTATATCTTTGCTTTCTAGGAGCCAGATTTTTAATTTTATATTTCGTTATTTTTGGAAAAAATGATCATGAGTAATAGTTTTCTAGGTTCTCTTAACGTCTTTCAAAGTTTTTCTTTGGACACTGGCTGCTTTTTCATGAATGTTTTAGGGTTTTTGGCTGCATTTCATCCAGTGATGTTGATGATCTTGTCAAAATTGATGGAATACTTTTCCGCATCACGAAAAAACACACTGCCAGTTCCCTTTCTACCACAACTGTTTGATTTGTTTGTCTGATTGTAGTGCTTCTTTTACTTAGACTTTGAATGTGTCACTTTTTATTGTATCACATTTTCAAATGTTCCTGTTATTTAATAAAGAAAATAATATTTTTTTCCACCACCACAGCTAACCCCTCAGTATATTGAGGCCAAGCTTAATGAGCATCATCAAACTCAATATCTTTTCTGTCCCAAAGAAACAGCAGCATCCTCGCTGTAGTTCTTATTTCTAGACAGTATTCATCTAATCAAAAACAGCCCTGGAGCCACCCGGTGGAGCATCCAGCACGAGTGTGTGATTCACCTCTAAGATTACAAATGCACCAACATGTGGCTATTCTAATTTTAGAAGCCTCTTCGCAAAACACCAGACATTTTTATCAACCCTCCGCCTGACGCAAGAGCTTTGATGTGATCCGCTAATCCTGTTATAAACACTTGATTACTCCGCTTTGTTATTCAGAGGTGTTTGGCGGATAAGAGGCGATTGCTACTTCATGGCGCTTTGCCACACATTCAAACAGCCTATGACAAAACAGCACTCTGAGCAAGATGTATTTTTGTACAACCTGTGCATGGGAAAAATAACCCTCACATATGATCTGCTGTTTGTTTCCTGAGCCCAAGAACACTCTGTATTAAAACAGCTCAAAAGTCAGGAACGTAAAAAAGGGATTGCGGAAAATGTATCCCAAGACATTTTCATGCACCTGAAGAATATTCATTACATCTCATTTCACAGCTGAATGAGATGAGGCAGCACATGCATTATCTGTCACTCACCCACACATTACCTAAACGTACGAATCTAGGGCCATTGTTGCATACAGAAAATATCATGTTCTTTTGTTTTTAGGACCAAAAAAGCAAAAAGGTAATACTATTTCTATTATAAGCACAATAAATCCACTGCAGTGCAAAGTAATAACTGTCAGAAAAACAGATTACTGTCGAGAAGTATAAAGCCTGAGGAAAGGCTGGACTGTTCTCTTATTTATTCCTTTATGCTTCCAACTGGTAAATCAATGCAATACCATTGTAAACAAAGACCTACCACATCCACCAGCTTTTGTCAAAAACAAAATGAAAGTGAAGGCAACACTGTGGATAAACAACAATAATTTATTGAGTCATGTAAATCATACATGGATATATAATCCTTTCTTTGTGGAAGATGCAGCAGGACACAGATGGGCCACCTGCTGGCTGAGACAGGTGACACCTGATTTATATTTGTGCATTAAATTATAAGTATCAACTTTTTTTTTATTATAACACCAGTTTTGCTTCTATGGCATAATAATAGTAGTAATGGACAGCTTGAGCCAATCACAATGCTGGTATTTTGGGTGTAAAAAAATGATGATAAAGTCATTGTCTATCAACTTCCCAGCAAATCAGAAAACACCGCTTGACTCTGCACCACCACGTATTCAGGTGTGAAGCCTACTCTGCTCCACGTGCTGAAAACAATGGAGACAGCATGTGTTTTATGACTGCATTATATCTATATAAATATATATTAATAATAATATTACTTAATATTGGACACCACATGAATTTATCTGTGAACGCAGAAATGGTCCTGATGATACATCAGTCTGACTAATAGCTGTGAACATGTTACAACCAGAAGAAACCATTATCGCCTATTAATGTATATTCCCCAAGTCTGAATTCCTGCACAAGCAAAGACAAAAGAGTCCAGGCCCTGAAGCTGCAGAGACTACCATAACTGAATCTCAGGTCTCTCCACAGTTCATTCTTGTAATGTTCCCGGTGTGTATTTGTGTGTGTGCCTGCTCAGCCTGATGTCCTCCAGTCTCAGTCTTTATTGCTCAGCTTCCTGCGCTGCTGCTCCTGGTACTCCCTGGAGTCCTCCCAGGGACGAGGGCCACGGATGTTCTTCCATTCGTCCAAATTCATCTCCTTTAGCTTCTGCAAAGCAAAAAACCCACAAGAGGCAGAGTTAAACTCCAAGATGCCTTGAATGAAAAAACAAACAAAAAAATATAAAAGAGGATCATCTGCCCCCATCTCATCCTATGCTAACATCCTCCTCTGTCACACAAACTCTCCTCTTGCCTTATTGAGCTCCATATTTAACATTTTTGTCTAATACATCCACCATCCTCAAACCATCTCAGCGTTGTCTCCAAGCCACTCAATCTGTGCTGTCCCTCCGATGTACTAATTTTCAATCTTGTCCACATCCAAATCTTCACTTTCTGCATCTCTTCCTCTGCCACACCTCCAGCTCCTGTCTTTTTTGTCTGTGCCACTTTCTCCGAACCATACATCACAGCAGGTTTCACTATCTTGTCAATCTTTCCTGTAAATTAACCTGGTACTTAAAATTTTTAACAATGCACCAAAAATTCTGTCAGTGAGGCATTTTGACACTTAAAAGCATGATTTTTGCTCTCCCAGCTTTCTTGCAGACACACTACACAAGTCAGAGTCTTTGATCTATTCCACTGCTAGTCTCACAGCCTTGTTCCCCTTACCTCGTACTCTTCTTCCAGTATGACCGGCTGCCTCTGGATGTTCACTTTAGCCTCCAGTGAAGGATCCAACTGCAGGATGGGGGAAAAAAAGAGGGGAAACAAAATGTTTACTTAGCTGTCACAGCGTCACAGAATTAAATTCCAACAGTAAGAAATAAAGAGATTATGCAAAGGCTCCCCTTGCTTGAATGACTGATTTGTAGATAGTTTGTTAAGAGGAAATTAAAAGTACTAAAATGAGGTAAGAGAAGGTTTGTATAGTTGCAACTTGCAAATGAGGTCACCATTTCATTTCCCACAATGTTATTAAATATTATGTATTATGCTATTTAAAAGATGACATATGCAGAAGAGGTGAACTACTTTCCTTGTGACTATAAATAGAAGTAAGAAACACTCTACACTTTGTCTCACCGGTGTAGAACTCTCTAAACCCAGAGGGAGGATCCAATTTACCCTGTTTTACTGTACAAATTGTTCTCCTTGAATTGCCATCAACATTACCCAGTTCAGTTACATATACACACACACACACACACACACACACACACACACGAAGGTTATCGGAGAGAGAGTTGAATCCAGTCGAGTTATGAGGACTTTGCAATTCAAATTGAATTTGCCTGAGAATAGGGCTGAAATGAATCCCATTCCGAATCATTACTTTTAATGAGTTCTAATATTTCACAGCAATAATGCTGCAGTTACACAGCTGACTGATGAATTTCATAACACCATGATTGATTTACAATTAGACCTACATTACTACAGCCTATTAATAATATATAGAATATTCTAGAGCATTGACACCAGGGAATTAATTGCCTAAGTTAGTCAGGTACCTGCTGTGGAGGTGTTAGCAGCTGAAACTGGGTACAAACTGGGTATGCCAGAAATAAAGAAAGTTCACAAAAATCTGAACAGGGAATAAAAAAAAAAGGCATTCAGGTTCATCTCTGCCAACAGGCTAAATCAAATCATTGAAGGGAAGATGCAAATTGGATCACACAGTGACTTACTCTGAGTGGCTTCACTGACTTAAGTGAGCACTTATCTGCGAGAACAAAAGAATGAAACTGGCCAATAACAGGCAAGCTAAAAACAGTAAGAGTGGTTTTAATCATGAGCATACAACTTTTTAGATATGCCATGCATTAAATTATACATGCAAACACACACACAGCAGAGTTCAACATTTACTCCACAGTGTCAGAGAGAGAGGAACAAGATTCTCTTTGCTGCAGGCCCAATCAGAAGAGAGTGATACGTGTGGGGGCTGCTGCACAGGCACAGTGCCAGGGGCCCAATGCCCTCCTCCTCCTCCACCATGATGATGATGATGATGATGATCATCATCATCATCATCAGTCTAGTGCTGCTTCACATGGACAGTAATAAGAAAAGAAGCCCCTGCTATCTGGCTCCCACCCAGGTATCACGCATCAACGTATGTCGAAATAAAATAACACAAAACTTGTGCTATTACTTCCCCTCACAGCCAGCTTATCAGACTGTAATGCCTTCTAATAAATGCCCAACCTTTTATCATTTTAATGAATTGGTTGTCATTTAATGTATTATTAGAACTTGTTCTCCCAGCTTGCTCTTCTACCGACTCTACCGCTTGTCTGAAAAGATGGGTAGACTAAGTATTCAATTCAGATGTCTTAAAACTTGACCACACTGTACTAATCTGTAACAATCCAGGAGTCTTAACAATGAGACAAAGTGTGTTTTGTTTTGACACCTTACACTTGGGAGGAAATCTGCTGCAATTACAGTTCCAACCACTGGGTGGAGAACTTGCACACTGTCTACTGTATTGTACAGAGAGAAATTATTTTACCCGCTAACTGTACACTTAATTACATTGTATAGGAAGGGGTCTTCCCACTTAACAGTTTATGTAACCATAAAGATCTGGGAGTTTAAATGTAACTGACAATTAATTGACTTTGAATAAACCTCGACCAAATCCTTTTTCTTCTTCTTAAAATACAAAAGGAATCAAACTACAAACCCTTTTTCTGATCTTCTGGGAATCATACCGGATTTGTGTGAACTCCCGCAAGCCAAAGGAACCACCAACTACCAGCAACTGAAATAAGAAATATAAGAGAATGGAACCATAAGCATTGTGGTTATCTACAGCACCGTGCAAAAGCCTGGAAGCACTCCACACTTTGTAATATTTTGCTAGGTAAATCAGTAAATAGCAGCAATCAATTTATTGAAATAAACACACATGTAAATACAGTATATAAAGCAGAAAAAATGAAGCTGTTGCCGATCACGTGCTTTCTCATGGTGGATCAAATCTGATGGTAACTTTCTGTGTTCATAATTCCATCATTTTTGAGAAGATCTCCAACACCACTGGCTGAACTGAAGTCCCAAACCATGACAGACCTCTACAATGTTTAACGGATTGTTGTACCTGTCTCCTGAGGTCCTCTGCACATATTGGTGACAGTTTGAACCAATAATTTGATAAGATTTCTATTCATTACTGCAACAGACCTGTTGTCACTGATTTTCAGGATGACTCCTGTTTCCCTTCCTTAAGAGTGGCTTCCTGACAGCCAGTGACACCATTTATGATGAGGTGAACAGTAGATGGATCTGAAGGGTGAAATGCACCTGTGAGGTCATCTGTCATGTCCTTGACCGATTATTTCCCTTATTTCATAAGGATGTGACTTACGAGGAAGGATAGGCAAAATATAAAGAATCCAGGAATGGTTCGAGACCTTTGCACAGTACTTTATGGTATAACTTAGGTATTTCTCGTTAAAGTGGATATAAATAAATAAGAAAATAAATGCTGCGGTCACTGTAGCTTTCAAGACTTTCAAAACAGAACAAGAATTGCTAACTATCTAAAACCTTAATGATTTAGTCCACTGTATGGGCCTGTATGCCTACCAGACGAACAAATACAGCTTCCTTCCTAAAACTGTCAACAAAACCAAGCACTACAACCTTTAAGATGCTTCGACTCACATTTGTATACCTAACTATAGAAGCCTGGGATTCGGTTTGAAATACTGTTAAACAGTCACGATTAAAGATAAATGTCGTTACAGCAAAGAAAGGAAATGCCCAAAATGGGCTTTAACACCCAATTTAACTATAACTAAGACAAAACGAAAAAACAACTAATACTATTATGAAGTTCCAGATACAAGATCTTACTTCAATATTAGGAGTGAACTGGTTAAAGAAGTCATTTACACGCACCACGGTGGGGTCATGTATTCATAAAACAGCTAAGCTGCTAGCAAATATTAGCTCAAACTGCTTAGTCTCCGTAAATATCGTCGCATAAAAGTTACTTACAAGCATAGGGATTCCATATTTCACCGTTTTGTTTTTCTGCAGCAACTTTAAATTAAACATAACTCTCCTTCAGACTACAAGCCCATGTTACAGGTTCAAACAACAAACAGGTGACATCTGAGATGCATTTCCTGGAAAGGTCCCACACTCAAACTGGTCCGTATAGTTTTGAGGGCACGCTGAATTGTTCCGTTGACTGTTCGTACAAGGGAAATGAGTTTGTCACATTTTTTCTCGTTGGTTTAGATAAAAAGTAAAATATCAGATCTTTACTCATGTCGCTCAACCAGGGGCTCTATAAATGTTCCCAGCAGGATATTTTGAGCACCAATCATTTTATATCCTGTGAATTTGTAGCATGAAACTTTTGCTGAAATATCTTTATAAAAATAAAAATAGATATCTTTCTCTATTATGCACCCTCTAATTTCTAACTAGGCAACCAGCCAAATTCTTTAAACAGATCAGCTGCAACAAATTTGAGACTGATGATGTTGACGATTAGTACAGATGATCCAAATTCAATTAAATAATATAAAATGATTCACAGAAAGCTTTGGAGAGTAGTGGAAAGGGCTGCTGTCAGGTGTAACAAAACTGAGTTCTATCCAAAATATCCAAAGGTGATCTGAAGTAGTTTATATCCCACAAAACCAGATGAAAATTATTTTTTTTAAAGATACACCAAATGAAGTTTATTCTGCACTGAAATAGTTTTGATTAAGCAATTTACTGATAAAACGTTTTTTGTTTGATGATTGCTTACACAATAATGAAAAAACATCTCTGAGAATTTCACAAAGTGACCTTCAAATGTTTTCAGTTCAAATGTATTCAAATAATGGCAAATTACAGCTCCGTCACTGATGAAGTAAATGCAATTCAGTAATTAAAGGTGAGTGGCTATAATTGACTATGTGTGTATACTGTATCATAAGTGGACAGACATGGATGTAAACCACACCTTAACTGTTTGGCTGAGGCAAAACAACCACAAGGCAGTGATTCTAACTTAAAGGTACTCTGGGTATTATTAAATGTGAACATATCGTTAAAAATGACATTTATTGTTTGTTGGGTGTCCTGTTTGAAGAAAACACTTGGGAGCCACTTGAATGAATGTATATAAACACATTTACATGAGAGGAACCTGATTTCAAGGAAATGAAAATGCTCAAATTTGAAAGTTTCTGAGTTATTTTGTTCATGTCCTCGTGTATTAGCTGTTTAGTTGTTTTATGATGAGATGGACGCTGTCATTATATTTTAGTATAGTGTTTGAGTTGAGGAGAATAAAAGAATATTTAACATTAATTGTTGTGTACTAAGCACAGATTAATTTGATAAGTTATAATTTACGCATTTTTGAGCAAATGGTGTATTAGGTTGTAATTGTATGTTTAAGGATATAAAGAAGTACATTCACACAAAACACAGAAGCAAACAATATAAACAATATCTTATATGTAAAACAAATGAGTCATAATAAGTGAAAAGAAGTGCTTGGAAATGGTAATATAAACAGAACTTTCAATTTTTCTATTACCAGAAAATATCAGTTAATGACACAAAACATTTATTCAAAGAGTTTTTGAGTTCATGTGTGAAGCGCTTGTGCACAACAACTGCTGTTTTCTTATTGTCAGGGACCTGGTCTGTGTTGGCATCAGTCCAACACTTTGCAGGTCCGTTAGTGTAAAGCTGCTGTGCAATGGCTATGTGTTTGAGAATTATACCAGGGAGTCAAGTACTTCTGATTTGATGCTCTATTTTTCCCTGGTGCTACATATATATATATATATATATATGTATATATATATATATATATATATATATATATATATATATATATATATATATATATATATATATACATATACATATATATATATATACATATATATATATACATATACATATATATATATATATACACATATACCACAAGATCTAGAGTGTGATTAAAGTGGTGGGTGGGTTCTTTTACATTTTGAGAGAAGCCAATTGAGTCTAATAACAGATTAAATGCTGTGTCGAGGGCGTCATTTTTAGCACCTACATGAATGTTAAAATTAGCCACAATAATTATTTTATCTGAGCTGAACACTAAATCAGATAAAATGTCTGTTTTACTCTTTGGTGCAGATGTGGATATTGTTCTTTCTTTGTGATTTTTTATGTTTAAGTTGTTTTTTTGGTGGTTTTTAGTTTATTTTTTGCCTGTTTGCGAGCTGCTAAAGGGATGGAATTTTTAGGGGGATAACAGGAGGAGAGAAGCTGCAGAGAGGTGTTTAAGACTGCAACTTTGCTTCCTGGTCCTAACTTTGGATAGTCACATGTTGGGGGATTTAATAAATTTGGCCAGATTTGTAGAAATGAGAGCTGCTCCATCCAACGTGGGATAGATGCCATAACTCCTAACAAGACCAGGTTTCCTCCAGAAAGTTTCCCAATTATTTATTTATTTATTTATTTGCCTGTCCCCTTGGATCTTTAGCCATCAGAATTGTTGTCTGAAGGCCAAGAAAGGTCATCGTAGTCAAAGGAGCTTGCAAAGAAAAGCGTCTGGACTTCTTTAAGTTACTTGAAGACGTTTCACCTCTCATCCGAGAAGCTTCTTCAGTTCTGAGGTCAAATGGTGGAGAGTCCCAGATATAAACCTAGTGGGAGTATCCCCCCACAGAGGGACAAAAGGACCCCCTGATGATCCTCTAATCGCCTGAGCCAAGGTGTGAAACTGGGTGTGGGTCCCAATCAGCCAGAGTTTCGGGTGAGTTCATTGTGAAACCTAGCCCCACCTTATCATGCGAATTCCTGAGATCAGATGGCCCAGGATGTGAGTGGGCATTAAGGCGTCTGGGAAGGGATTCCCAATTATTGATAAAACCCACATTGTTTTTTGCTCTTCATAGACTACAGCTCTGCATTTAATACCATAATTCCCTCCACACTCACCACCAAGCTGGAGCATCTGGGACTCAGCTCATCTATGTGTCAGTGGATCTCCAACTTCCTAACTGGCAGACCACAGGCAGTAAGGATGGGCGGACATGTCTCAACCTCCACCACTCTCAGCACTGGAGCCCCCCAGGGGTGTGTTCTGAGCCCCCTGCTGTACTCTTTGTACACATATGACTGTGTGGCCACTACCAGCTCCACCACCATCATCAAGTTTGCTGACGACACCGTCGTGGTGGGCCTGATCTCTGATAACAACGAGACGGCCTACCTGAAGGAGATTAGGAATCTGGAGAACTGGTGCCAGAGGAACAACCTCCTTCTAAACGTCAGTAAGACAAAGGAGCTGATAGTGGACTTCAGCACTAAGCAGGAGAGGAACTACCAGACCCCCGTCATCAACGAGTGCCCAGTGGAGAGAGTGGACAGCTTCAAATACCTCGGAGTTCACATCACGCAGGACCTGTCATGGTCCTGTCACATCAACACCGTGGTGAAAAAGGCCCGTCAGCGTCTCTACCACCTCAGACGCTTGAGAGACTTCCAACTGCCCTCCAAGGTGCTCAGGAACTTTTACTCGTGCACCATAGAGAGCATCCTGGCGGAAAACATCCTAACCTGGTTCGGGAACAGCACCATGCAGGACAGACGAGCTCTACAGAGGGTTGTGCGGTCAGCTGAGCGCACCATCCGCTCCGAGGTCCCTGACCTGCACTCAATCTACAGCAGGCGGTGCTGGACCAAGGCCAGGAAGATCGTGAAGGACCTCAGCCATCCCAACAACAGACTGTTCTCTCTGCTGAGGTCAGGAAAGCGATTCCGCTCCCTGAAGACCAACACAGAGAGACTGAGGAGGAGCTTCTTCCCGCAGGCGATACGGTCTCTCAATCACACCACCACACAGTACTGACCCACACATATGGTTCTTACACACACACTGGACATTCTGGACATTGTTTTCACTTCATCACTTAAATCACTTTAAGCATATTTGCACTGCACAAGACATAATGTGGATTGCACAACACTGGTCACTACATTCTTCATTTCCGGTTAATACTTGTACAGCTGCTGTTATTGTGTATATATTTATTTATATTTCTTCATACATTCTTATATAGTTCTATATTGTGTATTTTGTTGTACAGTTATTTTATTTTCAACTTTAATTTATATATTTTATCTTATTCTTTCCCAGTTAAATTTACCCTTCATTCTAATTTGTGTTGTACAGTTATTTCATTTTTAACCTTAATTTATATTTTATTCCTTCCTAGTTAAATTTACCCTTTTTAATTTTTCATATTTATTTCCTATCTTATTCATAGCCTTTTCCTTTTTTTGTTTTCTTTAGGTCACGAGCAGTTGTCCAAGCATTTCACTACATATCGTACTGTGTATGACTGTGTACGTGACAAATAAAATTTGAATTTGAATTTGAATTTGAATTTGGACTCCACTCAGACAGACAGAAATATAAGGAGAACATGTGGCTAAACATGTGACTCCTGGTCCAATTGGGGAGGGGACCAGAGAAAACTACAGAGCCCGATATTGTTCTGGTAAAGTTACACACCAATTCAATATTGATTTTCATGACCTCCGATTGACGTAACCGGGTGTCATTACTGCCTTTTTCATTTTACTGAATTTACATTTACCCTCAGCCAGCAGTTTTAAATTTCCCTCACTGTCACCTGCTCTGGCTCCTGGAAGACAACTGACTATGGTTACTGGTGTCTCTAGCTTCACATGTCTCAGAACAAAAAAAGAAAACAAAAATAAATAAAAACAATTCTTCCCTCTGAGGGAGCTGCTGGGTCCTATTTGATTACTGGAATGAACTTCAGGGTTCCTGATGTTTCTGACATAATGTCTGCCTCATCTGGCACAGGACAGCTGTGATGAAAGAAATGGAGTACGTTTCTACAAAACACTAGACCAATCAGTCCAGACCCAGCTAGACCCTGTTTCCTTTGCTTGATTTCCCCAGGGCAACTGTAGCTGTTGCATTGTAAAATCTAATTAGTTCGTAGAACTTAAAAAAAAAAAAAACTATGCAAAATTGTTGCCTCAAAAATGATTGCTGAATGTTAAGTTAAAAATGTTGAATAAGCTGATATTCACACAGAAGTTTGAAAGTTGAAAAGTAGCTCTTTTGAGTAATGACAAAAGAAAAAAAAATAGAGTCAGAAAACATCTGAACATCTCAGTGTCCTTTTCTCCCTGCTTTTAAATCAGATGTCACTCTGAACATAAACACAAGCTACATGTGATATCTCTGATTGGTACCTTTTTCTGCCTGTGCTCATGCTGGCATGATTAAAGCTAGCCAAGCAGCAGTAAATATGTGAAGCATGGCAGAAGGATATACTCATAAAATGAACAGAGTCATAAGAATATAAGACTATGAGCACTGCAAATGTAACAAATATATGTTGACATCAAATGGTAGGTTATTTGAAATTTATATATGAAACAATGAGACATGTATTTTTTTCCAATATTCTTTTTTCATTTGTTTTAATTAATTTTATTCATTATTATATACAACTAAATGTGACTCGCAAATATGTTTACATTTAAAACATATTTGCGAGATGCCAGTGAACTTTTTTTTTTTTTTTAAAGCCCCCAAATCCCCTATGAGCAAGCACTTGGCGACAGCGGGGAGGAAAAACCCCCCTTTGGGGGAAACCTCCGACAGAACCGGGCCCAGGAAGGGGTGGCCATCTGTCGCGACCAGGTGGCGTTTAAATGTTCACTGACAATTTAGCTGTATTGTAAGGAAGATGACTCCCTTACCTAGTATTCGTTCTTTTATAACTATAACTTACAATTGTTCCAGGTCTGGCACAGCTCCTCCTCACCAAGAAATGTGGTCGTACGTGTAGAGAAAAGAATTGTTAATGGGAGCAAATAAGGTCTACAATTAAGGAGAACTAACGCAAATGTGTTGTAAACTTCCATCTGCAGCTGTTACGCTCTGTTATCAGATGAGGAATGCCGCCAAAAGAATGGCACAGATAAATACAGCAGCAGCAATTAGGAATTTGAAGGCATCATCACGCCAAAAACCCCTTGGCCTCCTTGCAATCTGCTCGAGGATTTCGTTCATACAGAACTGAAAAACCTTCACAATTATTCTGTCCACAGCAGGATCTGGTGTGGTAATTGTGTTTTTCAGTTTCTCAGCAGTTAGTACCTTTTGAAGGTCACTGAGGACAGCCCTGCTGATCCGTTTGACGACATTTTTTGACCTGTCTATGCTCTTTGGGAAGCTGAGGCCCTCCATTATCTGGTCTAGCAGCACTTTAGTGTGGGTGGCATGCTCGTCTTTAGTGCAGCTTTGGAGAGCATTACATTTACTCAGGACTCTGACCAATACAATGCAAGCAAACAGCCGGTGCTGCTCTTCCTTGGCTGTTGTTTCAGGACCTGGCTGTGATCGGTCAAATATATCTCTTGCCAATGGTTCCATAATGTAAAGGGTTTCTTGTTTTTGTTGTCTTCCAACTAATCTCAAAACTCGCCAAAAGTTCACTGACAATTTTGGTGAGTTTAAGGTCCCTTTATGTGCCCTCGCGAATTCTCATATTTGTGACGCATCAAAGAGAACTCGTGACGCATCAAAGGTTTACATTCGCACATGCGCACACCCGCACACTTATAAATCATAGTTTTTTTGTTTGTATTTCCAGGTGAATTGATCGAAATGGTTTTATTTACATATGTAAATGCAGTGTCCCAAACGTGTGTGTGGAAAACAGATTCTTAAAGTTTAAGGAATGCCTGCAGTGTCGCATTCAGTCCAGAAATGCGATAATGCAGAAATGCTTAATGAAACGAGGGAACAACGGTTGAGTTGCCAGGATCATATGGTGATGATCGGTAAATAATGTGTTAGTATCACATCCGATAGGTCATTTCTAAGTAAGGAATACACTGGATCTTTAAGCATTTTTTTTTACAGTGTTTTAATTGTTTTTGTCTAGAAATTGTTCATACAATAACATATCCAAAATGTTTTCTTCACCACAATAAAACTAAAATCGGCTGCATTCACGCAGTCATTAAATAATGCTGCCATTAATGTACTTTTATCATTAATATTGTACTGTAAGAACAATAATCCGGACTCTTCTTCAGCTCCGTTGCGGAGCTTATTTCCTGTAAACACTGGTATGCTTCCGTCTCTCTCATTAACTCAGTAACCCTCATTAACTGCAAATTTAACGCTGTATTGTGAAAATGTTTTCACAGTATTTGTGGCTGAAACAAACTGTTTATAGAATCGGTTTCATTTTATAGCAGGTATCTCAGTTGGTTGATGGCATAGCTGATGTCCATAAAATAAAAGAAACCTGCTAAATTTAAAAAACAACAACAATAAAAATAGTAAAGTAATATTTATGTGTTGAAACCAAATGATGACATTTTAGCTTATTAAGTCAAAGTTGTTGTTTTTTTCAGGAGACTCTTTTTTGGGGGTTCTTTGGGGTTTGTTTGTTTTTTCCATATATCAATACTAAAAATCTGTCTGCATCGTTCTTTTATAACTATAACTTACAATTGTTCCAGGTCCTGCACAGCTCCTCCTCACCAAGAAATGTGGTCGTATGTGTAGAGAAAAGAATTGTTATTGGGAGCAAATAAGGTCTACAATTAAGGAGAACTAACGCAAATGTAAATGTGGTGCAAAGAAGTGGTCAAGATGTGATTACTCACACCAGTTCCGCTTCTTCTTTTTCTGTGGTTTTACTTCTGGTGGGCTCTTAACCTCTGGTGTCCTTTTCTCCCGCAGGCTCCTGAAGAGACATGAGGTCTGTGTCCTCTTTTTCTTCCTGTTCTTGTTCTCCGGTCTCTTTTTCTTCCAGAGGTTCCTGAAGAATGGTCTTGTTGGAGCAGAGCTGGGCTTTCAGGTGTCTGATTTCCATTTTGAGTGTCTCCTGGTCCTGGCTATGTTTAACTACCTGTTCTTGGAGTTGATTTTGACATGCTAGGAGCTGTTTCTGGAGCATCTCTATCTGATCATTTTGGTTCCTACACTGGTCCTCCAATTCAGCCTCCAAAGCAAACTATAAGTTTTAATAAATGTTTGTTTAAAAAAAAAACCTAACCAATGTAGAAGACGACTGTTTAGTGGAAAAGTATTTGACATTTGAGAGATTCTCACACATAATAACTTATTTTAATCACGCAAACTAGGACATTTAGAAAACTTTCATGTTTAGTGAAAGATATTTATTAACACTATGCAATGACTATTACTGAATGTCTGTTGGCAGTGGGATCTTGGTGGTTGCCAACGCAACAGAATGTCAACTAAGTTTTCTTTTAAATTCAGTTTCATTGCTGAAACTTTCATTGCTTCATTGCTTTTTTGACACATCTATGCTCTTTGGAACGCTGAGGCCCTCCGTTGTCTGGTCTAGCAGCACTTTAGTGTGGGTGGCATGCTCGTCTTTAGTGCAGCTTTGGAGAGCATTACACTTCCTCAGGACTGAGCTATACGATGCAAGCAAACAGCCGGTGCTGCTCTTCCTTGGCTGTTGTTTCAGCATCTGGCTGTGATCGGTCAAATATATCTCTTGCCAATGGTTCCATAATGTAAAGGGTTTCTTGTTTTTGTTGTCTTCCAACTAATCTCAAAAGTCGCCTGACTTTCACTCACAATTCTGATGAGAATAAGGTCCCTCATAGGGACAACATTTATTAAAGCTTTCGGGGCAGGGAGCATGTCTTATATTGATGCTGCTGAGAGTTACTTTATTGACAGCTCTAAAAAACATAGATCTACGTCCTTGTTGCTTAAACTGGGCTCAACCTTAAACATTCCATAAAATTTAAGCAATTTCTGGAGGATCACAGTTTTGTAAGTATGCGCATTTACATGTAATAATGGGTTTTTCATCACACCCAGTAGGTCAGCTGTTATACAGTGGCTTGCAAAAGTATTCAGCCCACTTGAACTTTCCCACATTTTGTCACATTACAGCCACAAACATGAATCAATCACGTGAAAGACCAATACAAAGTGGTGTGCACGTGAGAAGTGGAACGAAAATCATACATGATTCCAAACATTTTTTACAAATAAATAACTGCAAAGTGGGGTGTGCATAATTATTCAGCGCCCTTTGGGCTGAGTGCAGTCAGTTGCCCATAGACATTGCCTGATGAGTGCTAATGACTAAACAGAGTGCACCTGTGTGTATTCTAATGTCAGTACAAATACAGCTGCTCTGTGACGGCCTCAGAGGTTGTCTAAGAGAATATTGAGAGCAACAACACCATGAAGTCCAAAGAACACAGCAGACAGGTCAGGGATAAAGTTATTGAGACATTTAAAACAGGCTTTGGCTACAAAAAGATTTCCCAAGCCTTGAACATCCCACGGAGCACTGTTCAAGCGATCATTTAGAAATGGAAGGAGTACGGCACAACTGTAAACCTACCAAGACAAGGCCGTCCACCTAAACTCACAGGCCGAACAAGGAGAGCGCTGATCAGACATGCAGCCAAGAGGCCCATGGTGACTCTGGACGAGCTGCAGAGATCTACAGCTCAGGTGGGGGAATCTGTCCATAGGACAACTATTAGTCGTGCACTGCACAAAGTTGGCCTTTATGGAAGAGTGGCAAGAAGAAAGCCATTGTTAACAGAAAACCATAAGAAGTCCTGTTTGGAGTTTGCCACAAGCCATGTAGGGGACACAGCAAACATGTGGAAGAAGGTGCTCTGGTCAGATGAGACCAAAATGGAACTTTTAGGCCAAAATGCAAAACGCTATGTGTGGCAGAAAACTAACACTGCACATCACTCTGAACACACCATCCCCACTGTCAAATATGGTGGTGGCAGCATCATGCTCTGGGGTGCTTCTCTTCAGCAGGGACAGGGAGGCTGGTCAGAGTTGATGGGAAGATGGATGGAGCCAAATACAGGGCAATCTTGGAAGAAACCCTCTTGGAGTCTGCAAAAGACTTGAGACTGGGGCGGAGGTTCACCTTCCAGCAGGACAACGACCCCAAACATAAAGCCAGGGCAACAATGGAACGGTTTAAAACAAACACATCCATGTGTTAGAATGGCCCAGTCAAAGTCCAGATCTAAATCCAATCGAGAATCTGTGGCAAGATCTGAAAACTGCTGTTCACAAACGCTGTCCATCTAATCTGACCGAGCTGGAGCTGTTTTGCAAAGAAGAATGGACAAAGATTTCAGTCTCTAGATGTGCAAAGCTGGTAGAGACAGACCCTGAAAGACTGGCAGCTGTAATTGCAGCAAAAGGTGGTTCTAGTATTGACTCAGGGGGCTGAATAATTACGCACACCCGACTTTGCAGTTATTGATTTGTAAAAAATGTTTGGAATCATGTATGATTTTCGTTCCACTTCTCACGTGTACACCACTTTGTATTGGTCTTTCACGTGATTGATTCATGTTTGTGGCTGTAATGTGACAAAATGTAGGAAAGTTCAAGGGGGCCAAATACTTTTGCAAGCCACTGTATATGTCTGACTTTCTATGTTTTTAACAGGAATATTCTCTGTGGCTTATTGTGGCGCTCTATGTCAACTTTATCATAGAACCATCTCACTCACCTCTAGGCCATGACAAATAACGCAAGGATAATTATTAATAAGCGAAAGCTGCCTCTGGCTCTTTTCCGGTGTGCCCTCTTTTTTCCCCACTTTTTTTCTCCATTATTTTTCTAATTTGTGACATCGAGAATAATTTTAATCATTTTATGTACATCTACGGTAACTAAACTGGCTGCTATATGGGGCTTTTCTACTCTACTTGAGTAATCAAAGCTCTGTGTAAAAAATGTCTCATTCACCCATTCATTCGAGCACCATTTCTAGTTTCTGTGTAACATTCACATACATTCATAATCTGATGGATGCATCAGAGAGCAACCTGGTGTTCAGTGTCTTTCTCAAGGGTACATTGGCATGCAGACTGGAGCAGCCAGGAATACACCAACCTTCCGATGAGTAGATGGCCTAAAAATGTCTATATATATATATACGCATATACACATACTGGCTACCAGCTTTTCTTTGGATTTTAGGAGTCATACAGGTAGTTTAAAGATGTAAGAAAATATACTACAGGCACAAACTCCCCACTTAACCCTCTTTGGGGAAAAAAATGCCACTGATGATTCCTGGAGCAAACAAAATTAGAAGAGAAAGTATAGCATTTTTTTCTTTATTACAATTGTTGTCTCTTATTTTCAATCAGGTGAAGAAAAATACCTTTTTTGTTCAGTATAATAAAATATGTTAACTTTATTCATTTCATGAAGAAAAACAATGACAACAAGAAAATAAAAACAGAAAAAATATTTTTTGTCTCTCCCTCTTTGTAAACCTGGAGAGCTGCTGCATTGCGTGGGAAGCAAATACAACGGAAACAGAGTGTGAGGGAGCGGTGGAGAGGCTGGACAGGTGGAGGGGGAGAAAAGCAGGAGGAGACATAGGATAATGACAAAAAGATAAGGCCAGAGACATACCAAAAAAAAAAAAAAAAAAATGAACAGGAGGGTGGTGACTGGGCATTTTGGAGGACGTGGCGGTTGATTAGAGTAGGCTGGTGGTCCCGCGCCAGGACGACTGACAGTATTCAGAGGTCACTCTCTCCATACAGGGCGGTGGAGAACGACATGTAGTCGAGGGCTCCGGGGACACCGTCGGGGCCAGTGTACGGGGCCATGCGAGCGATGCAGTACTCGGCCTGGTCTGGGGGCAGCTCCCTGCGGAGCTCATCAGCTAGGATGTAATTCTAACAGGCATGACAAAAACAAACAAGAGATGTTACAAAATTAGACAAACATAAGATAATAGAAAAGCCAGGAAAACAAACGATGATGGTCAAAAGCTCTGCAGAGCTGAGATGTATTGCAGATAATCTCCTGTGTACTTATGGTAGTCATGCCATTCATTGTTAGCGCTCAGTTATTAACTATGACCACTTTAAGTGCAATTCTAAAGGATTAAGCTTCAGAATTATCTATGTTTAATTTTTACCAATATATATAGGCTGTGTGTTGTTTAATATAATACTTTACCTTATCCCCTGCCAGAACTTTGAAGGAGGCCATGACTTGGTCGGCGGTGTCTGTGTCGGCTGTTTCGCGGGACATAAAGTCGATGAATGCCTGGAAGGTGACGAGGCCCATTCTGTTGGGGTCCACTATGCTCATGATGCGGGAGAACTCGTTTTCACCCTGTGGTAACAGAGAGGATGTATGAGAGACGATGCACAAAGCACAGCAAATGACTAACACCCTGCATGCAGTGATATATTTGTCCTACTGTTAATGTGCAAGTATGTAATAAACAAGCAAATTTTAAGCAGTTCAGAATAAATTGAATTGCACTTAAAAAAAATTAGACAAGTCCAAAATAACATCAACAGCACAGTATTTGATCATATTTAAGGTTAAAAAAAAAATCTCATTACCGCTTCTTGTTACTAACACATAAACAAATGGTCATACTTGAAAACTGCACATGGCTTTACCAGGTTGTAACCCATGGAGATAAGGCAGGTTTTGAAGTCTTCAGGGTCCATGATTCCTGTTCTCTTCTACAAGATGTCAGCGGGGGAAAAACAAAACCAGGCGGAAAAGAGAGAAACAGAGAAGGAGGGGCAGGGATAGCCATGTGAAGCATTAAAGGTTAAAAAAAAAAAAAAAAGAGTAGAATTAAGGAAGAAATCCACACAATTCGCGATGTGGATGTTGCAAGGTGAGGGGGAAACCACAGAGGGACATGTAGAGAGGAGGAAGAAAAGCAAGAATAGAATCGAAGGGGAGGGATTGAAGTATAAGGGGGAAAAAGCCAAAGAAAAACAAAAAAAGAAACCAGTTAAACCTCTCACCGTAAGGGCGTGGTTACAATTAAGTACCTGTGCATCGTTGGCGATATCGAAGCCCAGGCTGATCAGGCAGGCCTTGAACTCCTCCGCGCCCAGAGTGCCCGAGTGGTCCTGGGGTGTGGGAGGCCAGTGCCAGGCGAGGCGTCGGGGCCACAGGCCATGCAGCAACACATACAGGGGTGTCAGTGGTGGTGAGGTGAGGGAGTGGTGGTGGAAGGGGGCAGGACAGGTGAGGTGGTGTTGGTGGGGAAGGAGTAGAAGTGGGTGGGGGGAGGGCGTAGTGCACCATGCACGGTGGGGGCAAAAAGAGGTGAGGGGGTGAAGAGGGCCATGCACAAGAGATAGAAAACAGAGAACACAGTGCATATTCATTAGGATCTGGCAGGTGAACACACGGTGGCAGCAGTGCTGCCATGCTTGGCGAGGCATTCAGAGGCGTTAATGTGCAGTGTGGCAGGCAGACTACAGGACCTTGTGGAGAGGTTATCGATATCATTGATGGCACATGTACTTAGCAACACAATGGTTATCCTTCTTAGAAGCAGAACTTTCTTTTTACAGCAAAACACTGGAGTGAGCACGTCATAAAACAGTTACAATCATAAGTCTTTTTTTTTTTTTAAATCACAAAATCAGATGGTTTAAGAGCGTCAGTTTGGGTTTCGAAAACAAACATTTTCAGTTTAATATGAGAGAAGATGAAGTAAACCTCAACTATTCCCATTTGAGAAGCTGTAACCACCATCATTATTCAGTTATTTTTTTCAGTATTGGCTAATCTGGCTTAATATCTGGCTAATCAAGCAATGTCAGAAAAGCTGTTCATTAAACATGAACAAAGAAAATCTTCAGAGAAAGATGTGAATCCTGAGACAACCAGGAAATACTTTTTGCTTTTATCCTCAGTAGAATTTAAAAAGCAGATAATTGCAGCACTTTAGGTCCCCATCACATCTACCAACTCGTGTTTAGCTGAGCTTTCAGCTAAACATGTGTAAACCAAAGCAGGACGAGGTCTACATTTGTGCTCCTGTGGACTCTGATTGTTGAGCTCGGGTATTGATTAACAATAGGATGGCTCCGGATGAAGGCATGAACTTATGGTAATATGCGGGGGTGGGATGGTGGAGATAAATAAAATCTCATCCATAATTGATGCTGCTCCTGACATGTCTGCGCCAGTGTAAACACTAAGCTCTGGAGGTAGGAGAAGGAGCTTTACAGAGGCAGCTATGCAAGGAAAGCCTGTAATGTGAACTTTAATATTCCTCTTCTGTTCCATCTTAATTTCACGTATCACAAAAGCATCCAGCTGAGCCTTGAGGCTCATTCTGCCAGACTACCACTTTTCCAAAAATGTCTGAAAGCTTTTAAAGATGAATGTTGCGTCACTGAACTGTAAGTCTCTTTTCAACCCAGCCATAACACTTGGGTGCACCCTTACGCGTTCCACAAACAACTCTACTCTACACACTCATTTTCTTCAAGTTTCTGGTTAAAGGATTGCTGTTAGCCACACGTCGGGCAGCATGACAGGATAAAAAAAAAAGATCTCAAACCGGTTAGGTTATACAGCCTCACCTCATCTTCTTTGCTTTGCTGGTGATGTCTGAATATACAGAAAAATGAGTGACTCCACATGCCACAGTGTTACTTAAATCTGCAGAAGAATAGTTTGACATTTCGGAAAAATGCATTGTCTAATAGTAGAGGCAGTACATGGTTAGCCTAGAGCTCATAAAGCTCACAAAAGGGCACCTCAGAAGTTCAGAGTTTTTCCTGCATAGAGGAATTTTTGGCACTTCCCAAAGAGGTTTGAGGTTGTTGCTATTGGTGCGTGTATGTGTAGAAACCCCAAAGACCTGGCCAGGAAACAGTCTGAGTTAATACCCTTGTCAAACTGTGCAACTTGCACTTTGAAACCTTTTCATCTCATTTGCTGAATGCAAATGAGGTACAGCATGCTAATTAACCAGCTAGTGTCTGATGTCGGTTGCTTGAACATGCAAAACCGTTTTTCTTCTTCTGTGTTTAGCTGGTTTAGTCTCACATTTATCAGACAAACATGAGAGGTGCATCAAATTTGTTAGTGAAGGAACCTAAAAGCATATTTCCCAAATGTCAAAAAAAGTTTAAAACAAACTAAAGCTGTCTGCAAATGTCCGGACCTCTCCAGTGTGCCTGCACAGTGCGAGTACTGACCCTGTCGAAGTGGTTGAAGGAAGCCCGGAACTCGTTAAGCTGCTCCTGGCTGATGCCCTTGGCGTCTCGTGTCAAGATCTGGTTCTCGATTTCGTTGATGGTACGAGCGATGGTGGTGAGCAGCTGCTCCCAGCCCACACGGATGTGCTGGAGGGGAGAGAAAGATGAAGACGAAGGAAGTGTTAAGGTGGGCTAAAGAAGAGTTTCAGAGGGACTGGTTTTAGCTGAGCTTTAGCCGAGGTGGTTTGTAGATTGTTTTATGCCCTGTGTAAAGAGAAGAGGAAAATTGCAGCTCAGTACAAGGCAGATGTGTCAGATATAGACTGTAAATTGAACTTTTGAAGAATAAAATGTTAGAACTATCTGAATGCTGATAATGCACATTCTATTATTTGTCTGCCCTTTTGCTCTAACAGGTACAAAGATTACAGTGAAAAATGATGGCTGTCTATCAACCGCACTCCAGACTGAGTACAATTCACTCAGCTGTGTATAAAACAGCATCCTCCAAACTATGTTCATGTCAACAAAGCCCATAAAAACAGCAAAACCATGTTTATACCATCTCTCAGCACTGATTTTACAGCGTGTGGTACTCAGGGTTCAAATCCATTAGATTCTGCTCAAATATGTGCAGCTAGAAAATGGTCAAAACACAAACAAATATGCAAAATAGTTTACTAAACCAGCCGAGCATGGCAAACATTGCAACAGGAGCCAATATTCTACTTGCTGGGGACTAGTTTCAACTGCAGATCAGTGCGTGTAAGGCAGGGGTGTCAAACTCCCGTCCTCGAGGGCCAGCATCCTGCTTGTTTTTGAGATATCCTTGCCCTACCTGCAGCTGATTACCTGGATCAGGTGTGCTTTGCCAATAAGAAGCTACAAGGGCAGGTTAGTTGGAAAACAAGCAGGAGAGCGGTCCTCGAGGCCTGGAGTTCGACACCTGTGGTGTATGGAGAGGACTGTATATACGGGACTGACCCTTAAACAAAGGGCGACATCACGGCTAACAGATGTGTTTCTTCTCTAATTTTTGGACAACAGTAGAGCTCGCTGGCACAGAAATACACCAATGAGCTTTTAGTGAATTTATTGCTGGTTTTAATATTTTCATGTAATTTGTTGTGTGAGACAACAAGAAAGTAGATTAAGAAGAGATCTACTCTCATAAGAAAAAAAGAATGTCCTTCATTTACTAAAAAACAGTAGACGAGGTGCTTTTGTTGCTTCCCAGTAGCTGATTCTGGACAGATGCCTACATAAAAGTTTGGAAAATATGTCTGTATTATATGTATATATTATATGTATATGTCCATATTCTTAAAGGCCTTCTTGTGGGCATGTAAACATACCGCCATCTATTGTTCTGTAGTGTTTGGAAACCAAGAAAACCAAAGTATTCACAGGACACAGACAAGTCAGACAGATGAGTCAAAAAGCCGGAGTGAAATTAGGAACAGTAATGTGAATATTTGTTGGCGCCAGAAGAAATGTTTACCTCCATGGTGTAGTTAGTGTGCTTGTTGTCAAAGATGAGAGCTTCCTGAATGAGCTGGTGGTCTCCCTCCAGCTGGTCGATCTTTGGCTTGTAGTTGACGATGCTTTTCTCGTATTGGCGGAGGTGCGTCAGCTGGTCCTCCAGGGTGCCGTGCATCTCGATTGAGATGCGGCCAATTTCCTGTGTAAGCACACAGAGAAGGTTATGACACCTTTTAATGAGAACAATGAGTCACAGCGGAGAGGAGGACATGCACACATGAATCCATTCAAGAATAGTCAAAAATCAAATACCACAGCCTGGCTTTGAAGCTTTTCGTTCATCAATTATTATTATTTTTTTTTTTTTTTTTAAAAGGACAGCATCTCTGCTATTTTACTGAATATAACATATGTCACCATTATGTAAGTACCACCTGGATCAAGCTTTCAAGAACACGAAAATGTCTCCTTTATATAAGGCTACAGTAGCTCCCACATTTCAAAGTGTTATCAAATAATATTTTAACACCAAATAAGAGCAACTATCAAAAAGCCAAAACTAAAGTCTTATATATTTTATCATTATTTAATATGAAATTGAATATGAAATTCTGTGACAGGAAAAAAAACTAATAACCTCTAGTTCAGACCTAAAGACCAAACCATCACTCTGGCCTCATTCTCAACTTATAACGTGCTCCTCCGACTGCGGTTTCTGCTCACACTGACCTCCATCTTGGTTTGGATCCAAGGCCCGATGACATTGGCCTGGTTGGCAAACTGTCTGCGCAGACGCTCGTTGTTCTGCTGCCGGGCGTGCTCTTCAATCAAAGCCTGGTCGCGCTGCGGCACCAGCTGCCTGACCTACAGCAGCCGGGAGATTGATGGAAACACCCAAGTGCGTTAATACTGAGTCGTGTGGCTATAATAAAGATGGGAACAACGCAACCTGTAATGAATGGAGAAACTCTTTTTCCCCCCCCATTTTTTTTTTTTAAAAGATCTTCTCTCAGCGCTTCACTCTTTTCATAACACAAGTTCTTATTCCCTTACTGAATATAAAAATAAATCTCTTATGCCACTAAAGCTTACCAAAGCATGAATTTGCTTTGACTGGAGCTGCCATACTCATTTTACGTTACTTTAAAGAGCTCACATTTTCTTTGTTGTCTCTTTTGTTGCCTGCCTTTTTCTCCCAGTCTTTTGTTCTAAATTTAATTATCTCTGAATTATTATGCAGAATTGTAGGCAATAAAATGTGGGTTTGTATTCTGACTGATTAAATATTAAAAAGTAATAAAAACCAACATGACACAAAACAAGCTTTTCTTTCCCTGATGTTTTTCTCTTTACCAATTGTTCTCCCAAGACCTCTATTATTTACTATGTTATGCCTCATCCAAAGTTTTTGTCGTGTACATTTTTGCTTTTATTTCCTTCACAGGCTTTCTTTCTTTCTTTCTTTCTTTCTTTCTTTCTTTCTTTCTTTCTTTCTTTCTTTCTTTCTTTCTTGTTTGGATGTATGGACAGTCCAGATCACTTAAAAATCTGGATTAAGAAGGGAATGGATAACTGAAAAGGGGGAAAAAAATGCACTAGACCCCAAATTTTCACTCATCATGCACAAAAAAAAAAAAAAGGGGGGAAAAACCCACACATGAAAACACCAACAAATGAAAACAAAAAACATAACATTTTACATGTTTATTGATTATATTACCTTGTCCCATTTGGCATTAATCTCCTGTGGGTTGATGGTAGTATAGGGGTTGGTGCCGGCAATATTCACGTGATAGGTCTGCACAATTTTGGCAATCTCATTGTGAATTCCCAGGATGGCCAAGCGCTCTTTGTCAGCCTCTGGTAGCGTGGCTTTGAACTGCTCGTGGGCTGTGCTTAATCCCTGAGACACAAAATGTAGACAAACAATTAGGACGACTTCTTTGAACATCAGGACTTGGAAATGTTCACAGACAGTGTTCTCTGCTATATAAAACACTGCATAGACACTGTTACAGCAGTCAAATGGATCTGGGCTTATCCCAACCAAAAGCCCTGGATGACCCGGGAGGTCAGGCAGCTGCTGAAGGAGAGGAACATTGCGTTCAGGTCTGGCAACAGGGATTACTACACCACAGCCCGATCCAACCTGAAGAGAGGCATCAGAGAGGCGAAGGGGGACTATA
This sequence comes from Rhamphochromis sp. 'chilingali', assembly GCF_963969265.1. Lineage (NCBI taxonomy): Eukaryota > Metazoa > Chordata > Actinopteri > Cichliformes > Cichlidae > Rhamphochromis > Rhamphochromis sp. 'chilingali'. The sequence continues at coordinate 18,164,680 of NC_137949.1, read as the reverse complement.
GGAGGAGGATTGAGGACCATCTGAAGAGTAATGCCAGCCGGCAGGTGTGGCAAGGCATCCAGCACCTAACCAACTATAAGATCAATCTCGGAGCTGCGGACGGTGACCTGGAGCTGGCAGAGGAGCTGAATATCTTCTTCGCCCGCTTTGAGACCAGGGTACCGGAGGTATTGGAGCCACAGCAGCAACACGCCACCCATAGCAGCACCACCCTCACCCTGGAAGAGCACGAGGTGAGGCGCATGCTGCAGGCTGTTAACCCGAGGAAGGCGGCGGGTCCTGATGGTGTGCCAGGTCGAATATTGAGGGATTGTGCAGAACAGCTGGCTGGGATCTTCACCAGGATCTTCAACAAATCCCTCGCACAGGCGACTGTCCCACTCTGCCTCAAGTCCTCCACCATAGTCCCCTTGCCTAAGAAGCCCCACATCACCGGCCTGAATGACTACAGACCGGTGGCACTCACCCCAGTGGTAATGAAATGCTTTGAGAAGCTGGTCCGCAGACACATCACAGCAGCCCTGCCCCGCAGCCTGGATCCACACCAGTTTGCCTACAGAGCAAACAGGTCCACGGAAGACGCTGTAGCCACAGCACTCCATGCTGCATTAACACACCTGGAAGAGCATGGTAGCTATGTGCGGATACTCTTCGTGGATTACTGCTCAGCTTTTAACACCATCCTTCCACACAAACTGGTGGCCAAGCTACAAGACCTGGGGCTTCCATACAGCACCTGCATGTGGATCAATAGCTTCCTCTCGGGCCGTAGACAGAGAGTCAGAGTTGGCCATCACACATCCTCAGCCCTGAGTCTCAGCACTGGCTCACCCCAGGGCTGTGTGCTCAGTCCACTGCTCTACTCTCTCTACACACATGACTGCACTCCTCGCCACCACAGCAACATCTTTGTGAAATTTGCAGACGACACCACAGTGGTGGGGCTCATTTCCAAGGGAGACGAGTCTACGTACAGAGACGAGGTGGAGCAGCTGACGTCATGGTGTAAGGCCAATAACCTCCTCCTCAACACTTCAAAAACCAAAGAACTCATAATAGACTTCAGAAGGAAAAAGGCAGAGATCCAACCACTATTCATAAATGGGGACTGTGTAGAAAGGGTGGCAAGCTTCCGCTTCCTGGGAGTCAATATAGAGGAGAACCTTTCCTGGAGTGTGAACACCTCCGAGCTGCTGAAAAAGGCCCAACAGAGACTGTACTTCCTGAGAATTCTCAGGAGGAATAACATCACACAGAGACTGCTGGTGTCCTTCTACAGAGCCACCTTTGAGAGTGTTCTAACTTACTGCATATGTATTTGGTACACTAGCTGCACAGGGGCTCAGAGGAAAGCACTCCAAGGGATCATTAACACCGCCCAAAAGATCACTGGCTGCCCTCTCCCCACACTGGAAGTTCTACACAATGCCCACTGTTTTAAAAAGGCCCAAAACATCATAAAAGACACCTCACATCCTGGCCACTCCCTGTTCGAACTGTTGCCCTCAGGCAGACGGTACAGGGCAATCAGAGCAAGGACTAATAGACTCAAACACAATTGTTATCCAACTGCAATAACACATCTGAATACTACAAAAAAAAAAAATGTCCATCACGCCACTCTGAAACATGTGTGTGGGAATGTATGTGAATGTTTCACTGTTACATCTTATTAGTATTTTAAGTATTCTATCTATTTTATTTATTGAATTTTATTGGTTTATTTATATTTTGATATTGCTAGGGATGATGCAATGATCGGGGACCATTCTTAATTTCGTTGTTCTCGTGACAATGACAATAAAGTTTCTGATTCTGACTAGCCTTTTTTGTGAATTATGAAATATAAAAAAATTTGAGTTTGAATTTTTTTTGCTTAAAAACTGTAGTGATATGGAACTTATATAACACTGTGCAGAGATATTAAGAAAGATTTATTTTAAAAAGAAGCAGCCAAAACCAAACACATGTAATATAAGCTTCCTCAGTCTGATGAAGTGTTGATTCAAACAACTGCATTTTCATTTTTGTTCTCTTGATTGATTCATTAGTTAAGACAAACTTGCTTAGGTCTGCTTGCATCTGCTTTTATGGTTTTATACCAGAATCTGACAAAGTCAAACTCTGATATTGTGTTTAATTGCATTCCTGCTGTGAGTGAGATGAGAAGATCCATGTCTGTGTGTCTGTGTCAAATCTGTTTGATAAATGTTAGATTTAAGTCTAAAGCCCATCAGAAGAGAACAACATCCACCTGCTGAGAGTTTTTAATTTAAAAAAAATTCAGTTTTAAAGAGGCCCCAGACAGTGCTTTATTTTATGAAAGCTTTCTGTTACAGCCATCCTATCACTGGGCTGGAATTCTCCTCTGTTAGATCAAATATGATTTGTGGCAAAGAGGAAGTACCTCACACAATAGTGCAAACAAACCTGGAAGTGCTTAACTGTTAACAATAGGCTCCCTAATGCAATTTCAGTGCTAAGCAGCTATAGAGAGAAATTCAAAACAAACAGTCAGCTCATGTTATCGCGGTTTAATCATTAAGTAGCAAAAACACCCTGCTTGTTGTCCAGTTCATAATTTTCATATGATCTTAGAATACTCCAGGGGTCCGTTCTTCGTACCTCGCTAAGTAGGTTAGCTGGATTTGATTGTTGACGATTTCGCGTGATCCTGGATCGTTCGGTTCTCCGAAGCTCATCCGGGACTTGCTGTCATAGCAACAGATCCGTAAGCGTAAACCTGCTTGGGAGCAGGCTTACTTTATGTAAACAAGATTAGATCGCGGCCACTCAGGTATGTCCGCTTCATTTATACGAAAGCAACAGCGATATTTTACCACTGTTTTACCATAAATAAATATTATCAATGTAACTAAAGATAATGCAGTATTTGATTCTTTTATTGATTCCATACAGATACATACAGGTCATTTCCTAAAAAAAGGGAAATGTACTATTAATCATTCTATTTCATGTATTTGATTATTTCAGATGTAATTCATATTTCATAGTAATTGTAAATTACTTCATGTAATCAAGATGAGAGACCACGGCTATAAAAGCGAAAGTGGATTTGGGAAGTCTGTCGCAGTCATATCCTGTCCGTTTACGCGAGCAACCCATTGCGGAAGGTGCAAGATTGATAAGGAGAGTCCTCAGAATTCAGCGTATATTGCGGGACAGACAGGATTCTTTAGCTCAGCGCGACAGTGTGCTCATAGAGAGATATCGATTTTCCCGTGAGGGTATTATTTACTTAACCAACTTGTTGACGAGGGGGTGCAGGACCACCACCTGTCTTTTTTTGCTCTGCCCTTTT